>NW_024870917.1:1377500-1742500 GCF_019054845.1 Dipodomys spectabilis | reverse complement strand
ATGGTGTACGGTATGAGAAGACCTGCTGGCCTCTGGCTCCTGGCTTTCCTTGTGCGCACATACGGTCCCTGGAGAAGGCAGGTGCCTCGGCTGGTTCACTTGTTGAAAGATTAACTGGATGATCCGAGCAGTCTCAGAGTCCAGCTGTTGTTGGTCTCCACTGAAGACGTGGGGTAGAGGCTCTGACTGCTGCATGGATAAGAATGTTCATTTACACACATGAAATGCCCACAGTGCTTGGACTGTGTCTCATCACATGTGCAGTAAGTTAGTACAGTGTGCGGCGAAGCAGAGAATGAAGATCCATGGCAGGTTATACGTGTGTGCGCTACCCTGTAGTCTAGACCAGTGCACTGGCTCTAGGAAGCTGCAGGGCTTCTTCCCTCCCCTCCTTATCCCTCCCCTCCCCTACTCCTCTCCCCTCCCCTACTTTTCCCTCCCTCCCTCCCTCCCTCCCTCCCTTCCTTCCTTCCTTCCTTCCTTCCTTCCTTCCTTCCTTCCTTCCTTCCTTCTTTCCTTCCTTCCTTCCTTCCTTCTTTCCTTCCTTCCTTCCTTCCTTCCTTCCTTCCTTCCTTCCTTCCTTCCTTCCTTCCTTCCTTCCTTCCTTCCTTCCTTCCTTCCTTCCTTCCTCCTCTCCCTCCTCTTCCTCTTCCTGCCCTCCTCCTCCTACTCTCCTTCCTCCTCCTGTCCTCCTCTTCTCCTCCTCCTCCTCCTCTCTGCTTCCTCATCTCCTCCTCCTCCTCCTCCTCCTCCTCCTCCTCCTCCTCCTCCTCCTCCTCCTCCTCCTCCTCCTCCTCCTCCTCCTCCTCCTCTTCCTTCTTCTTCCAGAGTCTCACTAGGTAGCCCAAACTGGCCTCAAATTTATGATCTTTCTGTATCAGATTCCCAAGTACTGGGATTGCAGCTGGGTACCACCATGCCTGGCCACATTCAGATTTTTTAACAGCTACTCTGGTGGTTAGGATGTGCAAGTATGTGAAGATCAATGCCTCTCCAAGCTTAGGGTGTGGACTAACCACCCAGGGATTTTGATCCGAGTTTGCCATTCTCCTAAGCACCCAGGTGACCCCTCAGCTCTCGGTCAGAAGCCCACGCCTACAATATCGAGGGTTTGGAGCTGGCTCTCAAAGTGTGGTGGTCCAATTAGTGGCAGTCTGAGAACCTTGGAGACAGCACGTTCGTTTCACACTTCTGGCATCTGGCCCCGGTCCAGGCAGCGGTTGGATCAAGTTCTGATGGAAATACTGATGTGTGCTTGATATCCAGAAGCTCTGGCTTAGGACGTGGCATCCTCTCCTCCCACCAAAACCCCTGGTCCCCCACTCCATCTCCTGGGTCTTCGGCACGAGGACTCCCTGGGGGGGGGGGTCCTGCCTTCAAAGCCTCGCCCTGCGTCCCAGCAGGAGTGCTGACAATTCTGCCTTGGTGACAGAGGTTTCTTTCTGCTGAGAGGGCTGACAGGCCTCCCGTCACGCCTTGATTGACAGCCCCCTAATCAGCGGGAAGAGAATGGCGCGTCTCTAGAATGATGTTTGCTCTGTAAATATTTGACATTATCTACCCTGAAAACCTGAAAGAGAACTTCATTTCTCTTTCTTTTTCTGGGAATACAGTAAGTCACAGAACACCCATAAGTATAATTAGTCTGACAAGGGAGTTTCTGATTGGGGCTGGGGACTGAAATGCGGGGGGAATCGCTGCGTCTTTGTCTTGGCTGCTGGCGCACAGGAGCCTGGCTCCCTGTGGCCTCAGGGCTCTTGCGGCTCATGCAAGGATGGCACCCAGCACCTGGGCAGATGCTGCCTCAGTAGGTCCAGAGCAGGGTTCCGGTTTTGGAATTTCTAGAAAGTTCCCAGGGCCACTGCCTGGCTGCTTCTGGGTTGAGGATGGAGAGGAGAGTTGAGATTTGCCGAACCTCCTGGCTGCTAATGCCAACCTCATGTTCAGAGATGGCACAGAAATCATTTAGGGCCTGGCACTGGGTATGATGTAAGTTTGAATTCTTGTTCAACAAATGGGTAGCTATGGCACTTTGGGTAAAGAAGCATGCTTCATTGACCTGTGACACAGTTCATGAGAAGTCCTCTGTTAGGATGGAGATATTCAACCTTTTCCTTCCTTCCTTCCTTCCTTCCTTCCTTCCTTCCTTCCTTCCTTCCTTCCTTCCTTCCTTCCTTCCTTCCTTCCTTCCCTCCTGCCCTCCCTCCCTCCTTCCCTCCTTCCTTCCTTCCTTCCTTCCTTCCTTCCTTCCTTCCTTCCTTCCTTCCTTCCTTCCTTCCTTCCTTCCTTCCTTCCTTTCTTCCTTCCTTCCACCTTCTTGCCTCCCTGCCTTCTTCCTCCTCCTCCTTCTATCCTTTTCTCCCTCTTTCCTTGCTTCCCTCCCTCCCTTCTTTACTGTTTCTCCTTTGTGTTTTTCATACCTTTCCCCCTGTCATCCCCTCTCCATGAAATTTGGCCATCTCCTATGCACAGGACATCTGTTTATGCACTGTGACTCTTTGGTGTGTCACGACGCCTTGGACAAGTTAATGCTGTCAACCTTCAAGAAGCAGGCTTTGCTTGCTGGGCAGTCAGCTGCTGAGAAGGAGTTAGTGTGAGGAATTAGGAAAGACAATTTCCCTCAAGAGCCTGACCCAGAGCAAGTGCTCAGTCGTAGTCACCGTGTTCTTTCTAAACTATGCTTAAGGAAATTAGCATAGATATTTAACTTGCCAGAAGGCATATACTCTGTTCTCCTCCAGCCCAGTCCGACCTGGGAGTGGGGAGAAGGCAGCCAGGCTGGCTTTGGGCCTAGCTGGCTGTGGCCTGTTGTGCCCCAGGTCTGGCCTGGAAGGCAGGCTCAGGCTCCACGCTGACCATCCAATCATATGATCCGATGTCACATGACCACAGGAGGAGGCATGTGTCATTTAGCCTTCCTGGGTCTCAGTGTTGTCATCTCTACCCTGAGCCCCATACACATTTTCTGTGTAGTTCTCACGGAGGGAGGAGACGGCTCGGTCCTTTGTGCCCCGGGCTCCTGATGTTACATGCTGCGGTGGGTATGGCGCTAGGGATGCAGCCAGGATGGGGTGGGTACGGCGGGGGTCCTGTCCCCCTGGGACCTGTGCATACCTGCAGACAGCACAGGTGACTTCAAGTGCGATGACTTACGCCGAAGGGGAGTCGGGATCTGACCTGCAGAAGGCTTTTCCTAGACTAAGTGTCTCGGTGGGGCTGGAGGGAAAGCTGAAGGGTGAAGGGCAGCGGGAAGATGCCAGGTGCCAGTGTGTGCAGAGGACTGAGCCACGGTGGGCACTGGACCGGAAAGGACTCGGTGTGTCTGGAAGGTAGGAGGTCACTCAGGCATGGTGTCACTCAGTCAGGGTCGTGAGCCACGGAAGATTTTGGATCCTATTCTTGGGCTTTGGGGAGTCATGGCAGGTAACCAGTCAAGGGCAAAGGCGGACAAGATTGGCTGGGGTGGGACAAACTTGTCCTTCTATCTCAGGACATTGTCTGCTTTGCCCGTGACTGCCATCTGCCCGGGACTGGATCAGCGTAGTCTTGGAACATGGATAGCCACCCTGGGTGGGGGCTGGAGGGGGAAGGGAAGGGGTCGAGCCTGGGGCAGAGCCTCTCATGAGCATCCTCTGCCACTCCCCTTGGAGCCTGGATGGTGATCCAGGCTGCACAGTGGTCCCCACCCCGAGTCCAGGACACCCGAATCCCACAGGGGCTGGGCATTAGTTAGCAGCAAGCACACCTCCCAGTGTCCAGGAGAGCATGAGCCAGGCCCCTGCAGGGTTCAGCGGTGTTGCTTCCTGAGCAGTGAGGGAGATGGACTCAGGGAAGGAGGACTGGAGCACGGTCTGTCCTCTTGGGAAGGAGCCCATCCAACAGGGCCTCACAAACTCTTTTGGTAAAAGACTAGATGGGAAATAGTTTTGGCCTTTGGTGTCAGATGTTGAAATCACAGCTGGACACTGGTGGCTGTAATTCTAGCTACTCAGGAAGCTGAGATCTAAGGGTCAGAGTTCAAAACTAGCCAGCCTGGGCAGGGCAATTAACCACTAAAAAAGCCAGAAGGAGAGCTGTGGCTCATGTGGTAGAGAACTAGCCATGAGCAAAAAAGCTCAGGGACAGCACTCAGAGCCTGAATGCAAGCCCCAGGACCAGCAAACACACACAGACACAGACACAGACACAGACACACAGACACACACAGACACAGACACACACACACACACACACACACACACACACACACACACACACACAAAGTTGAAATTGCATTACAACCCCAAGCACTCCAGTGGTGTGAAAGTGCCGTATGGGTTTCTCTGGCAACCATTTCACCTGACTTTTGTATCAGGAAGACAGCCATAATCAGTAAGTGAGCAAATGAGCACGGCAGTGTTCCAATAAAACTTTATTGACAACAAAAAAGGTGGGGCTAGATATGGCTCACAGTCTGCATCCTGCCGGTTCCTGGTTGAGAACTGGTCAAGACCATAGATACTAGAGCCACTTTGTCAGGCTGAATTCCAGCTCTGTCCCTTACTGGCTGTTTGACGTTGAACAATATAGTTGTCCCTGTTTCTTAGCTTCCTGGAAAATGAGGGTGACAATTTGTACTTACTTCAAGACTGTTGTTTGTGGAGATGAAAGGAAATGAGAATTATTGTATATATAGTTTCTTTAAATGTTCGTAGAATGACATATTACATAGGTTGCATGAATATATGTATTGCACAGAATGAAACTTGGCATGTGGTATATATCATTATAATGTGAGATGTTAATTATTTTGTGTTTTGTCTTACTATATAGCTCAGGCTGCCTGGAACTCTCAATCCCTCTGCCTCAGCCTCCTGAGTGCTGAGATTACAGGTGCGTACCACTGGGCCTGGCTAAGCTGTTAATGTTGGTGTAAATGAGGAAGAGAGGCATTAATCAATTATGATTACACATAACAGTAAAATATGACCATAATGTGTAAGCACTGTAGAATGATGTGCTTGGAGACAATGCTGAGCTGGGTCCCAAGAGCTTCCTCCTGCCCTCTCTGGGCAGAACACTGCCATTTTACTAGTGATTTGGGAAGACTCTTTACTCCTTTTTTTTTTTTTTTTTTTGGTATTGAGGTTGTACTCATAATCTCCTGCTTTACCGCTTGAACCATGCCTCTGGTTTCTTTTTAGCTTTTTTCATATTGTGGTCCTGCTACATTGAAATCTATCTTTCTTCCTTCCTTTCTTTCTTTCTTTCTTTCTTTCTCTCTCTCTCTCTCTCTCTCTCTCTCTCTCTTTCTCTCTCTCTCTTTCTTTCTTTCCTTCTTTTCCTGGGCCTTGATCTCTGGGCCTCTGTGCTGTCCTTAGGCTCCACTTTTGCTCAAGGCTTGCACTCTACCACTTAAGCTACATTACCACTTTCAGCTTTTTCTGTAATTCATTGGAAATAAGTGTCTCATGGACTTTCCTGCCAGGGCTGCCTTTGAACAGTGATCCTCAGGTCTCAGCCTCCTGAGTAGCTAAGATTACAGGCATGAGCCACACCGGTGCCCAGCTATATTGAAATAGTTATTGAAAACAAAACAAAACCATGAAGCCCTCACTTTCAAATAACTATGTGCTGTAAGAATACAGGCACTGTAAAGAGTAGAGCCTGGAGGAAGCATCTGGAAGATGAGGGCCATCAAATCCTGGTTTGTGGGAGTCTTTGCTGTCAATGTCTGTAACTTCTGAACATAATGGTAGAGCCTTATAGGAATATAAAACATGATTTTTAATGAATGATTTGGTACTTGTATATCACAGAATATTTTGGATCTTTTTTTTTTTTTTTTTTTTTTGTCGGTCATGGGGCTTGAACTCTGGGCCTGAGCACTGTCTCTGAGCTCTTCACCTCAAGGCTAGTGCTCTACCACTTTAAACCACAGTGCCACTTCTGGTTTTCTGGTGGTTAATTGGAGATAAGAGTCTCATAGACTTTTCTGCCTGGGCTGGCTTTGAACTGTGATCCTCAGCTCTCTGCCTCCTGAGTAGCTGGGATTACTGGAGTGAGCCACCGCTGCCCAGCTGTGTTATGTTTTGATGGGTGGTCACATGGCCTCTGTGGTCCTCCTCATACCCATCCTCCCCCAACCATTCTTTCCTTCCTGTAACCTAACTTCAGGCTATGGAGTCAGTGTAGGGCAGAGCTGGGATTTGAACAGGAGTGGACGTGTGTGTGTGTGTGTGTGTGTGTGTGTGTGTGCGTGCACGTGCCAACTCTGGGTCTTGAACTCATTCCCTGGGTCCTCTCCCTTACCCCTTTTTGCTTGAGTCTGGCACTCTACCATGTGAACCACAGCTCTATTTCTGGCTTTTTTTGTGGTTAATTGGAGATAAAGAGTCTGTGGATCTTCCTGCCTGGGCTGGCTTCCAACTGCAATCCTCAGATTGCAGCCTCCTGAGTAGCTGGGATTACAGGTATGAGCCACTGCATCCTGGCTGCCACTAGACTCTCAGCTTTGTTTTCATAAACCATCCTCACATACACGAACCCTACCCCATTGTAGGTGCTTAGGAAATTGCTGCCACCTGTATGAACAGTGGGAACTCGGGTTTGGCTGAGTTCATACGAATTCCTGCCTGTCACCTTCACCGGCCTTCTTGGCCTTGCTTTCTTACTGACCTTCTTGTGTCTGGCCACACAGCGCTTTAGCAGTGGGCAGTGGAGCGTTAGGCAAGGGGAGGAGGGCGGGACCTATGTGACCATGCCTGCCCAGGACTCTGAGAGGACCTTCCTGTCTCTGATGAGATGATGTAATAAATTGCTCAGACACAAGCTGGCCAGATAGGACAGCATGCAAGAGACAGTCAGAAATGCAGCCATTGATGCTAGCAGCTGTAACAGAGATGAGAGGAGATGGTGGAAGTGGAGGATCAGGCCTGAACATGGGAGAAGCCCGCTGATGATTTCCCCTGCTTCCCAGGAATGGGTCCTGCCCTTCCCTTCCCTTCCCTTCCCTCCCCTTCCCTTCCCTTCCCTTCTCCCTCCCACCTTCTCCTCTCCCTTCGCCTCGCTCCTCTCTTGCCATCTTTCAAAAACACACCGAGGCAGAAATCAATCCATCAAATGTCATTACAGATTTATTAAGCCTGATGTAGAAAGACATTTAACAAGTAACATTTCCAGAGACCATAGAAAGAGCACTTCTGTTCAGTCTTGTGCTTTGAAAATCTAAATATATTTTTTCATATAAATAATTCTTTTCATGTTTTAAGTGCATCTGTGTTACCTCCTCCTCTTCTTCCTCCTCCTCCTCCTCTTCCTCCTCCTCCTCTTCCTTCTTTTTCTTCTTCTTCTCTCCTTTTGTTCCTTCTTTCCTTTTTTTTTTCAATTGGCCAAAGCGGAAGGACTGCAATGAAGCCATTTGCAAAGCTAATGGTGTTGAGAGGCGTGTGTCTGCTGTACTGTATCAGCTAGGCAGCTAGGCTTCAGAATACACTTCAGTTCCTGCAGCATTAAAATGAGGGACAGCCTCCAGGAAAATCATAATTGAATACACCCAGGTCTTTAATGACAGCAGCTGAGTTTCCTGATGTGAATGATGATAGCATTTCAGGTAGGGACAGCCTTATTTCCAATAGCTGCTGAGTGAAAATAGAAAAGACACAACGTGTGTGTGTGTGTGTGTGTGTGTGTGTGTGTATGCCACAAAGAAGTTATCATGTTTAAAAATGTAAATAATATACCTATAGAAACCTTTCTGATGGAAATGAGGGGCTCCATCCAACCTTGGTGAATGTGTTTTCAGTTTATTTATTTGTTACAGTAGCTAAAAGAAGCAGTATCATCTTTTATTTAGGGCTTTAATTATAGTTCTAAGTAGAATGATTTTCCTTAAAAAAAAAAACCCACTCTTTAGATGTAAAAAATAATGGCTTTTGTGATATAATTTAAGGGTTTTCTTCCTCTCCACCATCAGAATTTATTTCTAGTGATAAAATTGTATTAAAACATATCTCCTTCCACAGGTAATCTCCATGCCTGCACAGACATCTGCAGTGCATCCAGACAAAGTCTAATTTATGCGGCAAGAGGCTGCATTTTGACTTGATTTAACTTATCTGAGATATCCTGACCAGATTGCTTATAATTGGAAGGATAACAGGCTAGTGGTACCCAGGGTCCAAAGAAGGGGTATCTCTTTCCTATTTATCTGTTTATTTTCTTCCTCCTCCTCCTCCTCCTCCTCTTCTTCTTCTTCTTCTTCTGGACTGGTCATCTTTGGGCAAAGAGAAGGTGACAAAAGGCCTTTGGAAATACTGAGTGCCTTGAGAACAAACATCAGCAGGATGGGAGGAGAAGAAATTGTGGCCATCCCAGGGAAGATTTTTCTAGATCCTGGTGGAGTGGGCACAGATGCTGCTGATCTGTGATGAATCTGTTTGGCCACAGGGTGGTATAATCTTCCTAGCGGAAACGGTTTTATTTTTATTTTATTTATTTCCCCCCACCTCCTTTTTTTTTTTTCATCGCAAGGACAATTTATAATCATCAAAAACAAGTGAAACATGGTTTTGATTAAAACAGCCTGTTGGCTCAATAATCTCTGTAATTTTAAAAACATCCTTAATGCAGGAGAAGAACATATCCAAGCCAGGAATGGCCTAGAGCTCTATTACAACAGCAACCGAATAAATAAGGAGAAGAATCTCGAGGTCATAAAAACAAAATTAAGCTAATGTTTCAAATTTTGACAATTATGAATTCTTCCTCTAAGAAGACATTAAAATTCTTTTTCAGGCACTATTAGATAAAGTACGAAGAGGGTAAATCTATGTGGGTGACTTTTCAGTTTTCCCACGGGGTACAGCATGCCTTGAAAGGAAAACTGAATTTGAACATTGGTTCCTCTCTCAATCCAGCCATAGTACAGGACTCATGCATACAAACAAACATGGTTTTTAGAATTTGTTTTGTAAACCCAGATCTAATTCTTTCATAAGCTATCGAAAGAGAATGACCAACAAAAAAAATTACAAGCATTTTTTTTTTCTTTACAAAAGATTCCCTCTCACCCCACACCCTTCCCCATTGTGGGGGCCAGTTTGGTAGGAAACAGAAACAAGCAAATATAACAAATCTGTGTTCATACATGATGGCGATAGAGTTATTTTATACAAATATATACAGTATAAAAACGCACAGGAGGCTTATGTTACCAGCCCTCCAAGCTGCACGATACATAGAGAAACAGCCTGGATTTTCTTCCTAGTGTGCAGGCAAATGTATTATATACAGCATGCAGGCCACAGGAAATGAGCGCACTTTCCCACACATTCCACAGGTTCGGTGGCAGGCATTGCTCTTTGAAAATGCCTGGACTGCTTTCTGACTATAAAACCGTTTTTGCCTTTTCCCTTCAGAGCAAGGGTGCGTGGGATTTTTGAAACTCACTCTGACTCACTCACCCCCACTGCCCTTGCTAAACAAAACACTCAAAATGCAGAATTTTTGCAAGGGGAGGCAAATACGAAATGTGTAAGTGTACTGAAGAAAATTCCCTACAACATGGCAAGAGTCTGCAGAGCAAGAACCAGCTGACCATGAATGATGAGATTGCATTATCTTGATCTTTTAGAGTGTGTATGGGGGGGGTAGAAGTTGATGATTCATACCAATAGGATACACTCAGAGCCCCTGCAGGACCTTGTAACCCATTATATTATGATTTTTTAAAAAAGAACTTTGAACCAAATGAGAAGTATTTTGTATGTCAGTGTTTCTGATTTGCCTTGAATTGTTTATTTACTTGAATTGTGTTAGGAAGCCAGAAACCCTGTTGGGCAGGACTAGAATGTTTCTGCAGTTTTTTTTCTTTTTTCTTTTTTAATTCAAAGAAGAATGGGGGGCCATGTTTTTCTTTCCAGTCTGGCCAAACTTTATGAACTGCAACACACACACACACACATTTATTATATAATTCCTGAATGTCATATGAGGCATTCAGAAAGTGAAAATATTTCTGAACTCACGGATGAGACCTAATTGCCGCATGCTCTTTCTGTAAACATTAGCCATTGCTTGGGGACCGGTAAGCCACATGTAGGTTTCGTTCAAAATAATTCAATGAACACATTAGAACTTACATTCTGAAAGCCTTGTAGGGAGTGCTTAGGTTTTGTTTTTTTTTTTTTTTAAAGCAACACATTTCTTCAAAATCTATAACTTCTTTTGGGGTGTTTTCATCAAAGAGTTATTCCTTGTAGTTCTAAGAACTTCTTTAAGCAAATAAACATGATACAAAGGGCTGGCTGTATTTGCACTGTCTTCTTCAGACAGACCATCTTTTAAAGGGCCTTCATGACCATCCTCTGGCTATCGGCGATCATTTGTATGCAGAGGGGTGTTCAGTCAGGGATCAGACCTTGGAAGAGTCATTTTTCTTGGAATATATTGTTCCAAAGAACACGGGCTGAGTCTGGTTGTAGAAACAGCATTGCACCTGGTGCTAGCATTTTAAAACAGCCCTTTCCTAATCCATAAAACATTTATAGTTTTCCCTGAAGCTTTGGGCTGCTTTGCGCATGAATAATTTTTTTTTTTGAGAAACACCCACGCCTGTTAGCCCATTGTTCAAAACTATTGGAAGAAGATTAACCAGAGCTGGAAATGGTGCATCGGTCTGTGTCCCCTGCATCTGTCACAAGACACCAAAGGAAATAAGTAGCTTTTACTTTGAATGAAGAGGTAACATTTTACTGGAGAAATTCTGAAGATGATTCACAAGTTTCAAAATGTTTAATGCCTTTCTGCTGTGGAAACACGTCTCTCTGCCTAGGGGAGGGCGTGGAGGAGGAAAGTCGGATCTTTTTCTTCAGCTCATTCTTTGTCCAAAAGTATTTCATAGATGTGTTGAGAAAGGGCCACATAGAGGAAGGGAGAAAATGACATCAGCAGTGTAACATCTCACCAGTTTGCAGAAGAAACCCAAAGTTCAGTTGCAATTATTATTTTGGCTTAATAACTATTCAAAATAGTGACTGTTTTGACTGCTCTTTCAAGCTCCATGCATGCATGTGTGTGTCCGAAAGCCTTCCCACTGATTTCCTGATTGTTTTAGCTTCTATCTCTGCACTGCTATTTAATTTGGGGAGAGGGTTATGTAAGAACAATGTTTTATGTTTTTTTTTTTTTTCTGTAAACAAAAACTTTTAACAACCTTAAAAAAATGAAAAAAAAGGAAAGAAGGTTTGAATATCATAAAATAACCTAGGAAATGGCCGGAGGGAGATGACAGAGTCATATGTACCCTGCTGGGCCTGGAATTTTCCTGTATCCTGGGAAAAGTTTTGTAAAGTCACAGACTTTTCCTGCTGCCCATGCCCTCTGCACAGATCCTGAAAACGTTCATGAAGCCCCAGGTGCGTACAGATGTGTGAACACACACACACACACACACACACACACACACACACACACACGCCTGCTGTCCTCACGCACATCTCCATGCTTCAGAAATGCTTCCCAAGCTAGTCTCTGCATTTCAACTAAGTTCAGGGGATTTTTGCTCATGATGTTCATTATGCAAGAGCCAAACAACCAAGCCAGCTCTTTTTATGGGGGCGCAAGGGGGAGGTGAGCTTTCAGAAATCTATTTGTGGCCTGAAAAGAATTTCTGTGGGTACTGTCTGGGTCACTCAATTTATTCCATGATTATATTCTGCTTTCAGGCCTTGACCTATTTTTTTGTGCTATTTCCTCTCTGTATGTTTTTCAGAAGGAGAAGTCCTTATTGTGAAATTCTATGATTTTGACCCTCGGAGAATCCTGCCCCTGGATGTCGGGGTACCAGCTTCCTTGAGAGCGGTGTTAACCCCAGGAGGGCAGGGATGCCGGCTGCAGAGTGCACTGTGATGTCTTCTGGTGTGCAGGTGGCCCACACAATAGCACCACAAAATACCTTGGGTGAATCTGCTCCTATAGTGCCTCATGCTCCCAGTGGTTTTTTAACCTGCTCCATAGTTGGCTCATTTGCTGAACTACACAAGGAGCCCCCCCCAAAACGTAAAATGTGAACATGAGTATATAGTTTTACTGAACACCCTTTCAATTTCCAACCGATTGATGGCCTTAGCTAGAGGGAGGGAGATGGAAGGAAACACCATATCTTAGTCCCTGCCGCCAGGACCAGTGATGGAGTGGAAGTACTTAAGGGTAATTGACATGACATTTGCATATAACTCCCCTCTCACTTCTAAAGTTCCAATTCATTTGCACTACAGTTCTTCAAAGCAGGGAAAGAGGGGCTGGGAAGGTGACTCAGTGGTAGAGCACTTGCCGTGCATGCATGAGGCCCTGGGTTCGATTCCTCAGCACCACATAAGTAAAAAGAAAAAAGCCAGAAGTGGTGCTGTGGCTCAAGTGGTAGGGCGCTAGCCTTCTGCTGAAGAGCTGAGGGACAGCACCCAGAGTACAGGCCCCACGACCGGACCCAAAAAACAAACAAACAAAAAAAACAGGGAAAGAAGGGGTCTGAAAGGGGCTAAGAACATTCTCCCGAGTTCATGTTATAGAGTTGTTCTCTTTCCAGGAAGAAGTTTTTAGAAGCCCCACAGTCTTGCCAAATAGAGACAGGCCTGGTTGTAGAAATACCCAGGGAGCTGTCATCTCTCCTGGTGCCAGCCCAGATCGTGTTCTAAGGGGGACATGAGCAGCTGTGCCTCACAGCGGTGTTCACACTTGCCAAGTGGGGGGGGTCATGAGTCATACCAAACTTATCAATATGTTTGTCTCTCTTCTCCCAGCCTACCCCACTGGAGAAATCACACTAACAAAACCATATAGATTATATGTAGAAGCAGACGATTTATTATTATCATTTTTTTTTTCTGAGAAAGGAAATGATTTCTGAGCAGCTTAGGAATATAGTTTCACCCTTGCTGGAGCAGGAGCTCTAGTTTTCTTTTGATTGGTTGTGGTAGGATCTGAATTATGCAACGTTATCTAATAACCCTGGGTTGGGAGCAGGGGATTTTGAATGGCTTCAAGAACCCCCATGCTAATGCATTGATTTTCCTTTAATAGAATTTCGTGGTCGAAGGACAGTGCTCAGTCAGTCCACCCTTCAATCTTAACCCACCCGAAGACTGTTCCTTTCCAGTTGAGTTCCGTTCATTTCTGGTTGAATAGGTTAAGCAAAGACAGACCTCGCTGTTCTCAATTCACTTTATGATCCTCCCATCATAAAAAATAATATCAGCACCTTGCTTTTCATGTCAGAACTACATTTGAGCTGCTATTCCCTATGCCCATGAGTAAATCCCATAAAAGCCGCCCGTTGTACTGTTGCTATTTTTCCTTGTGGGTGATTGATTGATGGATGAGTGCTGACACTTCAATGAAGCTATTTCGACTGCCATCTCAATCCGATGATGTGAGGGGTGTATTTTCTGTCCATGCCTCATTACTTCAGAATGACATTCCTGGAACTTCATTTACTTTTTCCCTCCTTCCCCGAAGCGCCATATTTTTTCCCATCTAGGTTATGCATGCCATAAAAAAAGCAATTTGCTATTATATGTGGCATAAGGGCAACACTTTCCCTAGGAGGTAAATAAGTTCTTCTTTTTTTCCCCCCTTCTACATCCCAGTGTTGAATTTAGGGATCATGTTAAAATTTCCAAGACAATGCCAACAGGCAGTCTCTGAGAGAAATATTTGAGTTCATTTTGTCAGTGGTGTGTGTGTGTGTGTGTGTGTGTGTGTGTGTGTGTGTGTGTGTGTGTGTTCATAACCTCAGTAATTAAAGCAACATCACAAAATGTTCATTTGTTCAGAATCATCTGGCTCCCAGAGTTGTGCTTAGAATAGTTCACATATTTTACCTATTGCTGAGTAGCAGTGTATAGCACAAATCCAGACATATCTGTCTTTTGGGAATAAGGGAATTCATTGTTTAAATGCAATGATGGATTTTATCTATTATCATTGCTTTGTACTGTATACAAAATGCTCAAAATAATAATAATAATAAACATATCTACCCCTTCAGGTTCCAGACTCTGTACTAGGTATTCAGGGCTTTAATATTAAAAACATGCTCTTAGCTTTTCCAAGTTGACTCAGGGCTTGATTTTAATCTGTGTAATACAGTATTCCCGTTAATAATAACGTATAATTAAGACATCCGTTAAAAATCCATAACGTTAATTTAATGGTGAAAATCTAATACAGTTCTATTGGAATTTTTACGTTAAATTAACTTTAACGGGCTTTTAATGGATGTCTTAATTAGATCTCATTATTAACGGGAATATTCCACAAATTAAAACTGGGTCCTTAAAGTTTTTAATGAAAAAAGTTGTGGGAGCACATTTCACACGGACACCCTTGCGCGTGGCTTCGGTGGGTCTGGAAGCTCCGTCGCGGGTTCAAAGCTCGCCAGCCGGAGAGGGAAGCTGGCGGGGCGGAGGCTGCGGCCTTGCGTCCGGGCCGTGGGGTTCTGCTCTGGCTTCCTGGGGGCCGGGGTGGGCGCCGCTGGGCTGCTGGGCCGCAGCCGGGCCCTGGGCCGCTGGGCCGCTAGGCCGCTGGGCCGCAGCCAGGCCCCCGACCTCTGTATGGGGCGGGCCGGGGAGTCTTTGGCAGTCACACGGTTAAGTCCTCCAATAACTTCTCGCAGAAGATGAGCCTTGGCTGCTTCCCAAGGCTTCTGATGAACGGCTCCCCAGCGCCGGCTCCCCAGCGCCGGGCCGGCCCGGCGACGCAGGTGCAGCTGTAATTGCGACTGCGATCAGAAACATTTCCTTTAGACAAACGTTCCCAGCGGGGTTCTAAAGAGGCCGCGGAGGTGACCGTGGAGAGCCGGCTTCCAGCGGCCCGGCTCCCGGCTCCTTGGACAGTAAGCTAGCCAGACCCCCCTCCGGGCACACCGACACACCAAGCACGCCGAGTCCCAGGCGTGATCTCTCCTCAGGGGCACTTTGTTTCCTGGTGATGGGGAGCAGGGGGCCGTGGAGAGGAGACCCCCCCCCCCTGCAGTTCATCAATGAAAAGCTCATATCGTCCATAAGCAGAGAAGTGGAAATCAATATTTCATTACCAAATTGTTAGTGAGGATGAAGAGCAATGGCTAGGGTGATTTGGGGGTGTGTGTGGGGGTGAGGAGGGGGGCAGTCTTCTTGGAGCAGGGAGCCAGAAGGAGGTCAGTGAGGTCAAAGTCAGAAGCTGGGCGGTGCAGCAGCTCAGTGCAGGGAAGTGGAGGCTAAGGCATCTGTCCTGCAATGGAAAAACAACAGCAAAAGAGAGGCATTACTTCCTGAGGGGCAGGCCCGGTGTCTATCTCCCCAGATGGTCCAACTGCCCACCTGGACTATGTCATCGGTACTTAGTGCTTCTGAACAAAGTCATGGGTGAGTGTAGTCCAGAGTCTAATATAAGCAGACATTGGGATGTAAAAAAGAAGGGCCCATCTAGGAAGATATTTTTTTTTTCAAGTATAAAATCCAACAAACACATTTAGATAGAGACGAGATAGTTACCCACCCATGTCCATCACACCCTTATTCACAAACCAAGTGTCCAACAGTAGATAAAGTGGAGAAACAGAATATGGCCTCTACGTGCAATGGAATATTACTCTGCCTTCAAAAGGAAGGCAATTTTGGCTGGGCACCGGTGGCTCATGTCTGTCAGGAGGCTGAGATCTGAGGATCGTGGTTCAAAACCAGCCCAGGCAGGGAAGTCCATGAGACTCTTATCTCCAATAAACAACTAGAAAACTGGAAGTGGAGCTGTGGCACAAGTGGTAGCACGCTTACCTTGAGTTGAAGAGCGCAAGGACAGCACCCAAGCCCAGAATTCAAGCCCCACAACCCACCAAAAAAAGGGAAGGCAATTTTGACACATTCTACAACATCAATGAACCTGGAAGAAATTAATGCTAGGTGAAACTGATTTAGAAATACTATCTGTTTTCACTTGCATGATGTGTCTAGAGTCCTCAAAATCATAGACAAAAGAAAAATGATGGTCCCCAGGGAGGAGATGGGCAGAGAGAAAAAGAGAGCTGGCATTTTAATGGGTACCAAGTTTTGGTTTTGCAAAGTAAACCATTCTGAAGATGGATAATATTTTTGATTATATAACAACATAACTGCAGCCAATAACACCAAACCATACACTTGAAAATGGTTATATACTATATATATAAAACATAAGATCTTTATTAAAAATAAAACTACAAGCTGGAGGCATGGCACAAGTAGTACATCATCTGCCTAGCAAGCACGAGGCCCTGAGTTCAGTTCCAAACATCACCTGAAAAATAAAAACAACAGAAAAAATACAACGTATTTCTTTTTCCACTAGAAAGCATATGTGATTAATTTTCTTTTGTACTTTTTGTTTTGTCTTATTCTATTTTTCTTGGTTTGCTTTGAGATCAGGCCCTTCCACATAGCTCTGGCTGGTCTTGAACCCCCAATTCCTCTGTCTCCACCTTCTCAGAGTGGCAATACTGAATTTATAGAACCTTGTTTTATTGATTACATTCTTGAAGCCACTCCAGATTTGATAAGTGTCCAGACTTTTACAGCTAGGTTTCTCTTACTGCAAAGTTTGTTCTGGGAAGGGAGTTAAGAGGAGAAACAGCACACTTCTTGGAAATGCACAATACACATAAGCATGAGGGAGAGTGAAAAGTCTTTCAGTTATAGCCCAACCCAAACAGCCCCGCAGCAGCATTAAGCTCAACCCCCCTCGTGGGCCTTTTCTTCCCTGCAAGTGCTCACAAATACACCTGAGGAAGAGGTTCTTGAACAAAAGGCTAGGGCCTTTCAGGAGAGGCCTGGCAAACATGAGGACCTGAGTTCAAATCCTGATTCCTTCCTAAGTGAAAGAGAAGGAGGCTAGGCCTACTGGAGCTCACGGCCCTGAACCCTTGCCTGTTTTTTTTTTTTTGGTCCAGTTGTGGGTCTTTAACTCTGAGCGCTGTCCCTCAACTCTTCAGCTCAAGGCTAGCGCTCTACCACTTGAGCCACAGCTCCACTTTCCGGCTTTTTTTGCTTATGTGGTGCTGAGGAATTGAACCCAGGGCCTCATACATGCAAGGCAAGCGCTCTACCACTGAGCCACCTTCCCAGCCAACCTTTACTTCTTGAAAAGTACCTTGATTGCATGGTGATAGAGGAGAAGGGGGAGGAGGAGGAGAAGAGGAGACCAGAGTCTTGGTCCATTTTTAGTTTTAAAAATTTCCTTCCTTCCTTCCTTCCTTCCTTCCTTCCTTCCTTCCTTCCTTCCTTCCTTCCTTCCTTCCTTCCTTCCCCCCTCCCTCCCTCCCTCTCCCTCCCCTGTCTCTCTCTCTCTTCTTCCCTTCTCTTTTTCCCTCCCTTCTGCCCTTCCCTCCTTCCCTCTCTCCCTCCTTCCCTCTCTTCCTTTTTTTGTGTGCTAATAACAGGGCTTGAACTCAGTGCCTGGGTGCTGACCCTTAGCTTTTTTGCTTAAGACTAATGCACTACCTCTTGAGCCACATCTCCATTTCCAGAGTTTTGGTGGTTTCTTTCCTGTTGAGATTGGCTTCAACCCTTGATCTTCACATGCCTCCTGGCAGTTAAGTTAGTAGCTGCATGTGGTGATCCACTGGCATCCAGCTATTCTTCTTTCTTTCTTTCTTTCCCTTCCTTCCTTCCTTCCTCTCTGTCTCTGTCTCTCTCTTTCTTTCTTTTTTGTTGGTCATGAGGCTTGAACTCTGAGCTTGGGCGCTGAAGAGCTGAGGCTCTTCAGCTCAAGTCTAGTGCTCTACCACTTGAGCCACAGTGGTTTCCTGGAGGTTTATTGGAGATAAGAGTCTCACAGACTGTGATCCTCAGATCTCAGCTTCCTGAGTAGCTAGGATTACAGGCATGAGCCATCGGCGCCCGGCTACTATTTCTTATTTTAGAAGAAAACTTTATTTCCTCTTTCTTTATTTTTTTTTTATTGTGAAAATACTGTACAGAGGGGTTACAATTACATGGGCAAGATAATGAGTACATTTCTTATCAAGCATTGTAGCCTCCTCCTTTGTTTTCCCTTCCTATCCTTTCCCATCCTCTCCCCCGCTCCCCCACCTTCTCCCCCCTCCCCCGCTCCCCCACCAAAGTTGTAAAATTCGTTTTTCGACATAACGACTTGTACATCTCATTGCTGCCATGGGTCCTCCCGTATCCCTGTTTTAACGATTTGTTTTTTCTCTTCCCCTCCACATATACCAACATCATATATAGTGAAAGCAGGGGTTATACCGTGGGGGAGGGACATACAAAGCAACAAAGACATAACCTTATAAATATGTTAGAAACAATCGCATGAAAGATCTCTCTCTCTCTTTTTTGTCAGTCGTGGGGCTTGAGGTCTAGGCCTGGGAGCTGTCCCTGAGCAATTCAGCTCAAGGCTCATGCTCTACCACTTGAGCCATAGTGCCACTTCTAGTTTTCTGGTGTGTGTGTTTTTTTTTTATTGTGATTAAGTGATTACATAATTTCCCAAATTTCACAGTATTGTATTTCCTCTATCTTAAATGAGACCCTAGCAGAAAATTAACATTAGAGTGAGAGAAGAGTTTCCCTTTCTGCACCTAATGAACTGCCTACATTGGATTAAAAGCAATGCTGGTGGGGGGGGGGGGGGAGGGAGGGGGGGGAGGGGGGGGAGGAAGAGGGGCATGTGCGGGGAGTTGTTTCTCAAATGGTAGTTGAAGTTAAACTTTGCTGCTGTCTGTGGATTTTCTTCCTAATGGGTTGAGCTACTAGGATAAAAATAAAGCAGAAATAAATAAAAATTGTAATTATGTATCTAAGAAGTCATTGGCCACGTTCATTAAGTAGGACTTGTGAGGGAGAGCCAGGCACCAAAAAATGTAATTATTTTTGTATTAATTACAGAACCACCGACAGATGAGCAGGATTATGTATTTTTTAATTTGGCCACGCTGGCCTTTGGATCTATCGGCTCTTCCTTATCCCTGCCTCTTGCTACGCCTGCTGGCCCCTGAGCCCACTCTCCTTGCAGTGTTCCAGCCGCCCCCTTGTCCTTGGGCGGGCTGTGGGTGGGCTGGGACAGGGACTCCACTGCTGGTTAGTGGCCCAGGGTCTGGAGACCCTGGGGACATTAGACCCCTGGCGGTCTAGGAGACAGTGCTGCTGACCTCTGTCTGTGTGTCTTGTCCTTGGCACCATTCATGTTTGGAGCCAGATTTTTCTTTGCTGTGGACTATTAGACTGAACTTTATGAGACATTTATTTAGCAGCATCTTGGGACTTAACCTGCCAGATTCTTATAGCTTCCTCCCCCACTTCATCCCAAAATGTGACAACCCCACGTGCTTCTACATATTGCCAAAATGTCCTTTGAGGAAGATAAAATTTGTCATAGGGCTTGAACTCAGGGCTGGTGGGTTGTCTTTGAGCTTTTCTGCTCAAGGCTAGCACTCTACCACTTAAGCCACAGCTCCACTTCCAGCTTTTTTGGTGGTTGATTGGAGATAAGAGTCTCATGAACTTTTCTGCATGGGCTGGCTTCGAACCGTGATCCTCAGACCTCAGCCTCCTGAGTAGCTAGGATTATAGGTGTGAGCCACCAGTTCCTAGCTTGTTCTTGGGTTTTGTTCAAAATGTTACGTAATTATAACCAGCTGCTAATATATAACTGTGATTATTCTATGAGTCTAGAACTGAAGTTGAACCTCAGGAAGATGGATACTGTGTACATTTAGATCAACTGTGACCCCAGCCTCAGCCCAATGTTGGTCACATTGTAGATGCTTGGTAGATCTTTGCTGGGTGATGGAAACCTAAGAGATAATAATTTGAAGCCTCTCTTGTCCCACATGGAAAGGAAATTGTCAAGTATTTGTTACTAAAACAACACAAAAGGAAAAAACCCTCATAACACCAGGGAATCCTATGTTGTAATTCCATGAACAAGACACCATAGGACTTGCAAGGAAAAGAGAAGAGACTACAAAATATTAGTCACCACTGGTCACAAATGGACACCAAGAAACATGTTGTCTGTTGGGGTTCTTGAACTGCAAAGAACATTTAGTCTGCCATTTTGAAGTGATACACATTTCTTCAAAGCATACTCATACACATACACAATACACACACACACACACACACACACACACACACACACACACACACACACACACGTCTTTTCTGAAATATATTGGATAAATATTAGTACCCTAAAGATAAAGAGGTTGAAGCCGAGGGGGTTTAAACAACTCATTGCCATGGTGATACAGGGATGGGTCAGGACAGCTGGCTTTTATTTTAAAGCTTCTTAAAGCCATTTGGTTGGAAATGAAAAACAAAAGTGGAATCTAAATGCTAAAAATAGAGAAAATATTATCAGTTAAAAAAAAATAAGAGTCTATGACAAGGAGGAAAAGCAGAAGGGGAGACAGGGGACTTTTAATGGTGCAATCCTGGGAGTAACTTGTAGTTAATATTTTTCAAATTGATTTACAATTTGCAAACCCAAATTGGCTCACTTTCCTTGCTGGATTCCATCGTTAGGGCTTTGTTTGATTTTTCCTAGGAGTAATCTTTGTGTGAAGAAACCCTTCAACTTTGGTGGCCAAATTTCAATTCTTTTTTTTTTTGTTGGTCATGGGCTTGAACTCTAGGCCTGGGCACTGTCCCTCAGCTCTTCAGCTCAAGGCAAGCACTCTACCACTTGAGCCACAGCGCCACTTTTGGTTTGCTGGTGGCTTGTTGGAGATAAGAGTCTCAGGGACTTTCCTGCCTGGGCTGGCTTAAACCGTGATCCTCAGATCTCAGCCTCCTGAGTAGCTAGGATTACAGGCATGAGCCACCGGCACCCAGCTTCAATTCTTTTTTTTTGGGGGGGGGGGTCTGGTCGTGGGGCCTGAACTCTGGGCCTGGGCTCTGTCCCTCAGCTCTTCAGCTCAAGGCTAGCGCTCTACCACTTGAGCCACAGCGCCACACTCTGGCTTTTTTCATTTTGCTTATGTGTTGTTGAGGAATCGAACCCAGGGCCTCAGGCATGCAAGGCAAGTGCTCTACCACTGAGCCATCTTCCCAGCCCCCAGCTTCAATTCTTAAAGTGAATAAAATAATTGCTTTAATGCATCAAATACTTTGATATACCAGACATAGATTCATGTGGGTAAGTATTAACTACAAGTCTCATGGACTTTCCTTCCCAGGCTGGCTTTGAACTGTGACCCTCAGATCTCAGCTTCCTGAGTAGCTAGGATTACTTACAGGCATGAGCCACTGGCAGCCTAAAGTAGCTAATATGTTAAAATGTAATTTTCTGTATTTGTGTATTATAATTATTTTCATTTTGTGGTCTTATTGTATAGCCTGGGCTGGCCTTTCATGTGCTGGAATTACAAGTGTTCACTACTATGCCCAGCTGCCTTATTTAAATTTCCTCTCTCCTATTTAGTTTTTCTCCCATTGAAAACAGCCCCTGAGACAGATTGCTCTCAACAAGGGTGATCCCAAAATAAATGACGTAGAACAAAGTGGCTGAGTTTCTGAATGACAGAAGGAACTCCTTATTTTCCCTTCTATGGAACTTTATTTTTTGGTTACAGGTCCTGGAGCTGGGTGTTGTCCCTGAGCTTTTATGTTCAAAACTGGCACTTTGCCACTTAAACCACAGCTTCATTTTTTTTTTCCTTTTGGAGATAAAAATCTCATAAACTTTCCTGCTTTGAACCGTGACCCTCAGATCTCAGCCTCCTGAACAGCTGGGATTAGCAGCTCTGGCCTCTAGCAAACATTTTTTAAAATAAACAATGAAAAGTTCCCTATCTGTGGGTACTAGTCACACTAGGCTGTGATGGTTCACTTTAGCCCCACTGTAATCCTCATTGTTTTCATTAATGGCTAATTACATTTTGTGACTAATATTGCAGAGGAAAATATACACTGTGTTTAATTTTACAGAGGAAAATACTGAAGTTGAAATAACCCAGTGACTTAGCCACTGTGACACGATCTTAGGTGGACATTAATATACTGGTTATTTAATTGGGGGCATGCGCCATCTGCTTTTCTAAGCCTTTGTTCTCAACCAGAAAAGCAAGGGCTCAGCAATCCATTGGCTCTGTACCAGGACAGGCACATTCTTTGTCCAAGGATGGCTTCATCCGCCCATGGGCTCCAAGGAGTCTTGGCTGTTACGCATCTCATGGTCTTCTCTTGGAATCTTTCAATAAGGATGGTAGGCAGATTATAATCATCACACTGGAAAATCTCAACTTTTGAACTTCCTCCTTTAAAGCTCGGCTTGCAATAAATCAACCATGTGTCTCAAATGCGTGATAGACGTGTCATGACACAAACCAGACAACCGGCTGCCTGCAGCTTTGAAGCTGAAGGAGAATTCTTCTGCGGGCTTTCTCATGAGTGCCAGAGCAAACATCTTAGAAGCTGACCTTGACCCCTATCATTGATGTGGAGTATCTATGCACTGGGAAAATGGGGAATAATTTTGGGCTGGGAGTACAGTTCAAGTGGTACACACCTGCTTAGCGTGCACCAGAGGTAGAGTTCAAATCCCAGTATTGCCAAAAAAAAGGGAAGAAGATAAAAAAGTTCTACACAATCTCTTTTAGCCTGCCTTATGGATGTACTGATTAGCTCTCTGTAGCTTTGACCAAATACCTGACAGAAAGGAGTGAAGGGAGGAAGGATTTACTCTGGGCGTGGTTTGAGAGGTGTCGGTATCTCTGAGAGGGTGTGGTAGTGGGAGTACCTTGCAGGCTGGTGGACAGGAAGTAGAATAGAGCTCAGGACAAGGTCAGGGGCAAGATTCAGCCTCCCAGGTTACGCCCCTAGGGGCCTACTTCCTCCAGCTAGGCCCCACCTCTTTCCTTCCTTGAGCTTGTCATCCCAACCTGGCCGAGTGGTTCTGAGTTCATCAGGGGGTTACTGAGTCATTAGGGAAGAGCTCTCAGGATCTGGTAGTCTCTGGAGATACTGTCACAGACCCACCGGGGTGGGCTCCTTTTCTAAAAAATTTCTATGTGTTTTTCACACCAATCAAGTTGACTCTTAAAGTTAACCAATCCAAACGGGCAACTCTGTACTTGGCTTTGAGTCTTCTCACCCTGTAAGCCAAACAGCCGTTGAGTGAAACTGTGGGAAGTGGCTAACATCCTGGAGGACCATGAGAAGACAGGGCTCCCCTGAGAACCAGGACTCTGGAGAGTGGGGACAATTGTGTCAGGAGCTGTCGCTTGCAGCCCTAATGTGGGTATCAGTCCAGGAGGGCTCAACAGCAGCAGAGTCTTTCCCTTAGAGCACGCAAGGTCTGCTGGGGGCAGATATCCAAGTTGGTAAGAAGGGAAATGCAAGCAAAGGCGTGGGGATTTACCCAGTGAAGATCTGACAGCTAACGAAGGGGTGATTGAGTGTTAACCTGCGGAATGGTTATCCTACTTAGAATCAAAGGTACATCAATCTAAATAAGGATGACAAGGCAGAGGCCCGCCTGCCATCCATCCCCCTTCCCTCCCTTGCCAGCTCTTAAACAGAAGTCTTCCCAGTATGAGGTTTTGTTAGAGCTTAGATAGAATAATTACCAAAAAGAGACGGAGCCCATTATTAGGTAAAACATTGTTTTTAATGTAGAGAAGGGATCATTTTAATTTTATCATTATTATTTTTTTAAATGAGAGGAGCAGTTTCTTTCTATTTTAAATCTTTGGTTTTATCATGGATAACTTCAGAGGTTTTTATTGTACTCCAGTGTATTACAAATGTTATGTAGGGATTTCAGCAGGGTGCCAGTAGCTTATGCCTCTAATCCTAGCTACTCTGCAGGCTGAGATCTGAGGATCCAAGTTCAAAGCCAGCCTGGTAATCAAATCCAAGAGATTCTTATCTTCAATTAAGCACCAAAAAGCCAGAAGTGGAGGTGTGACTCAAGTGGTCGAGTGCCAATCTTGAGTGAAAAAAAAAACAACAAAGAAACTGTTCCTAGGCCCTAAGTTCAAGTTCCAGTACTGGCACATGCACATAAATTATGTAAATTTTTTTTTTTTTGTCCGTCGTGGGGCTTGAACTCTGGGCCTGCGCGTTGTCCCTCAGCTCTTCAGCTCAAGGCGAGCGCTCTACCACTTGAGCTACAGCACCACTTCCGGTTTTCTGGTGGTTTATTGGAGATAGGAGTCTCACGGTCTCTCCTGCCCGGGCTGGCTTTGAACCGCGATCCTCAGATCTCAGCCTCCTGAGTAGCTAGGATTACAGGCGTGAGCCACCAGCGCCTGGCTTAAATTATGTAAAATATTAATACTGCACATTAAGAATTATGAATCGCTCTGCTTGCTTTGAAATCCTGGTTTCCATTTTTCTATGGAAAAGGTTGGTCTTGGGTTGGATCGTGATTACTTCTCCTTTCCCTAGCAGGGAGCTCAGAGTCAAGCTGGTAGTTCAATGTTAGCCACTGCGGAGCTAAGGTATGGAAGGCTGCTGTCCATCTGTCTGTCTGCAGTGGATTCCCTCCTCGCTCTCACTCCATTTTTCTCCAGGTCATACTTTGGGTTTACCATTTGCCAGCTATGTGGCACTGTAGAAAAAGACTTATTTTTCACAGCTACCTCATCAGGGTAACGCACATACTGTCCACAAATGGTGCCTGCCATATAATAAGTACTCAAAAATATAGACTTCTTTAATGATTTTCATTTCACTTCTGATTTTATTGCAAGGAAAACAGGCCAGTACTTTAAAGAGTCTGTGAAATGAGATGTAGAATACATTTTAAAAGTATATGCATCAAATTCTGCTTAGATGTGAGAAATAAGTAGGCATCAGGACTTGGGAAATGGCTGTCTTTCTAGAAATTTCAAACACGGAGTTGAAGAAGGCTCCGTCATTCCTGCATTAAACAAGTGTTGAAAAGAAATCAATTGTCAATTCAAACGTCAAAGCTAAGGGAAGTTATCCACTTTTATAAATGAAAAGGATAAGCTGAGGGTGAGTGGCTCATGCCTGTAATCCTAGCTACTCAGGAGGCTAAGATCTAAGGATTGCAGTTCAAAGTCAGCCTGGGCAGGAAAATCTGTGAGACTTTTATCTCTAATTAATGATCAAAGGCTAGAAGTAGAGCTATAGTTTAAGTGGTAAAGTGGTATCTTTGAGCAGAAAAGCTCAGGGTCAGTGTCCTGGGACCTGCTCTAAGAATAAACAAGCAAACAAAATAAAAAAAAGGAAAAAACAAAAAGCAAAGGTAATTTTATACAGAAAACATGACAAGGTCTATACTTCCCAGTTCTGACAGCAGATTTCACCAGCCTGGCTTCCAGATGAGAAAGTAGAGGAAGAGGTTGGGTAAGAAACTTAACCAAGACCAGAGCGTCAATGAGAAGGGGAACTGGTGGTGGGCTTCTATCTTTCTGACTTCAAATCCCGTTCAAAGCCAGGTCTAACTAGAACCATTGAAAGGCGCATGCTCAATGAAGTTATGTAATGAAAACTGTCCAACCCTTGCTGTCTTTTCAAAGGTAAATTAAAAAGGTGGCAAAGATCAGGATAACATTCTGACAAGGGGAAAATGTCCCTGATGGCTTTGATGTTAATTATAATTTCATGTTTAGTGATTATATATTTAATACTTGACAGTTCTCAGTGATGATTGCTCATGGTTCTTGGCCATAGAAGAGAGGAGCAAACAATTTCTCTGTAGCTTCTCCCCCTCCCCACTTTTTAAAATCACGTCACATTCATATACTGCAAAACTGCACTCAAATGGTTGGAAAGAGGTCTACATGCTGGCAAAGTCTGCCATAAACCACCCGGACAGCTTAAGTCCAGCCTCCAATGGCCTGATTCTCCATGGACGTCATCTTCCCTCAGTGGAGAGAGGAGCCAAGTGTTGCTCATTGCTGCTAACTTAGAACTAAGTGAGATTTGCTGTGCAGATGCGATTGCTGACGTCACTGCTGCCTAAATGTGAGTTGCTGGCAGCTGGGGAACTGTGCTGGGCTTCAAGGAACACAAATGACAGGGCAGGACTTTCTGCCATACTGGCAATGGTATCCCTAGGCCTGGACCAGTGTCTGTGAGCACATCTACACTGGCAAAATAGCATGGATTGAGGGAACTGTGGCAAACAGATCTAACTTTTCCTTCCTTCCTTCCTTCCTTCCTTCCTTCCTTCCTTCCTTCCTTCCTCCCTCCCTCCCTCCCTTCCTCCCTCCCTTCCTCCCTCCTTCCTTCCTTTCTTCCTTCCTTCTGTCCATCCTTCCTTCCTTCCTTCCATCCTACCTTCCTTCTGTCCATCCTTCCTTCCGTCCTTCCTATTTTTTTTTTTTAAAGAGATCAGGAGACCAAGGTGGGGAAGTGGAAGGAACAAGACCACTCTTTCCCACCTGGAAGTGGCAGAGTCAGGACTTGAACTGGCCTCTTGCTCTTTGTGAAGGCCCCTGGCTGCCTGGCACTGATCTAACCCCCATCTTACCCCGGGGGGGGGCGTTCCCCGCTATTCCTAACCCCCACCAACCAGTGGCGACTCACAAACGACCAATTTCTCTCCATGAGTGAAGAATGGAAATTTCGGGAGGTTAAATTATCCCTCCATCCACACACCTGTTCCCCAATGGAGCCTCGTACCTTTGTACCTCCTGTGGCTCCCTGCAATGCCCCCCTCCTCCGCACTTCCCATCCCTCCACCTGGACTCTCTCCTTCCCCGACATACTTCCACAAGCACACTCAGAGACTTTCCTTATCCCAGATCCATCCCAGGTCTTCTGATTTCCCCTGTCTTAGCCCAGCTTGCTTGCAAAAGATAGTCTTCCCCCTTGGCCTTGTGCTCTGTCTTTGTAGCATGTCAGAAATGGTGGTAGGTGGCTTTGGGAATGTTTCCTCCCCTCACCGTTTTTCAGATGGTGATAAAGAAGATCAGACTTCTTGACCACTGGGTAATAATGGTGTAGAACAAGCAATGCCTGCTGTTTATTCCCCGCCGTCCATTCTTGCAGGCTCAGAGAGGGCACACAGTTGTTAGCGGTTGGCTTGGAGCTATGGGTCAGAGCCTCGGGCCTCTGGGCAGACTCCATCCTAGGTCCGCCCCATGTGGAGACAATTATGAAATCCACTCCCAGAGCTTCTGCCTCTGTTAGTCTGGGGAATGCCTTGGGCCCTGGGGCTTTTACTCTCTCCCCAGAGGAGTATTAATGTGTTGCCAAGATTGAGAACTATTACTCTGGTGTTTAATCGATCGATTGATTGATTGATTTCTACCACTTAATCGGACGATCCTTCAGAGATACAGAACACATCACTTTAAAAACCCAGCTATAACCTTCAGGCTTCATTCATTGTCTCTTTCTTTTTATTTGGTCATTTGTGGGGCTTTAACTCTGGGTCTGGGCGCTGTCCCTGTGCTCTTCAGCTCAAGGTGAACACTCTACCACTTGAGCCACAGCACCACTTCTGGTTTTCTGGTGGTTAATTGGAGATAAAAGTCTTACAGGCTTTCCTGCCAGGGCTGGCTTTGAACCGTGATCCTCAGATCTCAGCCTCCTGAGTAGTTAAGATGACAGGCGTGAACCACGGGCACCTAGCTCGCTGGCTCTTTCTTCCCTTCCCTATCCTTAAATTTGCATTTCCAGTGAAGTTAAATTGATCCACAGTACACAAATACATGAACAGAACAAAACAGAAGATACACTCTGGCGTTTAGGGCCCAGTCAACATGGGTTGGTAATATGAAACCTTCAAGTCCTGGAGTCTGTTCATGTGTTTGTACCTCAAAGATAGTGGTGACAGCCATTATCTACTAAGGAGTGCCAGTATCACCCGGGGCGGAGGGAGGACCTTCACCTGGATAGAGGCTACTCAGGTGGGAATGAGTAGCAGGACCACTTTCCAGAAGCGTCAGCTGGCTCCTAGGTTGGTCAAGGGACTTCTGGCATCACCTCAGCCCCTTGTCCTGCACCTCCAGGCCCTCCCCCCTCCCCCCTGCCCCTCCCCCCCCCTTGGCCTGGTGCCATGGGCTAGGCCACCTGCTAGAAGCCGCCCTCAGGATCCTACTCTGTGTTCTGTGTTCTGGTTTGCGCCCTGAGAAAACACAGAGCCAGGCTTTCTTTCCTTCTTCACGAAACACAAGGCTTTCTTCCACCCCCAAGTCAGCTGTCAAGCCGCACAGATATGTATTTTAAACACTGAACATAAGATTTACTAGAAATCGTTCAGTCTTTCCAAGCATAATATAAATGAAGCAAAGAAGTTAATGGAAAGCCTGCATGGAGGGCTCCCTCCGCCAGGGCCGGGAGCAGAGTGGGGTGAAGGAGGGGTGGGGGGAGCAGCTTCTGAGAGCCACTACTGTCAAGAATACGATGACAAGGGCTTTATTGACAAGTGAGGTGGGAGCTGGTGGCCCAGCCTGATCTGTGGCTCCTGGTACTCCCCCTCCACCATCATGAATTCTTATGCTGAAGCCCCAAGCCCCAGCACCTCACGATGTGTCTATTTGGATCTAGTCTTTAAGGAAGACTAAATTAGTTATTAAAATGGGGTTGGTAAGGCAGGACCTGCTCTGGTAGGCTGGGGTCCTGAGAAGAAGAGGAAACATGCACACACGAAGAGGCGCCAGATGTGCGTATGGGGGTGACAGTGCTCAGAAGCAGGAAGAGGACAGCCATCTCCAAGCCAAGGAGAGAGACGCCGGAGGAGACCAACTCAGCCTGCGCCTTGATGTGGATCTCCAGGCTCCAGTCCATGAGAAAACGTGCCCGTCTGTGGCACATCGGTGTGGCAGCCTGAGCTGAGGAGTACAGCCAGGGATGGGAGGATGCAGGTCCAAAGGGTGGAACTGACCACATTGAAGTGCCCACAGTTCCACAATGACACTGATAAAGTTTTATTGACACACAGCCAGGTGGACTTGTTTCTGCCTTGTCTGCCCTCGGACTGTGAGTGGAGTAGGTATGATGGAGGCTGTGTGGGCTGAGAACTGAGGGAGCTTTACTATTTGGGCGTTCACAGGGCTTTTCCGTCCCTATTTCTTTGGAAACAGCCCTCCCTGAGGACCAGTGGAATGCCCATGCCAATGACATCTCCCCCCCACCCCCCCAATCCCCACCCACCCCGGCAAACAGCAGTTTTCTTCTTCTTAAAAGGTCTCCAGACATGGACATCTCTCACTAGTCCCTGAGACCAAAATGCTTTAGAAAAGTCTGCCTTACTCACTGCCTACCGACGTCTGACATTTTCTCTTAAACTGAATAAATGTCAGTTCGGAGTTTTCCCCGTGTCCAGTTGGACATTCAGTCAGAAACAAGATGGCTCTGGCCCCTGTCTTCTCACGGCTCACCTTCTGGTTAAACAAACTTCCAGCAGACTGGCCTTTCTCCTAGCAGCCTCAGCTACCCTTGTACGGTAGGCACGGGCATGCTTGATCTACAGCTTCAGAGCCAAGACACTCACATGAACGCCATATGCATTTAATGGCCTTTTGGGTAGGTGTTTCTACAAATAAAAATTAGAAAATAAGATGAAGTGACACAGGCTGGGGGTGGAGTGAGCAGGAAGGAGATTGTTCTTTGCCACATGAATTCCTACCGGGTCACCTTCACCTGGTGCCCATGCACAGGAGCCTGGAACTTGGGTGGGAAAGAAGATTCCAGCTGAAGTTGGGCATTGGTGGCTCACGACTGTCATCCTAACTACTCAGGAGGCTGAGATCTGAGGATCTTGGTTCAAAGCCAGCCTGGGCAAGAAAGTGTGTGAGACTCTTATCTCCAATAAACGACCAGAACACTGGAAGTGGCGCTGTGGCTCAAGTGGTAGAGCACTCGTCTTGAGCTGAAGAGCTGAGGGACAGTGCCCAGGCCTAGAGTTCAACCTCCACGACCACCACCACCAACAAAAAAACAAAAAAGAAAAGAAAAAAAAAGAAAATTACAGCTGAACGTCCATTTAACTTGAACCCAAATTCAGCATTTCCTTCAACTATGAACATAGACACCACAGCATAAAAGTTTGAAAAGTATTGTGATGGCCTTTTTTTTTTTTTTTTTTTCTGTTCCTGGAGCTTGAGCTCAGGGCCTGGGTGCTTTCTGTGAACTTCTTTGTGCTCCAGGCTCTACCACTTGAGCACCACTATTGACTTTCTGCAGAGTAGTTTACTTGAGATAAGAGTTTCACAGACTTTTCTGCCTGGCCTGGCTTTGAACCACAATCCTCAGATCTCAGCCTCCTGAGTAGCTAGGATTATAGGCCCAAGCTACCAGCACCTGGAGAATTCTTTTTAATCCACTAGTATTTGGGCCCAAATGCCACAGATATTTCATGTCACATGATCATCTCTGCAAATATCTTATGATGGTGCATATACGCCTAACTTCAGAGTCACATCAGAGCTTAACTATATATAGTGAGGACTGTGTTATTCAGTATGTATTAGGAGTTCATATATTACTATATCACAAATTGGGTTCTTTAATATTTGATTAATTACTTTGATGGTTTTTTGAGACCAAAATATTTTATTATTTTAGGAATGTTAGATTTGAGAAGGGCTTCTTGGGCTTTGTCAGCTGGCCAAAGACATCCACAGTCTAAAACTGTTAAGGATGCTCGTGGCCTGAGGAAACCCACTGGGGAAGCAGCTCTTATTGTGGGTGAATGTCACAGGAGGCTGGTGCAGCCTGGGATTCTGAGTTGCAGTTGTCACTCAAGTTGTTCAAGTCCGTGGCCAAGAGAAGAGCTAACACAACAAACAAAAATTGGGCATTTCCATGTGTGTATGTTTATGTAAATCCACACTGAGTTTTCTGGAGAGAGAAGCTGTAACTTCCATCAGAATTCTCAAAAAAGTTCTTGGCCCAAATGTTAGTTAAAAAAAAATCTCTACTCTAGAAGGAGAGGTCCTGGGACAGGAACCCCTTTTTCAGTGTAGCCTGTCATTCTCTGGAATATTCCCCAATATCCAGTGTGATTATTCTTTGGAGTGTTCCATTTCTCTAGGCTTCTATCCTCCAGCCTATTTTTACCTAAATTAAATCTGCCCACAACCAAGAACATTTCCTACGAGGGACTAAGTGGCTGTGAATGTGTATGAAGGATTCTCTGAGCAGAGGCTTTTATGTGTGGAGGAGAGCCAGCTGCTTCCTGATTCTGTAAGTGGCTTTTCCCATCTTGGTTTTAAATGAAGAGACTGTGGACATTTCCCTTTCCTTACTCTGCTCCACGAACACCGACACACAAGGAGGTATTTTAATTTGACCTCTTCTGTTACTGGAGCTTAGGGTGGGGGAAAATTCATGGCTGATCTGAAGGACTCCAAGCTAGGAAAGAGAAAGGTAATCATTTAATTTGTTGTTGTTTCCATAAATCAGGACCCGGCCATCAATTTCACCACATATTTGGGAGCACATGTTATTGACAATGTGTTCCTGGAGAAAAATGGAGTTTGCTGGCAAAGTTGCTCCATTTTCTGAAGATTAAATTGTTCATTGTACAGGCCGCCATCTGCCCTTCCTGGAAAGGATTTAGTTGTTGGCAGAGGCATTTGAAGTCTAGAAGACAAAGTAAAATCTCTTTCTCTTTCTTTAAGCAAAGGAAAATCCATTCATTCATTCATTCATTTATTTATTCATTCAGTCACCCATTCAAGTATCTCTGGACTATTCATGTGAATGAAGTCAGAGAGAATTCAAGGGGTGTGTGTGTGTGTGTGTGTGTGTGTGTGTGTGTGTGTGTGTGTAAGATCTTGTGTGCCTCTTGCTGATTTATAATCTCGTGGTTGTCATCTATTCATGAAACCCCTGAAGGGTCATTTCTGTTCCCAACTTCACTGTGTACTACTAGAGCTCCAACAGAATTTTGGCGAATGAGACCCATTTCTTCCTTTCAGGACACGTGGAGTCACTGGAGGACACAAAGAAAAGCTCACTCAGTACTATACGGTATAGAACAGCCTGGAGGAACACACAAAGAAGAGGCAGAGCTTATTTCTTCTGGGTATTCTGGGATGCGCTACATGGAAGGCCCCAGAAGACGCAAATGTACTGCCTTACATACACAGCCATATATAAGCTTCTTTTAGACCGTGCTTTCCTCTTGGTGTAAAGGAAGATGCCCATCTCCTCACTTGGTGGGGAAGTCACTGGGGCTCAGAAAGGAGGAGAGATGGGTTGTAGTCCTTGTAGGTAATGAGGGATGCTGCTTGGAGGCACTCTCCTTTCATCGCTGTCTGACCTTGGGTTGCAAGACATAGGACCTCTTATCTCATATTCTTCTGTGTCTTGGCCTATAACCCTGGCCCTTCCCACTGCATCAGGTGCTCCTTTCTCTCTGTCACTCACTGACAGGCGTAGTGACTCTTCTTTGTTCTTGACCCTGGAACGGAGCACTGTGTCTTGGCTTTGACTTTGGCTATTTTTCTTGATTGTAACTTGGATCTCTCCTTTTTCGAGCAACCCTAAGACTGCTTACCTATCTTTATCTATCTGTCTGTCTGTCTGTCTGTCTATCTACCTGTCTGCTTCTGAGACTTCTCAGCTAGGTTCTCCCAGACATCACTCATTAATCCATTCATTCAGTTTTCATTCATCCTATGAATAACCCCTGAACCTCAATGTGTTCCCACTATACTCAGTGATGCTCAGAGCTGAAATTCTACCTCTATGGAGTATCCAGTCCAAGCAAGGAAACTAGTGGGGGACAGTCACACACATAATAAAAATGTCACAACAGAGGCAGCTGCGGCGGAGTGGCGTGTGGCCTCACCGGGGACCGCAGTGCGCATGTGTGCTGGGGTGTATCTTGGAGAAGCGTCAATGAGGAGAGTATTCCACAGCAGATCCCGAAGAATTAGATAAAACTAAGCCATTCAGACTTTAAAAATCAAGGAAAGAGAGTTAGTAGAAGTGATGAAATATTTGACCCTGTGTGAGAGCTGGTCAGGAACGAAGAGTAAGCTGAGACAGGGCACCGCGGCTCGGCCTTCCACAGCATCCCAAGTGCAGCCACGTTTTCAACAAGACAATTACTGCTCTAAGCCAGCAGATTGAATATCTAATAGATAAGGTTTCCAAAACAAACTTGGGCATATGTTTAAAAAAAACTATATGGATGTTTTATTCCTTATTGCCTATTCTCTATTTCCACTGGTCAAGTTTTAGCTCTCGATGGTTGTGAGCCAGAAAATGAGAAAAATGAAAGAAGGGACCTCCCTGGGGATTCCTGTCCCAAGAAGTGTGCTGGGTAAGGTGGGAGACTGATCTTTATCTCGAGCCGGTTTTAAAAATCCTTCCTGATAATAGATAGTACATAGAATGATAATTATATAAGTAATGCTCAAACTGAAACACTCCCTACCTTTATTATAATAGACCTATTACAATTATGTTTCAATTATATAAATACATTACTATTTGTAATTATAATATTAAGTATAATTACAAAATCATAAGTCACAGTAATTATATATTGTAGGTATAATAAATAGGTATAATATATAGTGTGCATAATATATATAATATAAATATATATACTAATATATAATATAAACAACAGGGGATGTTGATGTAGAGTTTCTTCCCACTTTTTCCCAGAAAGATTTTCCAATGTTCATACCAAGGCTGGGAGAGTGAGATTCATGTGGAGGGGTCAGAAGGAGAAAAGAAAGGACATTGTTGGGGAGAAAATCAACTCATAGGCACAACTTGGCACTTTTTGTTTTGTTTTTGCTGGCAGCTGACATAAGTATATGAAAGAAAAATGTTGCTTGAGTCTGCTTTCCGATAGAATTAGTAACCCTCCCTTAGCACATAGCCAAGACTAATAGGATAAAGGCAGATGGCTCTATCCTGTGGTTTTGCTCAAGTTAAAGAAAGGTCAGGTACTCTATGCTGACAGCATAAAGCAATCCTGTGATTCCTGAAACAGTCCATTGCCAAGGCAACCAAAAGGCTTTGCATGAATCCTTCCGCTTACCTTTCCCTAACTCTTGCCACACAGCAAAAGGAGAGAGTAGCAGAATTCACAGAGGGGACAGAGGAAGCCTAAAGAGTTGGACTTCAGCACTAAGGGGAGTTGGGCGTCTGCATTCCCTTTGGACCGTGCTCACAGGGTAGACTCCCATGTAGGCAGTAGTTCTGTGTGTGTGTGTGTGTGTGTGTGTGTGTGTGTGATGGGCCCCATAACCCGGTGGGTTCCCAAACCCATGGACGCTCACATTTCTTACATCCATTTGCACAGAAGTTATACACATCTTTCCATGGACTTGAAATCATCTCCAGAGCATTCACAATACCTAATGCAATCTAAGTGTTGTGCAGAAAGTCACTACATTGTTTAGGAAATAATGACCAGTGTTAACACTAGGGTGAGTTCAGGAACCTTGCTTTCCTTAATAGCTTGGATCAGAGGTTCCGGGAACCTGTGGCTGCAGGACCCTTCTATCTAGCGGGCCAGTTGCTCCCCCTAACTATGGAGATGGAGCAAAAACTCGTGGAGAGAGACATTAGAGCAAAGGAGAGCAGTTGAGCTTCCTGTACTTTTATTTTAGAGGGCCCTAAAGGCAGGAACCCAAAGGGGAACCCACTGTGGGCAGATGTGCGGGAGAGGGAATCATCCTAAAGACAGCACACCTCTTATTTTAGGGGAATTTTTATGCATCCCAGCCTCTTCCCACCCCCCCTCCCCCCCCCCCGGGTCTAAAGAGCTGGCCCATCTCCCACAGTGGGCCACAGTGGCACTTCATGTATATGCAAAGTGACTAATCTATGTCCCTTCCTACCAACCCACACTGCTACCTTTCCAGTCCCACGGCTGTGACAACTCAAGCATGGCTCTGTTCCACATCCCTCATCTTCCGGCATCAGGGGTGTGTTCTCATAGCAACAGCAATGAGCAAGCTCTTTGCTGATCACTGCCAGTGTTACAACTGCTAACATCCGATGGGCCAACACCAGTCGTGTGGCTGAGCCTAGCGCTAGAATGAAGAGGCAGTGCAGATCGCCCAGGTGACAGCGTGGATGTGAAAGGTTAGGAGCTGGGGCTTTTGTGCGAATAACCCCTGCACTTGTAGAAGACCTAGCGCTGACTCGGGGCGGTGCCTGCCTCTGTCACCTTGGCTCCTGGTACTACTGACCAAGTCTCGAATGATCCAGGCATGTGTTCCAAGGGGGATGGCATGATGTATGGAGAGCAGAAGATGCAAAGCTCTCAGGTTTGCTCTTCAAGTTTCTTGTCTCTGCTGGATGCCTTCCTTGGGCATACGCACATTCTTGCTGCTTCAGCAGAGAGCTGAGAAGACCCATGGATTCCCGCTCACTGCAGGAGGTGGTGATTTGCAGGGCTCCAGTGCTGTTGGCCAGCTCTGTCACCAGCTGTGGCCTGAGGCACCAGACTTTGCCAGACAGTCTCACCTTGAGCCATTTCCATGACCAATAAGCGGGATGTTCAGAAGAAAATAATAATAATAATAAGTTAAAGCAGGTTTGGTGAAGGGGTTGCATCTCTTGAGTAATGAGGTTGAGAAACGGGAAAAGCATCTTCCCCCATTCATGTCTCACTGTAAGGTACTCCGATTTCATGACACATACTAATATATCGTTGTTTATCACTCGCATCAGAACAGAACATGGCTCCGGTTGAGATTCGTTAGTGATCGCAGAGGAGAAACACGAATTTCTGTATATCATGGTCTTGATCATCCCTTGTCCATCAGAGGCCTTTGTTAAAATTGTTATATTTACTGCAACCATTGTTTGAAACATAAATAAGTGGGAGGAAAGAGATCCAAATGTGAATAGTGAAAATAAAATTATCTTTCGTATGTGTGTAGGCAAGCGTTGTGACAATTATTCCGTGCAGCAGTTTGTGTCCCAGGGCCAACCACTGTGGCACCCGGGCAGCTTTTACTCTTCAGCGTCTCCCGCCCCTCCTCTCCTCATTTTATAATGTGAGATGCCAGCACATTCGTATGCACGGGTGGGAGACCTGGCATGTACACGACTCCAGTTTGATCTTCAGGTTACTGAACCATGTCAGCCTCGATGCTTGAGACAGAGAGGCCTACTGGCAGATACGTCCCTTATAGGCAATTCATTTGAATCCAGAGGAGCAAGGGATGGTGACTTGAAAAAACACACAACAAACAAAAAAGAGCTAGAGCTTGGAATGGGGGAGTGGCAAGCTGCAAAATAAAGACTCTTATTAAAAAAGACTGTTCAGCCGGTCGTCCATTTGAGATGAATAAAGACTTCGGTCAGGAAGTCCTGGCTGTCGGAGCAGATCACCCTGGGAGGTTTGTGATAAATGCACCAAAGGTTATAGGGCTGGTGGACACTCGGACATAGCTGAGATGCTTCTCGGGCTACGCTGTCCAGACGCGAGAGTCAGCGTCTACTTATGGATGGACGAGACCACGCAGCCTGCGCTTGAAATGCTGACAGGGCTGTGCTGATGAACTCTGGCCACAGCGACCTCCCAGCCCCCCTGTCAGTCTCCTGACGGCATCCCAGAGCTTCCCGTGGGTCCTGCCCTCCCTCCTCTCCACTCCTCCCAAAGACACAGCAGCACGGGTGCAGCCCCCAGTCCATTTGTCTGCGACTGACTTTCCCCTTTCCCGAGGAGCTGGAGGGAGCCTGTGTGCTGGGGGAAGCGTACTGCCTGGCAGCCATTTCTGTTTCGGAGAGTACCTAGAATGTTCTAGATGGTTCCACTGAGCACTGTAACTGAATCAGCAGACAGGGCTGGGCATGGAAGATGGAGACCCTGGGCTTCCTCATCCTCAGGCTGAGCAGCAGGTTTATTTGAACTTAGGATAACTGACCCACCCAGGCATAGTCCACCTTCAGGAAGGAGGTTGCCAGGGGCTCTTTCCTTCAGTTTGGTCTTTTTTTTTTTTTTGCTAGTCCTGGGGCTTGAACTCAGGGCCTGGGCACTGTCCCTGAGTTTCTTTTGCTCAAGGCTAGTGCTCTACCACTTGAACCATAGCGCCATTTCTGGCTTTTTCTGCGTATGTGGTACTGAGGAATCGAACCCAGGGCTTAATGCATGGGCTAGGCAAGCACTCTACCACTGAGCCACCTTCCCAGCTGACTTTGCTCTTTCTTTTTGGTCTTCTTCTGTCCTCCAGGACGTTCCGCTGCGTGTCCTGGACACACCCAACCTTGCTCTCCACAGTTCTAAAAGACAACTGACCGATACCATCGAATGGGATATCAGGCAGGCAGGGTGCTTTCCACCGACAACCTCTGCTCCCCAGACCTGCCTTGCACATGGTATTCTCTACCTCATTTCAGAGAAGATACGGTGGCCCAGTGGGCTCAGTGACCCGCCCACACGGTCCAGCAGGAGGCAGCAGCACTACCAGGGTCTGACTGTGCACGCTTCTCAGGTCATGAACTTGCTCCAAGCCATGAACTTGCTCCAAAAGACTGCATATGAGTGCTGGTGAAAGAGACATAAAAACTGGCAGCCCAGAGAGGCTATGCATTGACCTGAGGCCACACAGAAACCTAAAAACCTTCCAAATCTACCTTCTTTAATTCCTCCATGGAGGAGAAAGTAGGAGTCGGAGACTCTGGGATTTCTCCCTTATTTAGAGATAATAAAGATGCAACCTCAGCCATTCTCCCATTCAAATCTGTTTCAAGTGTGTGATTAATTATATATGAAAATAGTACCTCCTGTCTTTTCTAAATCTTTCAAATTTCCCCCTTCTGCCTCACGACAGAACACATTCAGCTTTACTTAGAGTTATAAGGGCCTGTTATTATTATTATTCAAAAATTTCATGGCATTTCAAACAATTTATCACATCCATTTGGAGGGCACAATCGCCCATCATGAGGACGCAGGAAAATATATTGGCAGCAAAACTTGACAGATGTTTCCAGCAAAGGTGCCCGTTCAGAATGAAATTGGGGTGGCTGTTTGGAAAGTAGGCTCCATGCTAACCTGCCGAGTTTTTTTTTTTGCAATGCTGGCGTCTCAGATGGCATGAACACACCCAGCGCTGTCTGCAGAGATGAGGGCGGGCTACTAAAAAGGAATGCATTCCTGCCCAGGAACTAAAGTTTGATCTTAAGCAGGATGAGAAATTACTGTAAATTGGTTTTTACTTCAAAAAAACGGTTTAATAACAATCCCACCCAGAGCTTCAGTCGAGACAATGTATCCCTTCATTTCATATGCCTCCCCCCCCCCCCCCCCCCACTCCCAGTCAGCTTCAAAACAGATATCGAAACAGGGGAATGCATTTGACAATGCTGTTAAGGCAAGTTTGCTAACGATTTTTGAACAACCTCCAACCGAGGCCTAAATGCCGACACTATCCATAAACAACTCTATACTGCCCAATTAGGGAGACAGAGACATAGCGTCCTGTCAGACAGATTTGCATGGCTAAGAGTCTGAGATCAGAGCGTGATGAGCGATCGCTCAGAGTGATGGGGCTTGCAGACGGATGACTATCATTACCGTATTACAGGGACTCACACCTTCCCAATTACTGGCAGGGTTCATTAATTACTGCCGCATTTCCCCAATAGAACCATGGGCCGGCTTATCAGCGCCTTCCCTCTGTCTACCTAACCCCCTCTCAGCAGTCGATCACCTATGAAAAATTAGACACTGCAGCATCTAGTGGCCTATTTAAAGGAAGAAGAAAAATGAATATGAGGAGGAGAGGGGAGTGGGCGGTAAAGAAGCCCAGAGAATCAGACATACTGTTCTTTCCACACCAGCTTTGTCTTCAACTCCCTTCCTGGCATTGTCACTGAAGATTAGGGTGTCACAGAGAGACACGGCTGGAGAAGATAGACGCATAGATGTGTCCCTCACACTTGTGTACACACACACACACTCACATCTACTCACACTACATCTACATAGGACTCTTCATTGTGTATAAAGTGAAGTTGACGTCAGCATTCCTGCCGAGTCTCAAGCCTCACCTGCGCTTGCCTTCCCCTAGGAAGTCCCGCCTGCAAAGACCTTCTTCCTGCTCTGCAGACACCTTAACTTCAAGCCTGCTTCAGGGCTTTTGTATTTGCTGATTAGATTTTTTCCCCCTAAAACATGGCTTGGGGGAGCTTTGCAACTTTTTTTTTTGGTGAGTTGTGGGTCTTGAACTCTGGACCTGGGCGCTGTCCCTCAGCTCTTCAGCTCAAGGCGAGTACTCTACCACTTAAGCCACAGCGCCACTTCTGGTTTTTTGGTAGTTCATTGGAGATAAGAGTCTCACGGAGTTTCCTGCCTAGGCTGGCTTTGAACCGTGATCCTCAGATCTCAACCTTCTGAGTAGCTAGGATTACAGGCATGAGCCACAGGAGCCCAGCCTGTTACTTGTGTCTTGTATAGTTTTCAAAATAAGATATTTTACTTCAAATAATGCACTGTGCTTGTGTGCACATTTGTCAAACAAACTGAAATAAGGATGGTATACTTAAGGAGGAATCCAAAGGCTTAACTGCCCTGGACAACTAATACACTACGGAGCAAAATGAATACCAAGAAATGGAAGCATGTGGGGGGGACGCGGGGAGGTGGGGGGTTGGACCATACACAAATAGAGGTAGGAAGGGTGATCGGTGAGGTCATTATCGCTAATCTCTATTATGCAATGAAAGATAGGGAAAGGAGGGGGGGAAAGGAAGAGAAGGAAAGAAGGGCTGACATTGACTGAGAAGCACTGTGCTCATAACCGACTTGTGAACTTGTAACCCCTCTGTACAACTATTTAAAAATGATAAAAGTGTGTGTGTGTGTGTGTGTGTGTGTGTCTGGGGTGGGGAGGGAGAGAAAAAGAGGTGTTCCTGATGCCTACACCACGGCAGCTCTCTCCTAGATTCTCAAGGCTGACAGTCCATAGCTCAGGCCTCCACGTGACCTCCTCAGAGAGATTTCCATCACCCAGCCTAGACCTCCCTCTGTTCACCCCCACACGCCTTTGCTTATTTTCATCCTGGTCAGTGAAGGATGATTTCCCCACTGTAGTCATCCATCAGCTTCTGGTAGTGGTCCCAATGCTGACTTCACGTTCTGTCCACCTGGAGAACATCTTGAAATACCAGTGCACAGCCTGATCTTCAGAGAACTTAGTCCACCCACTCTGGGTTAGGACTCCCACCCTGATATAGTTATGGCTTTTTGTTTGTTTTTTTTGTAGAACTGGAGCCCAAACCCAGGGCCTTGCACAAACTAGGCAAGTGCTCCACCATTGATCTCCACTGTTTCTGTGTTTATTTATTTATATTTTTTGAGACAATGTCTAGTTATGTAGCTCCATTTGGCCTTGAACATATAATCCTCTTGTTTCTCAGTCTCCTGAGTGCTGGGATTATAAGCAAGTGCCACCATGATGGGCTCTATTTGACTTTAAAGCTTCTGCCATGACTATTGTCTGGCTGAGGGGGAGTACCCTTGGCTCTTGATGGTCTCCTCCCACAAGGGTGCTGGCTTGTGTGACCAGGAATGGGATCCATCTTGGCCACTCTGGAGCCTAGGACAGTGCCTGACATGTGGGAAGTGCCCTGTCAGTGGTTGATCAAGGAAGAAGAGACTGTCCATCACTAATTCAGGATGACAGCTACGCCACCATGGTGCAGGCCTCCTGGGCTGAATTTATGCATCAGAAATGGGTGGCCATTCCAGCGACTTCCAGATGTGGTGGGAGACTCAGCCCCCACCAAGCATAAGCGTCTCCCTGGCCATCCTTTTGTACTATAAACAGCGTTATTACTTATCTGTTGCCTTCGCAATTACGCGCCTTCATCGCCTGGCGTGAAGACGTCGATGCCACCAACTCCTTCTCCTTTTAAATATACTGAAAAGAGCAGAGATTTCAATCCTTCATCTGTTCACAGATGAAAAAACATTTCCAAATCGTCAGTGATCACATTATTATTTTTTTCCCCTCATTCTAAGGATGGCCAACTGTTCTCAGTGATTTCGATTACATTTCTTACCTATTATTTGATGTAATGGCATCCCTTAAATTTTAAATTAGCTTTGAAGAATAAAAATAATTGAATTCCTGCTGTTTTGTGTATATAGAGGGTGACAGGAGCTAATGTGATAATTTAAACTGTAAATGAGTCTTCACTTTGTGTTCATTAATTACAGCTAATTACTGAATTACAAACCTTCTTGGTTAGGCGCGATTATGTATTCGTGTAGCATGTTGAATCTCCAGCTGGTATAAAACTGTTTTATAGACTTACAAGCTGACACACCAAGCTACCACTGAAACAATTCAGTTTGAAAACAAGGATGGGAGGGGAGGGGAGGAGGAGACATGTAACGGCAAATGCTTCTTGGAATTAAAGGAATAGATGCGGGGCTCCTGACTCACATCTGGGGAAATAGAGAAACCTTGCACATATAATTAGAACAATTTATGCCACAGGGTGGGGGTCGGGGGAGAATGCTGGGCTGTTCTCCACTCTGGATGAAAATCTATACGATAGCATGTAATTTGTGAGACTCGAGTGTTTCTGTCCTTATCTCCTTGTTCCCTAGGAACTGAGCATCATAATTATTTATTAACAGATCCTGTTTTTAATAACAAAGAAGTATAAAGGATGCCCCAGTTTTCATGACCACAAATGGCTGGAGAAACAACTCAAACAGACAGGTCAAGGACATGGTCACGACCAACCTTCTCTTATTAGGTTGAAAACATTTTCTTCCTTTGTGTCTAGTGAGCCAGGCACTTTGAGTTATTAAATATTAGTATCTTCTACATTATTCTTGACTCCAGATGTGAGGTGCTGTGATGTCTAGTTTACGAAGATATTCCCTACAAGAGTTAGCTGGAGAAATATTCAAATTGATGGGTGGTCTCTGCTTGGCCAAAGATAATACAAGTTGAGCATCTTAAATCTGAAATCCAAGTTGGGTCAAAATCAAAAACAACTAAGCACCAATATAGCACAAAAAGTGGAAAATTCCATCATGAAACTCTGGCTCAAGCACAAAATTATTTACAATGTTATATAACATTACCTTTAGGCTGTGTGCATAAGATATACATGAAACATAAATGGATTTGTGTTTAGACTTAGCTTTTATCACCTAATATACCCTATTTAACACATACTCTAAGATATAAAAAAAAAAATTAAATCTAAAATACTTCAACTCCGAAGCACTAAGGACAAGGGATATTCAGTTGGTTTAACATGGGAGATTTAGAAGAGGCTATATACAAAGGCAGTTAGTAGGTTCTTTTTTTTTTTTTTTTTTTGTTGGTTGTGGGGCCTGAACTCTGGGCCTGGGCACTGTCCCTCAGCGCTTTAGCTCAAGGCTAACACTCTACCACTTGAGCCACAGCGCCACTTCCCACTTTTTCTGATTATGTGGTGCTGAGGAATCAAATCCAGGGCCTCATGCATGCAAGGCAAGCACTCTACCACTGAGCCACCTTCCCAGCCCAGTAGGTTCTTGAGTTTAGTCACATTCCTTTGTGCTTTTACTCAGTCAACAAATAAAATAATTTTTGGGAGGGTCTTTTTTGGGGGGGTCTGGTCGTGGGGCCTGAACTCTGGGCCTGTACACTGTCCCTCAGCTCTTCAGCTCAAGGCTAGCACTCTACCACTTGAGCCACAGCGCCTCTTCCGGCTTTTTTTCTTTTTGCTTATGTGGTGCTGGGGAATCAAACCCAGGGCCTCATGCATGCAAGGCAAGTGCTCTACCACTGAGCCAACTTCCCAGCCCATAATTTTTTCTTTTGTCGGTTGTGGGGCTTGAACTCTGGGCCTGGGCGCTGTCCCTCAACTCTTCAGCTCAAGGCAAGCACTCTACCACTTGAGCCACAGTGCCACTTCTGGCTTTTTAAAAGATTTTTTTTGTTAGCTTACACTAGTTGTGTGTATGTGCGTGTGCGCACGCATGTGCACATAGGGGGGAATTTCATTGTTACATTTTCACACACATTTACCACAAAATATCAACAGTTTGGTTGACAATCTGCTTTACAAAGAACAAAATGCTAGGCATGTGAGCTACCAAAAAGTGAATTGTGGGGATTTCACACCAGCCACAAACAGCCATTGTTTCCTCTGCATAGAAACTGATTTTTCCCTTGTGAAAACACCTCCTTTACTGAGCTCAGGGGTTTGGATGCGGCTCACCTCATTTCTAAGTTACAGAGCTGGGCATGTGAATGAAGCCAATCAATGTGTCGTGTTCTCCTGAACATAGTGATTGGTTCAGGGCTGAGCACGTGAGTGAAGATCAGCCAATCAGTGTGTTCTATTCTCCTGGTCATAGTGATTGGTCCAGGGCTAGACATGTAAGTGAAGATCAGCCAATCAGTGTGTTCTATTCTCCTAGCCATTAGTGATTGGTTCAGGCTTAGGTACAGGACTCAAGGCAGTCCAGAGAAAGATTTTTTTTCTTAAATTATTTTTGTCAGGCTGGCTCAGCCTGGGATTCTAGAGCTTTCTGAGCTGCTACATAAAAACTATACCACTGTGGCAAAAAGGCAATGTGAAAGGCTTGATATTTAATGACACCCGTAAGCTGTGGATGCAGCTTTGCATCCTTGGCTTCCACAGGAGGAAAATCAAATTGCTCTGCACTTTAAGTTGTGCTGGGTGGATTTTACATCATGGGTGATCCATAGTTTACACATGAGTGCAAACCAAGGGACAGGTCACATGGGGTGTGAGGAGAATACTTTGTGGATGTCCAGAGCAGGGAGAATCTGTGTTAGGAGGGAAGAAGAAAGAGAAGACTGGGAGCCTGTTGAGCAGAGGTGATGTTTGAACAGGGCTTTGAAGTATAGGCAGGATTTGTTATGTAGGAGGAGGGAGGAAGAGCATGGGCGCATGAAGATAGAATTCCAGGGAATGTCTGGGATCATAGAGTTTCTGTGGCCAAGAATACATAAAGATTAAGAAGAATTCAACTGATATGAACCGGGTGAGGGAGGGGGAGGGGCGCTCACCTCCTCAGCATCTTCTATACAAGGGAGTCATATGTGGCCTGAGGTGTGGAAGCGCAGCTACCCTACCAGGAGTGTGTGTCCCTCTCGAGGGAAGTTTTATCAGCTTCTGGATCCAGGTTTTGTGGATTTTTACCTTTAGAGTGACCTTGGGTGGGATCAAGGTGATGGGGGGGGGTACTGTGGGAGGGGAGAGAAAAGGGGCTTATTGCCTTCTAGTGTTTAACATGAACCGCGATTCTACTGGCTCAGGTCTGCAGAGTCTTTCAGAGGCGGAGAGGTGTTCCAGGTTCTGCGTGCTGAGACTCAGTTCTAGAGGCTTGCTCACTGAGTGCTCATGTTTTGCCAGATACTGTCTTTAACAGCAGCAACATAGAAAACGGTGAGTGGACACAGACCATACGACAGACACTGCAGTCAATTAATTTCCTAACACTAACAACTATATATTGTCATCATTGTTATTATGGGAAAGAAAAATTAGGGGAGCTTTAACTCTGTGGGGAAAGAAACTGAGGCTCACAGTTAGTGAGTGGAGAGGTGGGCCTTGAGCTTACTGAATTCTAATTCCTGGATGAGCATTTTTTTTTTTTGCTACCATGCTATAGTTCATTTTCCTCTTCTTTTTCCTCCTCCTATGATTCTTCCTCCTCCTTCTTCATACTGGGGTTAGAACTCAGGGCCTCATGCTTACTAGGCAGGTACTTTATCACTGAGCCACACACATGGAGCCTCATGTGCCTAGACAGTGATCCCTCTATTTTAGGTTTCACATGGTCTCTGCAATGACAGGCATGTGCCAATAGGATCAACTTCTGTTGAGATGAGCTCTTAGGCTTTCTGCTTGGGCTGACTTGGAACCATGATCCTCCTAATCTAGCCTGTCAGCTAGGCTGACAGGTGTGAACCACAGTTTCAGCTATTGGTTGAGAAGGGATCTTGTAAATCTATCAGTCTTTCTGGCCTCAAACTGTGATCTTCTCTTTTTTAGCCTCTTGAGTAGCTTGGATTACAAGCTACCAACATTCGGCTTATAATTTTCTCTTCACTTTGTTTTCTCACCTGGGTAAGTCTTTAACTTTTACTTAAAAGTTCTTTCTGTTTTATGTGTTCATCATCCTGAACAAAGACAGCCAAGAAAGAGGAGTGTCATCTCTCAGGGTTCAGGGCTCACCCCATTGTCTTAGTCTCACCGAGTCCTTTCTTGCTTTCTCTGCCCTCTGCTTCTCTTCTGCCTTACTCATCTTCATGTTCACCAGCATGGAAGCAGGAATCTGCCACAGGATCTGGCCCACCATGAATACTCGGGAAATGTTGGCTGAACTGAGCTGCCCTGAATTAAAGTTGTTTTTTATATAAGTTTCCTAAGAGCCAGTGTGGTCTACAAACCAACAGGGAAATCCTTTAAGAAAGGTCTGAATTCCTGATTCTAAAGGCTTCCTGTCTTTGTGTGTGTGTGTGTGTGTGTGGTTTGGGACTATGGTCTATCTTGGATTTTTTTGGCTTTTGTTTTCTTTCTTTTACATTCAGAAATACTACGTGGGAAAACAAAGCACTTTTTTTTTTTCAGCCTAGCACAATCTGGAATTGAGGTTGGACGGACAGATCTGCACAGACATGCTGAGAGATCAGGCAGGAGCCGCGGGACCCCGGCATCAGCAGTGTGTCTGAGTCTGCCTGTGCTGACTCAGGCAAAACTTGCAAGCAGGGGGAGTTCCTGGTGCCAGGCAGAGGGGTGCAGGCCCATCAGCTGACCCTGAGGGGCCTCAGGCCTGCCTGCCTGCTGACTCCACACTGCTTTATGCCTAGTGGCAGATCTTTTTTTCTTTTTCTTTTTTTTTGGGGTCCAGTTGTGGGGCCTGAACTCTGGGCCTGGACACTAACCCTCAGCTCTTCAGCTCAAGGCTAGCGCTCTACCATTGAGCCACTGTGCCACTTCCGACTTTTTTCTTTTTTGCTTATGTGGTGCTAAGGAATCGAACCCAGGGCCTCATGCATGCAAGGCAAGCGCTCTACCACTGAGCCACCTTCCCAGCCCCATAGTGGCAGATCTTGCTTTGTGGCTGACCAGTCTTCCCAAGCTGGCTTGGTTCTCTGCATGCGCAGTGGCTGGACTGACTTTGTTTATGAACACTGGTCATGGATCCAAGTTAAATACCTCCTGTATTAGTTTGTCCCTTGCTGCTGTGACAGAATGCCTGGCAGAGAAAACTTAAGCAGGGAGGAGGGAGTAATTGTTGCTCACAGTTTCAGAAAAGAGAGTTCATAGCTGTGTGAGCCTATGCCTTGGGCAAAATGTCAGTGATGGAGGAGCTTCTTTACCTCACGGGGGACAGGATATCCCAAGAGCCCACCCTCAGTGAGCTACTTCCTCCAGCTAGGCCTCACCTCCTAAAATTCCAGACCCGCCCAAAAGAGCGCCACCAACTGGAGGACAAGTGTAGGACGCATGAGCTGTGGAGCAGATTTCATACCCAGAGCATAGCCCCTTCCTGAGCTCACGTGCCCTTGCCTAAGTCTGGTCATTATGAAATGATTCCTCTTCTTCTTTTGTGTGTGCTGATGCCAAGACCTGAACTCAGGGGCTCTCTCTTGTCTGGCTGGCTTGCTCCGCTGGTGCTTTCCCAGTTGAGCCACATTTCCAGTCCAGTGTTTTTACAGGTTAATCAGAGATGGAGTCTCACAGACTTTTTTTGTCAGACTGGCTTTGAACTGTGATCTTCCAGATATCAGCCTCCTGAGTAGCTGGGATTACAGGCATAAGCCACCAGAGCCTGGTAAAACCTATCCTTCCTGTTACTCTACAGTGTCTGTGTTTTCAGAGCCAGGAAACTACACATACACTTTGTCTTGTAGTAGTGATAAACCACTTTTTACAAAGTGGCTTTGGCTCTTTTTGGCATTATTAGACCTGGAGAGTTAAGACGTTGGACTTGGGTTTGGGTCACAGCCCAGATCTACCCTTCTAAGGATGACCTCAAATCCCTTTGCCTTTGACAACCAAATTTCCTCTTTGTCCACTGTGAATGGATGGCACCCCCCATGGGATCACCGTGTCCCTTCCAGGAGGGACTTAAGTGCTCTGGACAAGTGGCCATGCTTGTATTTGCTGTGGTGATGGTGATGGAAGAATTAGCCTTGGTACAGCCCATTACCCTCAGGACACTGAGACATGCAATTCACCGCACCCAATGTGGCCGGTCCAGGCAAACTCAGAACACACACCAATGTGTCTCCAATGTGTTGTGGGCTGCTGGGTTGGAAGGGAGGCACAGGGGAGGAGAGGGGAAGGGGATTCAGGGAACAACAGCACTGCCAGGTCCTGGGAAGGGACCCTGCCTAACACAGCTCCCTCTTGTTCCCAGCTAATGAAACTCCAGTTTTGTTGTCTATGTCAGTGTGCCCAGTGAAGTTTCCCTTCTTGTTCAGGATGGCAAAAAATAAACCCCAAAAACAAAACCAAAAAACCTCTCACAATAACAACAACAAAAAAGCTGGGCACTGGTAGCTCACACATGTAATCCTAGCTACTTAGGAGGCTGAGATCTGAGGATCACAGTTCAAAGCCAGCCTGGACAGGAACAGTCCATGAGATTCTTATCTCCAATTAGCCACCAGAAAATGGGAAGTGGTGCTATAGCTCAAAGTGGTAGAGCAGTAGCCTTGAGCTAAAGAGGTCAGGGACAGAGCCCAGGCCCTGAGTTCAAGCCCCAGGCCCACCACCAATAACAAAAACATCCACACAGTTCTGATTGGGGCAAGTTAAGTAGAATACTGCTGAATTTCTGGGAAAGGTTTTCCCTGCACAAGGCAAGAAGGCAAAGGTAAGTAGTGTCATTACTCTACTCTTTTTCCCGCCTGGAACGTGGATGTGATGTCTAGCAGTGGCAGCCTCATTGCAGCTGTGAAGTCACTATGAAGAGACTCACAGAGACACCATCCTAAGACACAGGCGATTCACTGACTCCATGCGATTGCTGTCTTCATCTGGGAGTCATGAAAGCCCTTTCTTAGTCAATTCACTGCATTTGATGCCTCCACCATTCCTAACTTGTAGCCCAACTTCCTTGCTTTTTCTAGAGAGGAAACAAAATATTGAAAACCTAACTGAAAAAAAGCAAATTTTCCAGTTTCTCATGAGTACACAAGCAAAGCAGCTAAGGACTTCTCTGCTCATTTCCCTTACAGCCACAAAGCCAAAAGAATAACAGCTGGGGTGCTAGTGGGTGGAACTTGGTACTCTTCCAGGCAGAGTATTACTTGGCACACAGAAGGCACAAAGAGAATATTTTTTAAAAGGTATGGAAGAATATACACTGGGCTTGTGATCTCAGCCGCATAGGAGGCCCAGAACGGAGGCCCAAAGCTTAAGTCCCTGTCTGAAAAATAAACTAAAAGCAGAAGGACTAGAGGCATGCCTCAAGTGGTGGAGGGCTTGCCTAGGAAGCGTGAGGCTCTGTGTTCCATGCTGAGCACTGGGCAGCGGGGAGAGAATGTGTGATGAATTATACCCCCAAACTCACGGTCTGCTAGATGACCCATCGTCTTTCTCCTACCCACAGATTACTTCCTGTACATGGCTTTTGGGTATTCATATGTGAAAAATGTAGATCTAAGATGGAGCCAGGCTTTCCTTTTTTTTTTTTCTTAATCAGAGTTGGGGTGCTGTCCTTTAGCGTTTTCACTCAAGGCTGGCACTCTACCGCTTGAGCCACGCCTCCACATCTGGCTTTTTGCTGGTTAATTAGAGATAAAGGTCCCTTGAACTTTCCTGCCCCAGGCTGGCTTTGAATCCTGATCCTCAGATTTCAGCCCCAAGAGTAGATAGGACCACAGGTGTGAGCCACTGGTGCCTGGCTTGGAATTAGTGTCTCATAAACTTCTTTTTGTCACATAAAACCTTCTTGATTAATGTCACACAAGTCACCTGCAGTCTTTTTGTAATTTGCTATTTTTCTTTCAATGGAGTTACTTTTTCAAAGCTTATCCTCAGTGATAACAGCCAAGTAAACGTATGCTCATGCCAGTTTTCTCCCTCTGAGGGTGACTGGGGCTTGAACCCAGGGCCTGGGCACGGTCCCTGAGCCTTGTGTTCAAGGCTAGCGCTCTCCCACTTGAGCCACAGTGCCACTTCTGGATGTTTCTGTGTATGTGGTACTGAGGAATCAAACCCAGGGCCTCATGCATGCTAGGCAAGCACTCTACCACTCAGCCACTTTCCCAGCCCTTCAGAAAGTTTTTGGAAGGATCTGGACGTATTTTGGCGGACTGGCCTGCGCTGTGCTGGTACTGGCACCTGATTGACAGAGGTCAAGAGCGCTGCTTAACACCTTGTCATGCATGGATGACTCATGGCTGGGGAATTACCTGGCCCAGGACTCCCCCCCCCACTTAATCTCTCACACATGCACACACACTCATACACACACACACACACACACACACACACACACACTCAGATATCCATAGAAGCAAACACATAACCACATAGAAAAGGCTGTCTAAGTACCATCTAAATCATCATGTTATCCTCAAGTTCAAGAATACCAAGCACTCAAAAAAAAAAAAAAGAAAGAAAGAAAAAAAAAAAAAAGAGAAAAGCCGGGCACTGGTGGCTCACTCCTGTAATCCTAGCTATTCAGAAGGCTGAGATCTGAGGATCACAGTTCAAAGCCAGCCCGGGCAGGAAAGTCCGTGAAACTCTTATCTTCAATAAACCACCAGAAAACCAGAAGTGGCGTTGTAGCTCAAGTGGTAGAGCGCTAGCCTTGAGCTGAACAGCTAAGGGACAGTGCCCAGGCCCAGAGTTCAAGCCCCATGACCGACCACAAAAAAAAAGCATTGAGTTTTCCCTCGCTAATGGGATTTCTGAAGGCCCCTCCCCCTCCAAGCTTTGGAGGATAATACTGGGGGTAGTGAGTTCTTCCTTCCTTTATACCCTCTTCCCCCCTCCCTTCCTCTTTCCCTCCCTCCTTCTCTCTTTCTTTCTCTCTTTTCCTTCCTTCTTTCCTTCCTTCCTTCCTTCCTTCCTTCCTTCCTTCCTTCCTTCCTTCCTTCCTTCCTTCCTTCCCTCCTCTCTCTTCCTTCCTTCCTTCCCTCCTCTCTCTTCCTTCCTCTCTCTCTCTTTCTTTCTCTCTCTCTTTCTTTCTTTTTCATCATTTAGGGCAACAAAAGGCATATCTTCTTCAGAAAGAAAATACCCTCTTTGGGAAGAGATCAGTTTCCCTTCCCCAGTACCAATAATTGTAGTTGGTTTACCTGTGTAATAGTTGAACTTTCAAAGGACTTTGAGCTTCACCGCTCTGCCTGGAGCAGTGGCCCACCCTGGTGCGGTCACCTCCAGCCCTGGCCAGCAATGCAGGGACCGCCATCACACCTGGCTGAGCAGAGCACACCCTGGTGTGTGGTGCTCTCGCGAGACTACAGGGATCGGGAGCACGGTTTCCTTTCTGTTCTGAGAACACAGTGGGCTCCAGCCGAGTTCGAGGCCCACCCTCAGTCTTCAACAATGACTGAGAATCAGTTATTTGCACTGGGTGGGCCTTGACGCAAACTTTCAAGGCCACCTTTGAGGGCTGTTGTTCAGTGAGCTCCTCGCAGGGTTTCTCTACTCTGGAGTCCCTAGTGTGAAGACTGCGGGCCAGGAGGAAGGCTGGATGGAGGCACCGAGCTACGGGAGCAGCACCGATGCCTTGCCAGGCACTCGCAGCCCATGGTGTGGTCTTTCTCCCTTTGCACAACTGCCCCTGAAGGAGCTCTACCTCCCATTCGCCCAGAAGAAGACTGAGTTTGAGGAATAGCCTGAATCTCTTTGCTATTGAATCCCTCTTCCTCAATTTCCAATTTGCTGACTTTCCCATCTGGACTGGCCAAATCCTGCTCTCCTCTGTGAGCTCCACTTCAGAGCCTTCCTGCTCCTGGGACTGGTGCTGGGGAATCATCCAGGCTGAGTGAGTGCCAGGTGTGGTGGTGCCTGCCTGCCATCCCAGTACTCGGAGGGCTAAGGCACGAGGCCTGTGAGCTCCAGGCCAGCCTAAGCCACCTAGTGAGACCCTCCCCCAAAGTAGACACATTGGTTTGTGCAGCTTCTACAAAAGCAGAGCCCATATCTTTGGGTGTTATGGACAGATTGCAAGATCTCTGGAAGACCTATATACTTTCTCCAGTGCACTGCTATCCAAAATCGTCCCCTTCTTATTTTGGTCCTTGGTGGCATCAGTGTTTGCAACTTGGAGCAGGTCTCTAGGACTCCCTCCCCTTCCCCCGCCACCCCCCAGCCCCTCGTGGGGCTTGAACTCTGGGCCTGAGCACTGTCCCTCAGCTCTTCAGCTCAAGGTGAGCACTCTACCACTTGAGCTACAGTGCCACTTCCAGTTTTCTGGTGGTTTATTGGAGATAAGAGTTTCATGGGCTTTCCTGTCCCGGCTGGCTTTGAACTGCCATCCTCAGATCTCAGCCTCCTGAGTAGCTAGTATTAAAGGCGTGAGCCACCGGTGCCTGGCTCCCTCTTTTTAAAAAATCAGTCTTGGGGCTTGAACTCTGGGCCTGGCTGCTGTCTCTCAGCTCAAGGCTCAAGGCTCATGCTCTACCACTTGAGCCACAGCCCCACTTTTGATTTTCTGTGGTTTATTGGAAATAAGAGTCTTATGGACTTTCCTACCCGGGCTGGCTGTGACCTCGATCTTCAGATCTCAGCCTCCTGAGTAGCTAGGATTACAGATGTGAGCCAAGGCACCTGCCAAGCCACTGGTGTCTGGCTCTCCCCACCCCTTTTTATCTTGCTTGTGGGTCCTGGAATGTCGGTGTCACTGGACTTCCCTGAAGACCACACCGAGGGAACAGGAAGCTGGGGGGAGATTGTTTGAAGACCAAATACAGTCCTTCTACTACTTCCAGACAGCATGCACGGCTCCACAGTAGTTGAAGAGTTACTCAATGTAAATATTCCAAGTAGGCAATCCTCCATCACACTCGGCCGCTCCTGTTTGTTTCCCAAAGCCCTATCTTTGCTGAAGCTGAGCAATTGCGAGCCGGACAGCATTCCTTCAGTCTACCTGCTGGCACGAGTTCAGGACCCACTCCCAGGCTTTCTCCACAGACTCCGGTATTTGAGGCAAGGAGGCTGTGGGGGTGGGGAGGAAGGGATCGCGGGCAAGAGGGTGATCTAGCAGGCAACCCCGAACTCGCACCTCACGCGCTCCACAAAGGTTTGATTCTCTTCCCGAGGACGATCCGCCAATCCGTAATCAAGGGTTAATTTCACAGCTCACTGATTCATCTAGCATAATATCCATTCAGACTAATTAAATCTGTCTAATAATGTGAGTGTCTTTGTCTTTGTTCTTTCCCTCTTTGTGTCACACCCTTCACATCTCATCTCCAGAACCACACGCCGGCACACTCTACTTGACAAGTAGAATCCATCCCTAAAATTAAAACATTCCTGACCTATCTGCAGTGACAAGGCAGGCGGGCTTCACAGCGCTCCGGTCCATGAAGGGAGTTGACACATTTGTTTTTAATTTCAAAAGAGTAGAAAGTAAAGATCTGACCCCGTCAATCAAGCCCCATGACAAGTTTAATCATTGGTGCCCCACAAAAATCACGGCTAAATAGGAATGCAAATACTGTATCCCAGGGCTCTTATAAATGCTAATCAAGGAGACGTAATCAACTGACAATTTCACTGATCTCTTTTCTGAAGAAGTCACTTAAAGCTCTGTCTCTGGGCCACAAAGAGGAGAGAGAAAAAGACAAAAGGGAGCCCTGAGGTCCCCCCCCACCCCCACACACACCCCAACACACCCCAACCTTTCTTTTATTCTTCTTTCCTTCTAGGACATTTCTTTTTAAAGAGAGAATTCGCTCTTTTGATCCATCGTTGAACTTTAAAGCAAAGAACTTACGCCGTTACATGTCAAATATACTTTGTTATCCATAGTCAGACTGGGCAGAAAATGCACCGAAACTTCCGCTAAAATAAAAATCATCATTTGTCTTTGTCATTAATCTGTTCTCGAATTCTCTTATATCTTAAAAGCGACTGACCTTCTTTGTAAAAGGAGGAGGGGAAAAGTTTTATAAAGTAGTGGAAAAATCGGAAAATTGTGATCACGGTAACTTAAGAGAGGAAGAGAAAAACACTTAAAAAACAACACGTGTGCGCACACAAAAACGTAGGCCAGTGATGAAGAATTTATAACCTCCAGGCAATTCTGAGCCAAGACTTTCTCTCCTCCACTGGCCAGGAGAGGGGGTAGTGACTGGGGGCAAATCTTTCATGTTCAATATCACATGGAACCTGAGCCCTTTGTGTGTACAAAGGTTAGTTATTCAAGGACTTTCTTTTGCCTCTATTATTACTGTTTTTTAACCAGAAGGCTCTAAAGGAATCCAATGAATCAGTAACATCCATCTGTGAATACCTACTTCACTGAGTCAGAGCAGGAAAAGAAAAAAAGCCAATAATGATGTGATTTCAGGTTTATCCTTCCGTGTTTACTCAGGGGCCATGGGAACAGAATATTCTGGAAGTTCAAGGATTGGAAGATAATGGATTACACTAGAGAGTGCAAACCAAATGCAGTTCCAGCTATCTGGGCTCTCTTTCATTGTAGGAACAGGAAAGTGGGAATCTATGGGGGTTTTGGAGTGGGGAGCCTTTGTTGTTGTTGTTGTTGTTGTTTTGTTGTTGTTGTCTTTTATGCAAAAGCAGATGGACCAAATCCAGTCTGCTTCTGTACACGGTTTTATACATTTTTAACATGATGAGAAAAATAGGAAATAAATATTATTTTGTGATGTGAAAATTATACCACGTTCAAATTTCAGTGTCCACAAGTAAATGAGCTCGACCTACAGACTGCCCTGGTAGTTGACTCATTCTAGCAGAAGTTGGATGACTTGGAAGATCTTAGACACTTACTATTTGAGCTAGACCCACAATTTGGCCAAACCTGTTATAAATCACTGTGCAATGTTTGCTCAGATGTGGGTCGGCCTCAGTTTCCCCATCTGGGGTAATTCTTCATCAAGGCACACTCATGACCATGCCTGGGGGTTTTCAGCTGTGAGGGTTTAGATTACAGAGAAAAGGTACTGCCTTCATTTGGCAGGATATCTTGGACCCATTCCTGCATTTACCCATCTTTTCTGCTGCCCAGAATTTGAGGATGGTCAGTTTCTCAGAGCGAGGGAGACTTAGAAGGCCCTGGTGAGGTTGGCACAGAGCTTGAGGCAGAGTTGTATTGGCTGGCAGCTCCTTGCTATGTGGCACTGTTTTGGGTTGATACCAAATACATGCTGGGATCACAGTGGAGCCCCCAAAATACCATACTGACCACTGAAAACAAAGGGCCCTCTGACCCATCTCCCTATTCTGGTGTATATGTCTGGAATTGGTGACTTGTGTATTGGGTGGATGGTTAATTATTGCTCCAATAATATTATGCTAAAAAATTACAAGAGACTTCTTCCTGATGAATATGTCAAGGTATTAAAAGAAAATTATATGTGTATATGGACATATAAATATGTATACATGAATTTAAACGAACACATCTGCTTTGTTTTTAAACCCATGTAACTGTTGGCTGTCTAGACTCCTCTTTTAGTATTTTTCTAGGCAGTTTTGATATCCAGATTTCATAGCTACTGCTTTTCACTGTAGGAGGGAGAGGGGTTCTTAGAAGCCCCCTGAGGGAGGGGAGAAGGAGCTGGGAACATCGAAGATGTCTGGAGAGATGCTGAGTTGTCAGGATTTGACATCTGGCATGCGGAGAATCCCATACTTTCTGCAGATAGCCTGAAGTAGCCAAGGCCCCCACAAGCAGGTGTTTGTTTCCTTGGTTTCAGAGGTCAATATGGCAGAGCTATAGAAATGCCCGGTTAGGCAAGCAAAATTATATAGTATTAGTTGGCCGAATTTGGTGCAGAGAATCCTGGTACTTATCTAGCTCCATGGGGCAGGGCCATCCTGTGCTTTGGACAGTGTATAGCAGCCCTGGACTGTACCCACTAGATGCTAGCTGCATCCCACCGCCTGTGTTGACAACGCAGAACGTCTCCAGGCAATGCAGTGCCCCCTGGTGGGCAGACCTGCTGTGGCGAGGACCCACTGGCTTGCTTTATGCCTTGCCTTTCTTGCCACAGTGGTCAGAGGAGGGGTGGGGCAGATTGCCTCCCAGGATGCGGTTCAGGCTGAGTGTGGTGGGGTTAGGTGGCTCACGCTCTTCTCAGGACAGTTCCTAGCACATACTGATACTAGGAAATCCTCTGAAAGAAAGCAGCTGACAAACACATGAGAAAACTCTGGAAGAGGGGAAAGAGCCAGACCTGGGGCTAAGTGTGGGTGCCTGGGATGCCAGGGAGGGCTGGCTCCTTTTTCACAGGTAAAGAAGCTGAGGCTCCGAGCATCTAATCCATGCAAGGCACCCAGGCTCTGATGTGCAAGGGCTGAAATCCAAGCACGCCAGTTTCCAACTGAGACCAAGTGGACAATGGATTTCTCACTGGTCCCGGGTCTTTCTGCATGACCTGGTATGAGTTACTGAGCTTTTTTGGGCTTCTGTTTTCTCATCTATAAAGTGGGGTAAGGGCAAAGCAAGGAGTTAGAAAGGTAACACCTTTCATAGCAACTGACCCCAACATCAGGAGAAATATCAGCTACTCAGTGTCTTAGTGCTACCTCATCACTTTACTAAACATGAAGTCCCGGTGGGAAATGAATGAGCCTTAATATTTTGAACTCAATATGGGTGTATCAGGGGAGAGGAAAAGAAAGTTGCCTTATGAGTGAATAAATAAGGATTTCTGTTTTCCCTTTCCCCCCTCTACTAGCACTCGCTCCCATCTTGCAGATTTCCAGGTGAGGAGGAGGAAACTGAGCTTTTGAAAATCAATCCTGTGCAGGTGGCAAGCGAGAAGTTTGGCTGGCAGGTGCACATGCTGTGATGGTGGAAGTCAGTTTGTTCGAACTCAGAGGCCACTGAAGTTTGGGTGTTGCATGTGGGTATGTGTTTGAAATTAAATCTGCAGGGGCGGAGGGGGTTTGCAGGGGGTGGTGGTGGGAGTTTACAGCTCCCTTCCCGGGAACAAGGTGTTGAGAAGGAATAAATTGCTGTTTCTGCTTGTCTTATCCCTAAGCAACTGACATTTCTCTCCTTTAAAATTACTTCTATATGAAGTGATTTTTTTTTTTTTTGTCAATTGTGGGGCTTGAACTCAGGGCTTGGGCGCTGTCCCTGAGCTTTTCTGCTCAAGGCTAGCACTCTACCTCTTGAGTCACAGCTCCACTTCCAGTTTTCTCATGGTTAATTGGAGATAAGAGTCTCATGGATTTTCCTGCCTGGGCTGGCTTCAAATCTGGATCCTCAGATCTCAGCCTCCTGAGTAGCTGGGATTACAGGTGTGAGCCATGTGTGCCAAGCATGAGTGACTTGTGTGTGTGTGTGTGTGTGTGTGTGTGTGTGTGTGTGCATTCCCCAGACAAAATGGTCTGTGCATGTGTCTTGGTCTGGGTCTTGAACTCAGGGTGTGAGCACTGTCCCTTAGCTTTTTTGCTCAAGGATGGTGCTCTACCATGTGAGCCACTACTCTATTTCCAACTTTCTTGTGTGATCTTCAGATCTTATTCTCCTAAGCAGCTAGGATTACAGGCATGAGCCACTAGCACTGGGCTAAAAATGGTCACAAGAGACAAGGGGAGAGATTTGGGACAGCCCAATCCTGCAAATGCTGGGATGGAAGGCTTGAATTTCTGAATCCACAGTAAGTGTCAGCATCCCCATGCATGAATTTTCCATGGTAGACATTGGCTGGCTTTGTGGCCATGACTTTCTAAATGGCCACACTGGACTTGCGCCCTGGTCCACCTCCAGGCAGGTCTAGCTCTGGACTCACTCGGGGGAGGAGGAGTTCAGATGAGTGTCAGTTGGATAATCCAGAGTGTGAAAGAGAATCAAGAGATCATGTGATTTGGTAGAGCAAGGTCCCTGAGTCTGGAGCAGAGTTTCTCAAGTTGGTTTCCATGGAAACATAGCTCTGTGGGATGCCAACAAGTGTTCAGTGAAGAAGTGGCTGAGATGGTCTTAAACAAGGCTCTCCTGCAGGGACTCCTCATGGTTTGATGGGTGACAGAACCCCCAAGGTGGGAGAGACAGCAAACAGCGTTTGTGGAATGTACGGAACCCCATGCACTTTGTTCCTCAATGTGATCATGTGGACTTGGTGTGCTCAGAGAGGCGGTTTGTGCAACTTTCCATTAACAGGCTGACTGTCCTCTGAGCCACTCGTGTTACTGATGTCACGGAGTTAGGGTTCTGGCTGGACAGGGTGGGAAGCTGGTGGGAGCAGGCCCTGGGTCATAGCAGAGGGCTGCCAGGACCAGCCCTGCTCCCCCAGGCCTAACTGTAAACACATTTTTAGACCGTGCCTTGGTCAAATGATGAGTTTCAGACAATAGGCAATCTAGCATTTTGTTGATTTCTAAAAAAAATATATATCTATGGTGAAAGTCACCGGCAGAAGGAGGAGTATATTAAAGATGAGAGAGAGGGAGAGAGAGGGGAGGAAAGTAGCTGCTTTTCGAAGTGTTGCCTTCTTAATTTGCCTAAGTGACAATCATGAGTGTTTTGATTCACGGCCACCGTCCTAAAGCCAGAAAACCAGAAAACTAGCCACCATGTATAATAATAACTTCTATTTATATGTGACACACCACCTCCTCAACCTTACCAACGTGACCCGCAGCCGCCCCCTACACATCCTGAGGAAGCTGATTGTGTTCCCTCTGAGAAGAGAGGGCACAGAGAGGTGACATTTCTTGTCTAGGCTCCCAGCAAGGGAGAATCGTGGCCGGTTTGGGCTCCCACAGGGCTGCCTGCTGGAAGCCTGCGCCACAGCGCCCTGCCAGCCTCTTCAACAACAGGGTAGATCAGAAAGTTCCGTGTGGAAATACAGTCCCAACCCCCGGCTTTATGTCCGATTCTATCAACTGCGAAGGTCTGTCCTGGCCTTTTCCTTTTAATATACTGTTTCCTGGAAAGAAAACATTTGGTGAGATTGTTCAACCGCCATAAAAATACAAAGTGCCCTTCCAACCTAAGTGCTCATTTCTGACCTCTACAGAAACATTCTCTACTTAGGTAAATACAGGAATATGTACATATATATGCATTACTATTATTATTATTATTATTAAAGCAAATGGTATTACTGGGTGGCTTTAGGTATTCTTAGCACCAAAGTAGATACTACAGACATCTGGTATTTTTTTTTTTTTGGTCAGTCATGGGGCTTGAACTCAGGGCCTGGACGCTGTCCCTCAGCTCTTCAGCTCAAGGCGAGCGCTCTACCACTTAAGCCACAGCACCACTTCTGGTTTTCTGGTGGCTTATGGGAGATGAGTCTCATGGCCTTTCCTGCCCCGGCTGGCTTTGAACCGCCATCCTCAGATCTCAGCCTCCTGAGTAGCTAGGATTACAGGTGTGAGCCACCGGCGCCCGCTACTTGGTACTTCTTGTGCTCCTTCTCTTTAAGTTCTGAGGATTTGCTTTCTTCTCCTTGAAGGTTGCCCTGAACCTTTGGGTGTGGAAAACTGAAGCATGCTTGTGCAATCCCAGTGGAAGGGAACACAACTCAGGTAAACTACCTGCTGCACGCTAGGCTTGCTTCTCCGTGCTTTGCCTAAAGGATCCCATTCCGTCTCCCAGCCACCCCATGACATAGGCCTTGAACAGTCCCATTTCTCAGAGGAGGAGGTGGCAGAGACACCAGGGAGTAAAGCTACTGCCCATCATCACACTGAGCTGAGGTCCAGACGGAGGAGCTACGTGCCTTTGACGTTGACTGTCTCAGTATAAGCAATGTTCTTATGCCCTCTAACTTTGCAGATGTGTTCAAGTACATGCCAAGATAGATTCTCAGGACAAAGGATGCTAAAACTGTGAGTTATCTCATAACTGGGCGTAAATGGCAAGGACTTGTGTCTTACCAATGATTACATCTCCCTTTGCCTAGAGAGCAACCCCACCCCAATCCAAGTTCATTGTGGGTGACTTACATTGCCTGACTTTCACCATTCCCTGGCAGAACAAGCCACCCCCACCCATGTGACCATCTCCTGGGTCACCTTGGTGGAGGCACCACATTTCCTGGCTGCCCGGTAGCCCTGTGGGCACACAGAGACAATACACACAGAGTTTAGGCTGGCTGGACACCTCAACCTCATACTAAGAAGCTGAGCATCAGCAGGTTTGAAAGGTCTAGGCTGGGAATGGGCTTCTGGTGAAGGAATCCAAGCTATGCTGAGACAAAGACAACTACTAGCTCAGTATGGACCAAAGAGGCATTTGGCATATGGATAGATTGGCTGACTCAGCCATGCCTTCGTCTTCCTGTAGGTGGCCAAACCTACAGCTAACACACATGCGTTGGCTTCCTAGCCACAGAGATGAAGTAGGGAGAGATAGAAAGCATAGCATATTGTAAAATGAACATAGCTCCAATTTCAATCTTTCAAGATGAAGAGAGCTGCTGTTTTTTGTTTTTAGTTGAGATGATACATGAGGGCAGGGGCTTCAACAATGACTGGCTGGAGAATCGTGTTGGCCTGAGATAGTTTGAGATATGTTGTCCAACCACCACGATGCATTTAAAATAGCTAGGGTCACCACGTTAAAAATGAAGAAAAGGCTCAGAATAGATTTCTAATCTTTTCTGAGAAAAAAAGAAAAGGGAGGTCAATACATAACACGTTGGGCAAGCCACATTGGAGTGAGTTTGATAGAAGAGCTGCGGTTCTGCTCCGGGGTCTTGGTGGAGCTGCGGCCGGGTAACTCTGACCACTCAGAGGCCTTGGTGCCTGCTTCCTGTTCTAGGATATGCAGGGCCGCAGCCTGACCCCTCCCTCAGGCAGGATCAACAATCCAGAATCCCACTGAGCTTTGGATGTGCCATCTGACATCCAGCATTGTTTCTCCTACACAACCAAGGTGTGGATTTCTCTCATCCTTTTAAGAACACATCTGCTGCTTTGTCAGGCTAAAGTATGAGATGTCAGGCACAGGGCCACAGAAGTCTCTAGTACTCTTTCTCAGTAGTTAATCCCTTCCAGGTTCAACTCACAAGCAGAGTGTGCCTCTCCTGGGCATGAGAGAATTCCTGTGCAGCTTGTATTAGCCAAATGTCACATACCCAAATTTCCTTTACCACCTACCATCCTGAAACAAGTTCTACATTAATTTTTATTTTGCATTTAAGTTGACTAGAAAGTTGGTTCTGTGTTCGATTAAGTTCTGCAAGAATTGGACTTGCGATGCATCATTAGCCAAAGGCTTTTTTTTTTTTTTGGTACAACAATAAAGCCTCCAATGATTAATTAAGGGCACAATGCCAAAGCGAGTGTCTTTGTTTAAAACACAGTGGACAAGACAGCATTGGGAAAGTTGATGTCTTAAGTAGATGCTGCAACATGTTTTTAATTATGTTCAGGAAGGAGAACAAGACTAGGAATTGCCAACTGTTTAGAAAGATAATTTTTTTTCCAAAGAAAGATTAGAATTAAAAAAAAGTCACCAAATACAGCATTATTGATTTAACACAAATGCCATTTGTTGGGCCTTTTGTAATTTCTTTATTAGTGTCATGGTCCCAGAGGTGGCCTCCTCCGTTCCGTTACCCCGTTTGGCCTGGATTCAGTCAACATGCAGTGACTGCTCCTATGAAGATGTTCTATTTGCTATAATCACGCAGATAATCAAATGGTACCAGTCCTAAATCATCCCAATCATTGCCCAGGCTAATAGGAAGAGAGAGAACCAGTGACCGTCTCTGGAAATGAACTGGCGGGCATGGGGTGTGGGCTGCACTCTCGGTTGGAAAAGAAATAACAGCACAGAAATCCACGCAGGATGGGTTCTTCGTGGCGCACCCTGGGAATACTCACTGCGGGGCTGAAGCGGACACAGGCCGGCTCCACCATGACCCCGGCTAGCCAGTGCCCGTGGAAGCAGCCCGACTGTGGGCTGAGCCAGGCAGTCAGGTGCTATTTGGGTCAAAGTCTCCTATCTCCGTCTTAACGAGAAAGACAGGGTAGGCTTTAAACAATGCCAGCTCTTCACTGCCTCATGGTTTGGCCCTTTCCCCCCTCAAACTGTCAGGAAATGGCCTCAGCTCATCTGGAAATCGATGGGCCCACTGCAGAATGGGGGCGCGGGCTCTGCGTTTCAAGAAACCATTTAGGCCTCTCGCTCCTGGGCCCCCCAGCGCCTCTTCTTCTTCTTCTCTGTTACCCATTCCACTAGGTTTTGAGAAATGCTTAATTATTCATTTTGCTAGTAAGTAATGGTTTTTGTCTTATCCTCGCATTAACGATGTCGGAGGCCTGCTTGGGAGCCGCTCGGAGGACGCGCCGCCGTGCAGGCGCTCTGCGGTTTCTTCGCTCCACTAATGTGGGCCGAGCAGCAGCTTGGCGCTGGGCTCGGAGCTGAGCGCTGGGGACCGCAGGGTGGCCAAGCAGCCTCTCCCCTTAATGAGCTCAGATTCCAGGCCTGGAGGAGAGGATTGGGGTGGGGGGCAGAGGGAGGACAGGGCAGGACAGGAGAGCTATTTCAAGGGAGACGTGTGGGGACCGGGGACGTCAGGCTGATTCAAGAGCCCAGAAAGCCCTTCAATCAGGGAGTCAAAGTGCAAATGATTGAATAACACACACACACACACACACACACACACACATCTGCATGAATACATACACACACAGCCTATGAGAACAGTATTTGGTGTCAAGTGGGAATAACAAGAAATCAAATCCCAGTGTTTAGCAATAAAGCTGAACTAGAACCCAGGCACATGCATTTGTGTGTGCTGGAGACACTTAACATCACGTGGCAGCGGGAAACATCACAGACGAGCCGTGAGTGTGTGTGGCCACCTTCCAGTGGGATCTTTTCTGAAGGCCCTGGCCTGCCGCCCTCTGCCTCAACCAATGCTCATAGAAGCCTGGCAGGATTCCCTGTGCACAGAGATTGAATATGGAGAGGAGGGGCTGTTAAGGTAGGACTCCTGTCCCTGCTTGTCCCCATGAGATCCCATGATCTTGATCCGTGGGGACCCTGCAGGCACGTGCTAAACCCAGAACCCTTTTGCAGGGTGACATCACATCCACCAGAATTTCCCTTGGAGAGAGCCTGGAGTGTTATGGGGAGAAAGACTACACTGAACTACCTGGAGTGGGAAAAAGGAGAAAAAAGCCACCCAGGGCAGAACAGAGCCGAGTTTGGAGTTGGCGTCAAATGAAAGAGGCTAACGTGTTGGGATTAGGAAGGCATAGAAGCAGTTGACGTTTGGATTATTATTATTAATAATATGAATTGCTATTATTTGTGCTGATCCTGGGGTTGAACTCAGGGTTTCGTGTTCTTGTTTGGCTCTTTCATTCAAGGTTAGAGCTCTACCACTTGAACTATTATCTCCGCTTGCAGGTTTTTTTGTTGGTTAATTGGAGATAAGGGTCTCGCTTATTTTTCTGCCTGGGCTGGCTTTGAACCGCCATCCTCAAATCTGGGATTAAAGGTGTGAGCTGCTGGCGTCCAGCTTATTTGGGGTTAATTTAATGTCACTACTCCCAGGAATCTTCAGGGATCTGGTCTTCCATGCAGCTTTGCTTGAAGTGCCATTTAAAGTAGTTGTCTCCACCTTCTCTGTCCTTCCCAAATTCCCATGTCACATTTTAATTTTCTCCAAGACACTGATCATTTCCAGACTTCCTATTACGTAATTGTTTGGCTATGTGACCCTATTTAAGGTCCCCAAGGGCAAGGATGTTGTCTGCTTTGTTCGTCTAAAGTAATGCCTGGCACATTGTCAATCCAATGCACTTGCTCAACAAATAGGGAGATGTGAGGCTTTCAGCAAGCTACCACAAGCTGGGCAGTAGCCCCCGCTTGCTCGCCTGCTGGTCCTGGGCTCTGCCTGTGCTCTGGCACTTCCTTGGTTGTGAGCCAGTGCCTTTGCTCATCTTCCTGACACCCGAGTGTACCCTCGGCCCCTCCAAATCCAGCTTCCACACTGCTAAGTCTCCTTTCTGGAAAGTCATTCTGATAATATCCCCCTTCGGCTTAAAATTCTGTTAACTTTATCTGGTCCCTCTTAGAGCAAAATTTTACTTCTTGCACAGTCCAGACAGCCTACCGAAATGGATCTCTACGTCTTCTACCGTCGCTGAGATCTTTGTCTTTGCCCCAATTTCACTCAGTGCTTCTTTGTTCTTCTCACCCTCTTCCCCTCCTTAGCCTGGACCCTTGGTGGCCCTCCTTTCCCTGAGCCTCTTTTGCTACCTCCTGCCTCTTGAATCTCAGCTCCATGTTCACATACCTCAGACATACCTCCTGTCCCGATTACCATGTCTAGAAAAGTCCACCCTGAACTTGCCGCCTTGTTCTGTTCTCATTTCTTCTTGGCTCCAATTATTAGCTGACATCTCCTGTTTACTCTGTTCTTTACTACTTTGTGGTCTTGCCGTTCCCTCCGGAGCCTGGTGTCTTGCAAACAGTTGTAGACCATGTTTCTCCTTGCCTAGGTCTAGAGTAATACCATTACATTATAGTTACCGAGCAAAGATTTGCCAAATGAATGGTTGACTGGCCTTAGGCATATAGAACTTTCTGGTTATCTTTAAGTGCTACCTCTCTACCCATCTTTCAGTGACTACTTCCTCAGGTAGTAAATGTTAGGCCCCATCGTCCCCCCGTACTTGTCACAGATAATTCTAGAATAGCAGGTGCCTGCAGACTGTTTGTACGTTCTTAGGTAGTACTTGGTGTTATCGGGAGTTTTAGAATTAAAGCAAGAGGCAACTTGAGGGTTGCAGGTTTGATGTTTGCAAAGGATGTGGAAGACCATCAGTGGCCTTTGCTACCATGATTTGTCAGGGACTGTGGGTGGTATCGTGTTGTAAATAGGGATGAGAGGCCTTTCTTTGATCCTGCCATCAACCATTGTTTTTTCCAAAGTGAAATCAAGATCAGTGGTTGTTTTGCAGGTAGGTAATTACAGAGTCCAACCCTGGGTTGAATTCACAGGCACAGGGAAGTTCTTGGGTTTAGGTAATTATAGGATATTTCCTTAATAAACCTTATCCGATCCTTTTCCGCTAATAATTGTATGTAATTATATTTATGTGTGAGAACATTGCATATTAATGGAGGCTGGGCCCTGAAGATTTGAAGAGCACAGGAAGCACGTGACTGGGGTCAGCTCGTCACTGTATGTCATGCCAAGAACATGGCGAGAAAGAAATTTGTCAGAAAGGAACCAGGGAGAAGGGGAAACCCAACACTCTCATTAATTGATAATATTTTTATTAGGTTGTTACTTTCAAGTGTCTTTTAGTACTTGCACTTGAATTTAAATGTCTGAAAGAAATGGGTATTCAGGAAAAGAAAAGTAATTACACCCTGTAATTCTGATTTAATTACAAGGAAATAGATGTAACACAGTGTGATAAAAGTTATGATAGGCTCTTTAAGTGATATATGTCATTAACATGTTAATTGGTATGAAATCTGAACTCACAGCCAGAGAAATCTTAGGTGAACAGGAGGTCAAATCTATTATAGACAGTCTTGTAATGAAAATTCCATAAAAGCGTTTTAAGTTTTATTCTGCAATATACTTTTGGTCCCTCATTTATGTTTAATACTATGAAATTCCAATCTTGCCCTTTAAAAAAAAGAAGAAAAAAAATAAAAAGGCCATTCTTAAAATGTTGGCAAGACCAGTTTGAACTTGTAATTGTACGACTGCAAAGTCAGGGTGAGATTAAACAAGGTAATGTGTTTCTTAGATGCCAGGTCATGGTATAAAAATTCATTTTGTTCAAGTCTTAGCATAATGATGAAAAGTGTAAAAATTTTGATTATTAGAATGACTGCTTTTTTTTTTTTTGCCTCAAAGATTCATCTCAGAATCTGATGATTTTATTTTGGTGTAATGATTTTGGCTCAGGGTAATGCTTAGGAATTAAAGGTATAACAGGATGCATTGTGTTCAGAAGGAAGTAGACTCAGTACATTACAGATATGGCTAAGGGAGAAAGTTGGGGGGAGGGGGTCCCCACTTGGGGCCTGAGAACCTCACATCTCCAGCTAGAAACATTTTCTCAGCCCCGCACCTGAATCTGAAGAGACTGGTGATTTTACTGCTGGTAGGGTAGGGTTTGGTGTTCAAAACGCCAGCCTAGCCTCCCACGTGCGGCTCTTAGTGGTGGCCATGCTTTGGTAGGAGCAGACATGTGGGTGCCCTTTCTTGCGGTCTTCTGATCACACAGGCTGCTGTTGTGGCCTGAGGCCATGAATGTCCTCATGGTGGACCCTGAGCCTCCAGTAGCCCCACCCACTTAGAGGAGGAATGGATTCCAGAGCATCCTCACTTGACAGAGTTCCACACAGGAGTCGAGGGAGCGGGCAGGGGACGGTCCATCTGGGAGTGGGTGCTGGGGAGGAGGCTGTGCTTTCTAAGGTGTTGAGCAGCAGATTGAGCGTTAAACGGGCTACAGGCCCCGTGTTTAGTTACATGTGGCCAAGCTTAGCCCAACCTTTGGACTCACTGCTCCCTTCGGCTTGAGATCTAGTCAGTGACTCCCTGCAGTGCATTCCTTTCTCTAGAGGATGCTGGAAAGGGATGGAGACAAAACCTTAGCTGCACCCATGGAGAGCATTAAGCAGGGTGTGCTGCTCTTCCTTGTAGGAGAAAAGTGGAAGGCCAAGCTGCACACAGTCTGACCAAGAGCATGTGCTGGTGCTGCTGGGATCCCCCCCACTGCCGGCGGCCTCGGGCGAGAGTTACGCCTTGGGGGTCTCAGTTTTCTCATCTGTATAAAGTGCAGTCTGAAATCTATTCCTCCTCACTGTGGTGAGGGGAAATGGGTGATGGAGGGAGAGCCAGGCGCCGGGCACAGAGGCAGCCGGTGCAACTTCGGCTCCTGAGGACACAGCAGGAACTAGGCACTCAGGCTCGCAGGCTGCACAGCCGTGAGTGCAAAGGTCACAGGCTGGAGCGAACCCTCACAGTGACAGGACTATACAGAAACAGAAAACCAGCATCCGCCCAGCCCCAAGGACTCTACAGCGTGTGCCAGCCAGCCCACAGCCCAGGCCCTGCACCCTGCAAGCCACCTCCTCACAAGTCTCAATTGAGTTTTACCTATCATTGTTGATTTAAAAAAATGCAGCCATTACACTCATTTTCCCTGTGAAGAAGCCAAACCCAAGCCTGGGTTCCTCTGACAGCCAAGGCCAGCATCACCAGATTCAGGTTATGGGAGCACCAGCCTAGCAGTCATTTGGACATGGGATGGAGCTGGGGCTCATGCGTGCATGCATGCGTGCGTGTGTGTATGTGTGTGTGCGTGTGTGTGTGTGAGAGAGAGCATGCATGTGCATGGGAGCACACACGCGTGTGTGTGAGCCTAAAGAATTGAAAGATGATTTCTCTGCTACCCAACCCAGCCCCTGCTTCCTGTGCCACCCGCCAGCCGCTCTGTCCCCTAGGGAATGGTGACACATCTCTCTGCCTCCATGCCTTCCGGGGCCTCAGCCCCCCCAAGTCCTCCTCCTTCAGGTCTCTGAAGTAACACCACCCCGGAGGACTGTGATTATCTTATTGGCGGTGCCCAGGCCCCGATGCGCACCCCGCCCCCTCATTCCTCACCTGCGTCAGGAAGACAAGAGGACCATTCATAATTTAAGCTGGCCCTTCCTTTCCAACATGCCACCAACATGAGCCCCGACGCTGGAGGAAAAATTGAACTCTCTCTCCCAGGATACACTAAAGATCAAGCAGAATCTCATTAAGGCTCACTTCAAAGATTTGCCCTTTATTTCCATACAAACAAGTTTAAATTATTGTGCGTGAATCTGCTGTTAGCAGGGACTCTGCTCCATTATTCATGACTGCTTACAGCTCCTCTCGTGAATAATGACTGCAGCTCCATTAGGCATTTCCAGGAATATGCTAAACTTTGGGAGTGGTCACGCTATTAGGTTAAAGTTCTGTCGTGGCATATTTATTTTACTTCTTACTCAAGCTATCATGCTCTGGTTCATCAAAAAACAGATATCGCAATCTTGTAATTAAACGTACGGTGGCTGGGATTCCTTTATTATGATTAGTTAGTGTTTATTGAGCACTTACTATGAGCAGGGATCGTGCTCAGTGCGTGACTGGCATGCAGAATATTATATTCCATTAGGCCCCTATGAAATGATGTTTTAAAAATTGCCTCCATTTTACAGCTAAGAAAACTGACAATGAGGGAAGCATCTGACTTGCCCAGAGATAAAACTCATATTTGAGAGTGAAGATTCAAATTAATTGATCTAACTTCAGACTCTCCTAACTATAAATATTTTCCTCTATGTTGTTATGTTCAGCAGAGATCTTGTAGCGCCCTGATCATTTGGGAAATAGATATTTTTATGTCTGTTGTATGTTTGAGAAAATGGACGCTGAGGTAGTGGATTGATTATGGGAGCCGGGAGTTCCTTCTTCAAGCTGTTTTTCTTTCCTTCCTTCCTTCCTTCCTTCCTTCCTTCCTTCCTTCCTTCGTTCCTTCCTTCCTTCCTTCCTTCCTTCCTTCCTTCCTTCCTTCGTTCCTTCCTTCCTTCTTTCCTTCCTTCCTTCCGTTCTTTCTTTTGTTCTTTCTTTCCAGTACTGGGGCTTGAGCTCAGGGTTCAGGCTTGAGAGTAGATATTCTACTATTCAAGTTCTGTCTCCTTTCCTACTTTTCATGGGTTAGTTTTGAGGTAGGATCTCACTTTTTTGTTCAGGCCTGCATTTAGGATTGACAGATGTGCCCCAGCATGCCTGGCTCTCATGCACTGGTTTGGGCTCCATTTAGTGGTGGATAAATCTGTCGGTTTTCCTTAATATGATAAGGAGGTAGCATTTTTCCCAGCCTTCTCTTGTGAGCACTGTCTCTGTGTGCTCCTAAGACACACAGCCCCATTTAATGAGTGTGTCACCTAGGGTAAGTGACTTCCTTCTATGCCTTGTTCTATTTTGGGAATAGATGCCTGTCTCAGGATTCTTATTAAGAATGAACTTGTTTTTCGACATAGCATCTTGTACATTTCATTGTTGCAATTGGTGATGGGGGGATGAGGAAGTAGGGGAGGGGATGGGAGGGCAGGGATGGGAAGGGGAAACAAAGGAGGAGGCAACAATGCTTGATAAGAAATGAACTCATGGGCTAGGAAGGTAGCTCAGTGGTAGAGCGCTTGCCTTGCATGCCTGAGGCCCTGGGTTCGATTTCTTAGCACCACATAAGCAAAAAGAAAAAAGCTGGAAGTGGTGCTGTGGCTCAAGTGGTAGAGTGCTAGCCTTGAGCTGAAGAGCTGAGGGACAGCGCCCAGGCCCGGAGTTCAGGCCCCAAGACAGGACCCCAAAAAAAAAAAAAGAAATGAACTCATTACCTTGCTCATGTAATTGTAACCGCTCTGTATGGTATTTTCACAATAAAAAACTTATTAATAAAAAAAGAATGAACTTGGTAGTATATGAAGCTTGCATGTATGTTGGAGATGGTCTTTCTATATTATTTCTTATAGGACCTTGTTTATCTCTCATCAACCCCAAACCATCTTTGGGATTAGACATACTGGAACAGCCTCCTCCTCCTCCTCTTCCTCCTCCTTTTCTTCTTCATCCCCTCTCCTCTCTCTTCCTTGATCCCCCTCCTCCCACCTCTCCCCCTCCCACCTCTCCCTCTTCCCTCCTGCTCCTCCTCCTCCTCCTTCTTCTTCTCCTTCCTCTCCTCCTTCTTCTCCTTCTTCTTCTGTTACTTCTGTCTCCTGTTCATTGAAAACACTGCTACTTCACCGATGAGGTCATCATTTATTTCAGTGTTCCTTCCTATTCCCAGAACCCAGTGTGGAAATTGGCCCAAGCCACACCCACAAGGTCATGCTTCCCCTGCCCCAAATTAAAAATGACTGAAAGGAAGATTTTGAGATGACATGAAGAACTTGAGTCAAGGACCATCTCCCGGCCTCATCTTGGATTATTGAGAAACATTTGCAAGGGTGAGTTGGAAGTGGTCACAGCTTTTCTTCTTAACCTTTTGAATTAACTGATGTCAAATCCAGCTTCACTGTCAAGACAGGAAATGCTAGGGTCCCCTGGAAAATGTCTTAATAATTTCTACGTTATTTATTCAAGATATTTGGCTAGCTCAATGGGGAATGATTTTTCCATTTGGAAAACATGTCACAAAATGTCCCAGACAGGAAATGAAATCAAGAAGTCTCAGTTGAGAGACTGACCCAGGCTATTTGTGGTGTGTGTGTGTGTTTGTGTGTGTGTGTGTGTGTGTGTGTGTGCCAGTATTGGGACTTGAACTCAGGGTCTGGGCGCTGTCCCTCAGCTTTTTCACTCAAGGCTGGTGCTCTACCACTTGAGCCACATCTCCACTTCTAGCTTTTTGGTGGTCAATTGGAGATAAGAGTCTCATGGACTTTCCTGCCCAGGCTGGCTTTGAATGGTAATCCTCAGATCTCAGCCTCCTGAGTAGCTGGGCTTACAGTGTGAGCCACCAGTGCGCAGCAGCAATTTAAACTCTGAGTGCACCCAGCCCTCTCCTGCCCAGTCTTTGCTCCTATTTCACTGTCATCAGACTTCCTGTTGTGCCAACTGGTCACCACGCCCTGCACAGGCCCCGGGGCCGATGGATCTTTAAGACCCGTTCTCCCTCCTCCAGACATGGCTTCATATACTGATGGGTCATATACAATGGCCATGCAGTCGACCCTTTGACGCCTTTTCCCCCCTATGGTTCCGTCTGGCTCAACGTTACCTGTCGTCCTTCGCATCGCTCCAGCTTCCACTCCACAGGGCCGACTTGCCCTTGCTCCAACACTAGTGCTTTTCTCTCTTTCCCAAGTGTACTTTGCTGCCCCAGCGGGGCTCATGGCCTTGTGGTTTAAATCAGGGAAGTGGATGGGAGGATGGCTGGCTGAGCCGAGCCTCGGGGGGTGGGCAGAGCTGGGTGAGTGGAGGGGGGGGCCTGGAAAGGATTTTGGAACATGTTTTGGTGAGTTGTTGGGGACAGCTGGGATTTCGTGAGCCGTGGGGCTCCCAGGGAATGGGATGAGTAAGGAGAATCGAAGAGCAGTTTTTAATGACTATGAATAGGTGCCACACCCCTCTGGCATTCTGGGGGAGGCGGCCGTAAAGACTCACCATGTGCTTCAGTGTGACTGTGTAGTTTGGACGTACCTTCCTCCATGGAGCCTGGCTGGCCCAGGGCCCACTGAGTCTCAGCATGGGGGTTTATGTCACCGCCAAACGCCTCAGCGCATACATGCTGGAGACTTGAGGCTGTCTGAAGGTTTTCACCCACGAGGCCTCCCTCTCTCCTGGGGTTTTGGATAAGTGATGCGGATTTACTTCTTGTTCTGAGGAAATCTCTCCTTTTTTACTCACATATGACCAGAAGTGCAGAAACTACAGATGTGGAGGGATAAAGGGGGGGAAATGCAGCAGTAGCACTCAGTAGACACCATGTTGAGAAAGAACTGTGCAACTTGTGGGCAGGGATGGGAGGGAAAAACTGGGAGAGGACGAAGGAAGGGGTGAGCCCCTCTGTACATCACCTTTAAAATAACAAAAGTCAGAAACAAAACAACAAAACAATGGGAGGCGGACAGGGGGAGGATTGTAGTTCAACACAGCTAGAAAAGTTCAGGAGACTTGGCCTGGAGCCACCGCTGGCAGGCACTTTTCATCCTAAGCGGTATGGGAAGCTAAGATTGGGAGGATCAGGGTGCCAGGCCAGCCTGGGCAGAAAAGTCTACACTGTCTCCTCATCCAAGCTGGACAAGGCGGTACATGCCTGTAATCCCAGCAATGGCAGAAAGCCTCAAAGTACGTGGCTTGAGAAGGATCAAGGTCTGTGCTTGCTAATATCCCAAACCCTAGTATTGCAAAACCAGCACATGAACAAACACAAATGAACAAAAATGGGCAAAGTCGACAGCCAGATGCAAAGCACACCAAAGCCTCAGAAGCATGGATCTGCATGTCAGTCCAGCTCCTCTATACTGAGCAATCTGGACAAGTGACTTAACTCTCTGAGCCTCTGTTACCGTATCCAAAACCTCCCCTCCTCTCTTGGTCCCTAAAAGAAGGCCACCAGTGTGGTTCACTTTCCTAAACTGATGGAACCTTAGACTGGGAGAATGGGAAAGGGTCTGAAGAAAACTTGGTCTGAGGTAGAAATTAGTTGTTCTTTAAAAAAAATTGTTAGCTGTAAACTTTTATCATTTGTAATAATATTTGGAAAACAATGTCTACAAAACATGATACTGCTTTTGATCAGAAATTATGGTGAATTATAATCATGAACAAACAGGTGAATTCCAGTGAACTGTCATCTCCAGGACAAATCTAGTCCTGTTCCCTGCTTTTTTTTTTTTTTTTTGTCGGCCGTGGGGCTTGAACTCTGGGCCTGGGCACTGTCCCTCAGCTCTTCAGCTCAAGGCGAGCGCTCTACCACTTGAGCTACAGCGCCACTTCTGGTTTTCTGGTGGTTTATTGGAGATAGGAGTCTCACGGTCTCTCCTGCTCGGGCTGGCTTTGAACCGCGATCCTCAGATCTCAGCCTCCTGAGTAGCTAGGATTATAGGCGTGAGCCACCAGCGCCCAGCCTGCTCCCTGCTTTTATAAATAAAGTTTTATTGGGACACAGGCCTGCTCATGTGTCTCTACATGGCCTCTGTCTGTTCCCACAGTGCAATGGGAGCTTAGTGGTTGCCATAGAAACGGTGCGTTAACAAAACTGAATGCATTTACTATCTGGCCCTGTCTAGAAGAAGTTTGCTGGCCTCTCCTTCAGACAAAGGCTCTGCATGAGAGATAATAGTGAAAAAAAATGTTGTTACAAGAATTGGTGCAGCAAATCCTGCTAGGGAGGACAAGGCTGGAAAAGCCACGGGATGCAAAAGCCTTCAGATTTCTTGCTGTTTGGTGCCAGGGGGCAGGGGCACACTCAGTGGTCAAGAAGTATTTGCTTGTTGGTTTGAGACAGAGTCTTGCTGGGCAGAGCAGCTAGCTTCGAACTCAGATGATCCTCCTGCCTTAGCCTCCAGAAGAAGACCTTGGGGTGCTATATTCTTTGTTGCTCTGGGTAAGTGTGGAGTTGACATTATGGTGACATTCTCATTTTCCCTCCTTCCTTCCTTCCTTCCTTCCTTCCTTCCTTCCTTCCTTCCTTCCTTCCTTCCTTCCTTCCTTCCTCCCTCCCTCCCTCCCTCCCTCTCTCCCTCCTTTCCTTCCTTCCTTCCTTCCTTCCTTCCTTCCTTCCTTCCTTCCTTCCTTCCTTCCTTCCTTCTTTCCTTCCTTCCTTCCTTCCTTCCTTCTTTCCTCCCTCCTTCCCTCCCTCCCTTCCTTCCTCCTTCCCTCCCTCCCTCCTTCCCTCCCTCCCTTCCTTCCTTCCTTCCTTCCTTCCTTCCTTCCTTCTTTCCTTCCTCCCTCCCTCCCTCCCTCCCTCTCTCCCTCCTTTCCTTCCTTCCTTCCTTCCTTCTTTCCTCCCTCCTTCCCTCCCTTCCTTCCTTCCTCCTTCCTTCCTTCCTTCCTTCCTTCCTTCCTCCCTCCCTCCTTCCCTCCCTTCCTTCCTTCCTTCCTCCCTCCCTCCCTCTCTTCCTTCCTTCCTTCTTCCCTTCCTCCCTCCCTCCCTCCCTCCCTCCCTTCCTTCCTTCCTTCATTATTTTTTTTCCATGGCTCTGGGAATTCACCTTGGGCAGAAAACTTCCTTTTCACACACTGGTGTACATAGGAATGCGACTCTATTATTGAAATTCTCCAGGATCAAGGATGGGAAATGAAGGCTTCCCGCCCCGGGCCCCAGAAGACATCCAAATAAATCTCACTGTTTCCACATGTGACTGTGTCACCCTGGGATTAATACCAAGTAATCCAGTGCCAGCATCAAGACAGTGAAAATAAGCATTTACTCTCCCGGAAAATCATTTTATACTGATTACAAGTTGTAGCCTGTCACTAGGACGTGAATTGAAAATGTGCACATTTGCAAGGTTAATATTTCTCTCCCCAGCTGCTTTCTCCCCCGCCCCCACCCCCGGCTCACCAGGAACAGGCCTTCCATGTGAATTTTGTTCGTTTGGAGACGCCCATATGCCCACACGCCAAGTTGAAACGACCTTTTCATTTGTCTGCACGCGTGGGGGTAGCAGCGCTCCCGGAGCCATCCTTAGACCCTGCCCAGGTGTCCAGGGGAGCAGGCCTCCACTCACTGGTCTCACAACAGCAGCCCAGGTCCAGCTCTAGGCTCCAGCATTTGCTAGTCTTTACCTTCCACTCTAGGTTTTCTTTCTTAGTTTATGCAAATTTATGGAAAATCACCACCTCCCTGATGTCCTCCCTGACTACTCCTTTTTCCGGCTTAAGGTACAGTTAGACTCAGTTTCTTCAGGGCTTTTCTCCCCCTCTTTTTTCCTAAAAAATTTTTTTTTGGTGCTGGTACTGGGGCTTGAACTCAGGGCCTGGGTGCTGTCCCTCAACTCTTTTTTTTTTTTGCTCAAGGCTAGGACTCTACCACTTTGAGCCTTCCCCTCACTTCCAGTTCTTGGATGGTTAATTGGAGACAAGAGACTCATCTATTCTCCCGCCTGGGCTGGCTTTGAACCTTGATCCTCAGCTCTCAGCCTCCTGAGTAGCTAGGATTATAGGTGTGGGCCACCAGCACCGGGCTTTTCTTAACCTCTTAAAACTGGTGGAGACAAACTCCTGCTGGAGTTGAGACTCATGCAGCCCTCAAAGAAAAAAAAACTGCTTAGAACCTTGTGCCCTGGGGACCCCAGCACCCCATCCCTACACAGAAGGAATGGCTGGCGGCTAAGTCGTTTTAGGTCTGATTTGCACACACCGGTACAAAAACTCCTGTGATAAATGGGGAGAAGGTCTTGCGTTCTAGCACATTCCCTCTTGCCTGCAGGTTCACTACATTCTGTGTTCATATTGATTCCCTATAATCTTCATGTCGGTGCCACTGGAAGGAGCAGGGGAGATAATGCATGGGCGCAGCACCTAGATAGAATGCCTGGCACACAGAAGGTTCTCAGAGAGGCATTCTGAATTTAGTTTGAATTTACCTTGTTCTTTGAAATTTCAGACAACTGTTTGTACAATTGTTGCTTTCTCTCCTTCCTTCTCTCTGTCTCTGTCTCTCTGTATCTTTCTCTCTCTCTCTCCAGCATCATAGCCTGTAGCTTAAGCTGACCTGGAACTTTTCATCCTCCTGCTTCAGCCTCCCAAGTGCTGAGATTACAGGTGTGTACCATCATGCCTGTCTGCTTTCTCTAAAGATGTGTGTGTCAGTCCCAGTGCTTGAACTCAGGGCCTGGGCACTGTCTTTGTGCTTCTTTTGCTCAAGGCTAGCACTCTACCTCTTGAGCCACAGTGCCACTTCTCGCCTTTATTCCTGCCTGGTCTGGCTTTGAACGGGGATCCTCAGATCTCAGCCTGCCGAGTAGCTAGGATTACAGGCATGAACCACAAGAGCCAGGCTTTTTAAAATATTGGCTTTGGGGATTGAACTCAGAGTTTGCACCTGCTAGGAAGATTCTCTGCCACGCGAGTTGTATCCTCAGTACTTCAGGCTGTAGTTATTTCTGAAACAGATTCTTTCACTTTTGCCTCCAGCAAAATCTTAGGACATGAATTGAAATGTGTACATTTGCAAGGATAATATTATTTTTTCTTTCTCTTGATCCTCCTCCTACTGCTTCCCAAATAGCTGGGATTACAGGCAAGCACCACCAACCTTGGCCCTACCTACTTCTTGTATTTCTTTTCTTCTTTTTTTTTTTTGGAGGGGGGTCCGGTCGTGGGGCCTGAACTCTGGGCCTGGGCGCTGTCCCTCAGCTCTTCAGCTCAAGGCGAGCGCTCTACCACTTGAGCTACAGCGCCACTTCCGGTTTTCTGGCGTTTTATTGGAGATAGGAGTCTCATGGTCTCTCCTGCCCGGGCTGGCTTTGAACCGCGATCCTCAGATCTCAGCCTCCTGAGTAGCTAGGATTACAGGCGTGAGCCACCAGCGCCCGGCTTCTTTTTTCTTATGTGGTGCTGAGGAATCGAACCCAGGGCCTTAAGCATGTAAGGCAAGCGCTCTACCACTGAGCCACCTTCCCAGCCCTACTTCTTGTATTTCTTACCTGTCGTTTTCTCTTGTGACTCAGCTGTCAGGCTCCTGGACATCAGCATCATGACTTTCCAGTGTCTGTGTTACTAGGTAGAAGGTCTTCTTTTGTTTGTTTCTTGGTTTGTGTTTTGATGTGCATTTCCTATTAAACTATGAATCACTTGGGGACACAGGCCTTATTTATCCTAACTCTCTCTCTCCCTGTCTGTCTGTCTGTCTGTCTGCCTGCCTGTCTATCTATCTATCTATCTATCTATCTATCTACCTACCTACCTACCTATCATCTATCTATCTTTGAGACTTGTTCTCATTATGTAGCTCAGGTTGGTCTCAAATTCCAGATGCTCCTTCCTCAGTCCCCTGGGTGCTGGGATGATGGAAAGGTGTTGAATCATTGATGTTCACATTCCCCGTTCTGACCCTAGAGCAAATGCCAACAACTAGCAAGTTTCACTGAAGCGAAGCAACAAGAGCCATGAGTTGGCATCAATCACACCCTCAGCATATTTTGCTTGCAATTTCCAAATCCTTTCTGTGCTGATAGAGATGGAAAAGGCCATCTCTTCTGGGGTCATTACATTATATTATAGGAATAAAGCATGATCTTAGACACATATTTGCTGGATTCTGATGGAGTCTTTAGAGAATAGCTCAAGATGGCCAACATCAAGGGACTTGTGGTGAACACGGCCAAGCCAGGGATGACTCAGTTCCTTAGGTAGGGTTGGGCAAATCGGACCAAACTCTGAATTGCCTCGTAACTTAGCCTTAGCCCTTCACTTCCACTGGGGTCAAATCTACCCTCAGGCCTTTCAATGTGGAGGCAAATGGCCATAAAGATGTTTTCAGTTCAAGAAGAGAGCCCAAGAAAGTCAGGCTGCTTTGGTTCCCCCACAAGAAAACCAAGAACTCAGAACAAACCAAGTCCAGGTATTCCCCTGATTTACTGTAGCTGGCTTTGGCCTACTATGCAAATTGTCAAGTGCCCTTTTCTTAAGACTCGTCTCTGTCACAGGCAGACAGACACCAGGACGCAAGGAAGGAAGACCAAAGGTAAAGCCATCTTGTGAAGAACATCCCCGCACAACATGGGTGGGGGGGGTGAAGGGGGGCAAACCAGGACCCAGGCAGCCCGTGGGGGCAGCAGGCAGGAAGTGTCCAGTGTCATTTCCTCTTGGGATGCTTGTAGACCATTATTGTCTACATTTCCTGTGGGGAATGCACAGGAAATTTGTAACAGAAACTTCAATTCTGAGGGATAGGTCCATGTGGGATTTGCTGTGGGACCTTGGTGGAAATTCAAGTCAAACGGATCATTCTCCTTTTCCAAACACATTCTCTGTGAAGGCCGAGCTAAGGAGAAGGAAGTAGCTGCCATTTTCCAGCCTCTGACATCCAGATGACCCCAAAAAGAGTTATTTAATTCCAAGGTACACCAATGGGACCATTCACACACAAGGAGGGGAGAAAAAGAATTTATATCCCTTTCATATATAAAAGGAAACAGATGTGATTTTCTTTACAAAAGAGCATTTCATTAGAAAAAAAAAAAAGGAAAGAAAAGAAGGAGAAGGCGAGGCGAGCGGAGTTAACATCACCATTATTCTCCATCTCAGGAAAAGCAAATCCTGTTTGCCTGTCATTATAGAAGGTAGCAAAATCCTTTCATCCACTGATTAGTTGTAAGCATTCCACCGCCTTCTGGGAGCAGGCCTCTGTTTCCATCTCACACCGAAGCCATTTTCTTAGACTAATGTTTTATACACACAGCTCAGATACAATGCAAACTCCGGGTACCCCAAAGGCAACGGGGCATTCGTTTATACTAAATCAGAAGTGTCACCCTTGGCAACCCGAAGCAGTGAAACATTTATTCAGTCTTGCATTCCTGGCAGTTAGAATTATTTCTTTCATGCCTGATAGCCAAATTACAATATGGCAGGTTTCCCTGGAGCAGTGGGATCATTAGTGCCAGCTCACAACATACTTTCAACTGGCATGGCATTTCATGTACAGCTGCCAATCAAAAAATGGGATATGCAAATGAGGATGGGAACACTGGTGTACAATTCCTGTACCCAGAGCTCCTCACAGATTCCTTAATGACTAGCAGTCATTCTGCTGAGCGCAAGGAGCCGAAAGAACACAGGAGGAAAATTCCCCCAGGAAGCTGCTTGCAAGAGCCAGAAGTTTTTACATTTGATTTCCATATTTATTCTCGCTCTCTCTTCTCTGTCCCCTCTATATGTGTTTCTAAACTGCAGACCTAAAAATACTTGAGCAGGGCTTGTTATAGAAATACACCATCTTGTCACTGAGGTGGAGATTCTCAGGACACCCGAAGCCCTGAGCTCTGGGCTCCATTTATTCAGTGAACTTGGGGTCCGGCCTCCTGTTATGCGGGCACTGTCCTAGCCATGGAGTGGGTTGGGGTGTCTTCTTTGCACGCAAAGGTGATCTGGGCCCTGTTTTTTTTTTTTTTTTTTTCTCCAGGCTTGTGTGGGTGACTCTTTTCTGGGACTTAGTACATCCTAACTTCCTCAAACTTCCTTTGTAGATTCAGGAATGTTCCAAGCTCCTGCCTGCCTTGGGCTTTGTTCAGCACCCAAGGACTGATGCCTGCTGGGCTGAGCAGAGTTCTGTTTCAGAACCTTGCATGAACACCTCAGGTCTACCAGGGACTTAAACCAGCATTGCGGATGGAAATACTGGCTATGCCCAGGCTTGATCTTTGTGCTTTGTGTCTGCATAGTAATATATCAAACTGCACACGGTAAATAAAATAAATAAATAACAACAGAACAACCAGCTCCCCCTTCTCTGTGGTGGCAGGGGTAGGAGAATTCAGGAGGAATCATGAAGAAGGCTGTTTCCTCCCGAGATGGAGGATGGAGTGGGTCTCCCCCCCCTGCCCGCTGGCTGTGGGAAGCCGCTTTTCTTGATTGGTGTGTGGGAACAGTGGCGCGGCGTGTACAGCACAATGCTGGGCGCATTCTCCTCACTGCTGGTGCCAGTGAAAGGATCAGTGTCCCTCTACCCCGAGTTCTCGTTTTATCTCCATCGTTGAGAAGCAGACATATCATAAGCCACCATAAGAGATGCCCAAGGGGCCGCGGTCCCTTTGAAGGGCTGGGGACGGAGTTCGGTGGTGGAATGTCACCCTAGCATGTGCAAGGCTTAGGCTTCCACCCTCTACCACAAACCAGCCAACCACCTTCCAAGAAAACGGCATCGCTTCCCGCTGCCTGCACCACACCCTCCTTTCCACGCGGAATATTCCCTGCACGGTGACAAGTTGGCTTTTTTTTTTTTTTTACAGAGAGGAAGCCCCCTGTCATGGAATTGCGGTTAGGGTGTATCTGCTCATCACCTTTTTAATAAAAAATATAAAATTAAAAAAATTTTGAGGACACAGAAACAGGGGTGCTACGTACCCATCACGGGTCAGGGAGCATTTTCACTGACAGCTGGGTGAAGCAGGCATCTTGGTCATTGTATAAAATGCAACACAGGCCCAGAGAGGTCAGGCCATGTGCTAAGGTCACACAGCTGGGAATTAGTAGGTCTAGGGCTTACTGTCAGGATGCCAGATGATGAATCTAGTTCCTGGCTCACAAAGTGTATGTGTGTGTGTGTGTGTGTGTGTGTGAGAGAGAGAGAGAGAGAGAGAGAGAAAGAAGAGGGGGAGGGGCGGAGGGAGGGAGAGTTCTACACTGTGTGAAACTCTCCCCCCAGAAAAGAAAATCCTTCTGTATTCAAATCTCAATTTGATTGCAATAAATATGTGAGCCTGGGACTCTCAGCAAATGGCTTTATTCGTGGGGCATTTTGGGGACTGCTCTCTTGTGCTCCACCTTCCCGGAGGGCCCAGTCCTGGTCCACTGTCTCTGGCCTTCAGTAATGAATGTCTTCCTTTCTCCCGTACCTCACCCCATTCTGCTATTTGTCTGCAGCAATAGCCAGCTCCCCACGGTGCACTCCTCACATAAATTTCAGGGGTTCTGGAAGAAATCCCTGCATGTCACAGCACCTGGGGAATCTGGTTGGCTCTCACACCTTCCGTTGGCTGAGGTCAGAATTGGCCAAGGTCATCTGTGCTGTCGCCCAGGCCTGACAGAATGCAGAGCCCGTGAGCCCAGAGCCCGTGGTGAGCTCCATGTCACCCACGGGGCATTCTGGGATTGCGACCAACTCCAGCCATCAGCTCTAGCTTCTTGAGAAAGTATCAGCTTTTCGGTTAACTTCCAGAAATTATATTGAGGGATCAGTTCATTATTTATCACAGCTGCATTTCCGGAATGCAAATCATCAGCAAACCTTAAATGAATTGGGGATTTAGGAGGAAATTAAAAAAAAGATTTTATTAAAAAGTTGCTCTGAAATAATTTAAAAAATGAAAGTCACAGATTTGTTTATGGCCATACAACTCCCTAGGATACATCTCCTGATCGGGGCTGGTGTGAAGCCGATCATATATCACCAATAAAAATGATGACTGGTATTTAGTCATGTCTCTGGTATACATATGCAGTCTGCAAAAATCCCTGTTGGGGAGAGCCTGGTACCCCATTTTCCCGATCAGGACACTGAGGCTGAGGAAACCGGTGTGGTCTCTGAGGTTTTAGATCTGGCGGTGGGTAGTCTGCCTTCCAACCCAAGCCACAGAACCTCCCTCCCTCCTGTGCCAGGCTGTCTCTCCCAGGAGTCCCTGAGTCACACACACTTACATTAATCTTTGCGACTGGATGGTGTAGGCTCCTTCACTGCTGAGTGATACCATTCAGACAGGAAATCACAGCCCCCGGGGCCCAGGAGTGCCTGGGAAAGGTCACCAGGGCTCTGGAAGAGCCATTTCAACACCACCACCCTGGGCCTTCTTTTTCTTGTCTGATCCCACCTGCCTCCAGCCGTTCCCTGTCCCCACTCCCCCACCAAGGTCTCCTGAGTGGATGGATAAATTCATGGGTTATTACCCTCTTTCTGATTCCTTTACCTTCTATACATATGCTTTGTCTCAATGGGAGCGATCAGGGTGGAGCAGGAGGCTTTAGGGCCTGGCATTGACAAGGGATGTGAGTCGCCCTGCATTCTACCCCAGCCCCGGCCGGCCCAGAGGTGGTGAAGAGGGTGAGGATGACATGAGGGAGCAGCAAGAGGCCCAGGTGAGTGTGAAGGGCGGCCACTCACCGCATGGGTGGTCAGAGCCGGGCAGGGGAGAATTTGCTCAAGTCAGCTAGCGGAGAGGAAGGGGTGGATGGGGGGAGATCAGGCTCTGCAGGAAGCTGGAGAGCTCCGCCCACTGCCATGATGATCCAATAGAGTTTGGGGACAGACAGTATTTCTCTTGTGGAGTCAGAATTCAGCTGAGAAGTAGAGCTGGCACAAAACTCCAATACTGCAGTACTCACACAGACCCAAGAGAGCAGGAGCTGGGCGACTCTGCAGACACTCCTGTGGACATAACAACCCGTCCTTTGGGCCAGGGGCCAGTACAGGTGAGGGAGCAAGTACAGACACCCAGTCCAGGGGCGGAAATAACAAGTCCTTAAGGTCTTCCCATGACGCGGCTGGGAGGAATTCTCTCAGAACTGAAAAGCAACCCAAGAACGTGGCAAGCAGGAAATTCCGAATTAGCAGACAAGTGCCTGTTTGGATGGTTTCTATAGAGAGTGCACCAAGAAAGAAATTACTTTATAGGTTAAAAAAAATCACTGAACTGGGTGCCGGTGGCTCTCGCCTGTCATCCTAGCTACTCAGGAGGCTGAGATCTGAGGATCACGGTTCTAAGCCAGCCCGGGTAGGAAAGTCCGTGAGACTCTTATCTCCAATAAATCACCAGAAAACCGGAAGTGATGTTGTGGTTCAGATGGTAGAGCGCTCACCTGAGCTGAAGAGCTCAGGGTCAGCGCCTAGCCCAGAGTTCAAACCCCACGACCAACCAAAAAGCCAAACCAAAACAAAAAAAGGGACAGAAAAAAAAAACAAACATTGAAAGAAGTTGCATTCCACATGCTGAAATCCACTCTGTAAAAACTGTGCTCAGCTTATGTGCTTTATTGCTTTTTCTCTACTGTGTAGCCACAAGCTTTTTTTTTTTTTTTGGTTGGTCATGGGGCTTGAACTCTGGGCCTGGGCGCTGTCCTTCAGCTCTTCAGCTCAAGGCGAGCGCTCTACCACTTGAGCTACAGAGCCAATTCCGGTTTTCTGGTGGTTTACTGGAGATAGGAGTCTCACAGTCTTTCCTGCCCGGGCTGGCTTTGAACTGCGATCCTCAGATCTCAGCCTCCTGAGTAGCTAGGATGACAGGCATGAGCCACCAGCGCCCAGCTTAGCCAGGAGCTTTCATAACAGATAGTAGGCAGTACCGGGGCTGTGATTGCAAATAATCACTAGCTTGCTGAGACCAGGTCTCCATCCATTTTCGTTCATGATTATTTGGACCACAGAGTCTTGTGTTGTTTTCCAGACTGGCCTGGACTGCCACCTTCCTGTCTTTGAGTGGGAACCCTTATAGCTGACATGATATCTGCATCCTGCTTTTGTGCTGAGATGGAGCCCTGCTAATTTTTTTTCCTTTTTTGTCTGAGCTGGCCTGTAACAATAGTCCTCCTGTTCTCTCCTTCCTAGATTACAGAAGTGAGCCACCGAGCCCATTCCCAATATTTCTGAATGAATAAGTGGTTCAGGATGCTAATATAGGCTGGATGATCACAGAGAATGACTTTAGAAAGATGGTACTGTACTAGCAGGCCCATGCGTTCAGAGCCTCCGGGGTCCTGGTGGATGGCAAATAACAGACTTCCATCAAGGACACTTTTATCATTTGCTGTTTGGGACAGGTAACGGGAAGGTCTAGAATGGAAGGCCCATGACGTGCTACTGTTTGCTATAGTGAGCTACGGCTCAGATGTGAATCTGGCAGAAAGAGGAGGAACCCGAGATATGGGAAAGAGCCACCCCTGAGCCAGCAAGCAATGACCCAGCATGCACTTCTTCACACGGCCCTGGGATGGGAGGTATTGCCGGGCTTCACGCTCATGGAACAACGCATTGTTTCTCGGCAAAATTAACTGTTCCACAGACACTATTTGCTAAAGAGAGTGCTGGAGGAGAAGAGTCTAGAAAATGGCCCCAGACATCCCAAGACTCAAATTCCTCTATGTAAGGAAACAGACACAGGTTAGTCTGTATATTTGGTTTTCAAAATCATCTTTCCACAGGTTTAAAATAAACTTTTTTTCTTTTCTTTCTTTCTTTCCTTTTGTTACTACTCTCTCTTCCCATGGGTTTGCTGCATTTCTGAAGCCTCAGCGATTTTTCTGCTGTGGCCTCTGACGTTACAGGAGGGGAATCTATGGGAAGGCCATAAGACCTTTGGAAAGAAGAGAACTTTAATCACAGATGTCTCTTATAATTATTAACCGGCCCCTTGGAAGAGCGCCATCTTTTCCCATAGATTCTGTGGGGTTACTTTGACTTCTCCCCCATGGTGTCAGAGGTATCCCTTAGAAACTTTCCTGTTTTGATTTAATTGCTGTTTAATTCCTAAAACATTGCTTCAATTAAGTTTCCTGATTTATGGCACGACTGAGCTTGTCTTGGCAGACACCTCGAAAGACTGTCCACCTCTAATTGACTGATTTTAAACATGCTCATCTCTTCTGCTCTGTGAACTTCAGTCTGTGCTGAGAAACACTGAAAATAGTATATCTCAGGTCATGTCTGATTACTCCTCATGACTCAAAATTAACCCTACAGCCCCGTGTCAGTAGCTCATGCCTGTAATCCTAACTACTCAGGAGGCTGAGATCTGAGGATTATGGTCCAAAGCCAGCCCGGGCAGGAATGTCCATGAGACTCTTATCTCCAATTATCTACCCAAAGCCAGAAAAAGTGATGTGGCTCAAAGTGAGCCTAGCCTTGAGCACAAAAGCCCAGGCAACTAATGAATGTGTCCACTCACTATGTGTTTCTTCTGGGCCTTTCAGAAGAAGCTCCACTGTGCCAGGTAAGAAAGATTAAGATAATCAAAGAATAAGCAAAAAAAAATCTGAAACATGATCCCTTTACTTATAGGCAGTTCATTCAGTGTTTGAGAGTCAAGGGTAGGATAGAAAACTTTATTTTTCTACTAAGAAAATATTTTGCTTAGGTCTTCCATATCCCTGGATCACTTATATCTTATTCTCTCTCTCTCCCTCCTCTCTCTCTCTCTCTCTCTCTCTCTCTCTCTCTATATATATATATATATATATATATATATATATATATATATCTTGACACTATTGAAGTTTGAACTCAGGACCTTATGCTTGATTGGCTCGTGCTCTACTGCTTGAGCCATGCCTCCAGCACTGCTTTTTGCCCTTTTTGTCTTTTTTGGAAATGGAGTTTCTCATGTACTCTTCTGCCCAGGTCTCCTTTGGATCATGATCTTCTGGACCTGAGTCTCTTGAGTAGCTGGGATTATAGGTGTGGACCATCCGGATTCATCTGGGTCACTTCTAATAATATTTTTCTTTTACTTTGATTTATATCAACTCACTCTCAACTCAACTCATTCTCAAGTATCTTCTTTAGCTTGGCATAGGCAGTGTCTGTAGGGCAATAGGATTCATGTGGGAATGGTGCTTTTAAAATACGCATTAAAATAAATGCTATTGTTAATAAATGGACAACTCAAATGCAAAGCAGAAACGCACCATGTTACCTCAAACCTCATTTATCACATGAGGTCACACTCTCTGTTTTGGAAAACACCAACTCAGTTTTCAGATGCATTCATTGAACTCTTGGGTGAAGGATCTAAGTTTCTTATGAATATTCAGAGTCTGGACTTGAACGGGGAAACGTTCTATCAGGAGTGGAAGGACAGTGGAATATGAACATGGAGAATTGTTTTTTGTCTGCTTGGAGGTGTGGAATGAAGTTCTCCTTGGCTGGTGTCTTATCTTTATGCTCTGCGTTAGATCTCAAGTTCAGTTTTGAATTAGCATCACCAAGGGGAAGCTGAAGTTGTGCTCATCCTAGGGTATTTTCTTTCACATGATGCATATAGGAGCAGCCACCTGGTCTGTGGGGTTTGGCCAAGAGCCTGTTTTGAGAAATGGCATTCTGTGCACTGCACCTGTTGCTTAAATATGTTGTCGGCAGGCAAGGGTCGAATCGGATAATTATAATAGGGTTGACAAGACCCATGGAGTTTAAGGTTCCATTCATTAGACCGCTATAGAATGAACTTGCTGACTTCTGATAATCAAGAGACTCTGAGTAAGCCAGACAGCATGAAGGAATAGCCTTGTTGCTTCCACAGTCCTGGGAGAGCTCTGACTCATTTGAGAATCACAAGAAGAGGTAGGATTTCCCTGCAGGTCACAAGAAAATGTCATTCAAATGTCGACCAGAGGGAATTAAGCCTAGTGTCTTTGATCTGGCAGGAAAGCATCATCAAGAGACTGGCTGATAGAGAGCAAAGACAATGCTTCTGAGAGGGGCTGGGAGAATGTGGCACTGTCAGACAAGGCCCCCCCTTAAGTGCTGGTTAAACACGCACCGACTCTGACGATTTCTCACACACAGCCTGATGTCCAGTGCACCATGATCCCGCAAAGCATAGTGACCTACAAGCATCTGTGGAAGAAGAAAGACGGCTCCATTCTTTTCTGTTCTTCCCATGGGGAAGAGTCTGTTCCCACTCTTTGTGACCTTGGCTGGGCCCCTGCCTCCCTTTGCACAAAGCAATGGGACAGAAACAACAGTTCCTTGGCCAAGACAACCCGGAAGGTTCTTTGCTCTCTGCACCACCCATCAGCCAACATGATTTCTCTGTTCTTTCTCTGCCATCTTCCTGCCTTGGTGCCTTAGCACAGCGTGGTGACTCTCTCTGGAATATTCTTCCTCCCTTTCCTCACCTGAATAACTTGTTTCATCAGGTGTTCTTTTCTGGCTCCCATGATACCCTCTCAAAACAAGGCCCCTTTGTTAGTGTAATCTCCTATGAGACTTCATGTTTTCTGATGGTACTTAGCTCAGTCTTCATGAGGATCTCCTCCCCTGCTATGGGAGAATTAGAATCCTCAGAGAACTGGATGGTTTTTTTTTTTTTTTTCTTTTTTAGTTCTTTTCCTTTATTTGAGACAAGGTTTCACTTGGTAGCCTAGGCTGGCTTTGAACTTGCAATCCTCCCGCCTTGCCTTCCTTATTGCTGGCATTACAGACATTCCCCACCAGTGTCTGTCATTGCTTTTGTTGCTAAGACAATGTAGTTGGCACACTACACCTGTCACGAACGAAGGCATGAATGAGCAATCAGGAAAGACTGGCAGAGGTGGTTAGGTAAGAATCACATCTTATACCACAGAGTGCAAGGAAAAAAGCACAAAGGTTCAGCATGGTGCAAATTCCTTTGGTAACAAGATGACTTGACTCATCTAGGTTTCAAGGCCTGAGCAGAAAACATGATTTTTGTCCACAAAAGAAGATCTCCCAATAGATTTGGAAAGAGCAAATGGCCATGTAAACTTGTCATATATCCCAGATGATGGGCTTGATGCCACAGGAAGGGAAAAACCCAGGGGCATCCTGAGATGGGAAAGCCAGCAGCCATGGTGCCCCCTTTTATGGCTGCAGTAATCGCCTGAGAGGTTCTGCCTTACTTCTCTTCCCGGATAAAAGAGACATTGAGACGCTGTGATGACAAATGGAGGACGTGGAAAGATTTATTGGACAATTATCAGTGTTTTTCCTCTCTCAACTTTCCTTTAGTAAGCCATTATTTCATTTGGGGAATAAGTAGCACTCACGTCGCTCCTCAGGTTTTGTCATTTCGTCTCGTCATTCAGGCTAGTTTGTCCCCTTGATTTGTAGAAGCAGATAGGACGTGGATTGCAAGAATCTCTCCCTAACTGAATTTGAGTTTTATTCTCCTGTCATTTTTATACACAGATAAGATTTGATAGAATTCCACATTTCTCATTGTTGTCAGAGTCTGGCTCTATTTTATTATTAGTCTCTTAATACTTTTTAAAGTTGGTTAGTTTTTAAAGTAGTATCACCCATAGACCATAATATAATCTTGAGTTTTAGGCTGGTGTGTGGTGTGTGTGTGTGTGTGTGTGTGTGTGTGTGTAGGTGTGTGTTTGTGCACGCGCTCATGCACACATGCATGTTTGCATATAGTTTCCAATGAATTCCTGACAATCGCAATAAAAAATGCTTACCCAAGCCACAATTTCATGGGATAAGGCTATTTTGAGAATAATTTTATTTTTTTAACATAAGATCATTCTCTTAGTACATGTAATATGTCTGTCTGCCTGCATGTAAGTACATAGGTATCTATCTATCTATCTATCCATCTATCTATCTGTCTGTCTGTCTATCTGTGTAATACTTTGGAGAGCAGTGATACAATCTAAGACAATCCAGTTTCCTTTTAAGGGAACATCTACTTGGGAAAGCTACTACAATGATGACTTTTGGCCCAGGAAGGAATCTATGCAGCTGTATCTGGTCTTCACGAACCTGGGGTTATGGACCAGCTCTGACTGAAGACTACTCTGTGAATTCTAGAGACAGTTTCCATTCACTGCTTTTCCTACAACCCACAGTCAAACTACCAGCAAGACCTGTTGGTACAAACGTCCCAGTATGTCTCAAGTCCTACTATTTCCTATCATACTCATGCTCCATGGAGCTGTCACTTTCTCTCTGTGGGGTGACAACATTGGCCTCTTCTCGGTTCCCCATGTCCGCTGGATTGAAGGCATAACAAAAAAGTCATTTGTAGTCATTTCTGATGTCCTAGCTACAAATAAACTCTCATTAAGGTAATAAGAAGCAAGGCAATTTAAATATTCAAAATACTAGGAACACAAATGATAGAATAATAATAATATAAAAAAGAGACCAGAATGATTGGATGACCTCCGAATGACACCTCAGATCAAAATCAGAGAGCCCCTTTTAAAATTTTACTGCACATATTTTCTTCATAATTTATCATCCTTCTCGGACATACATACAGGGTGATTTTAAATTGATACGATATAAGAATAAATACCAAATCAGTCAAAGAAGTCAGCAAATGTTCGGAATTACAGACAGCCATAGAAATGGGCTCTAATTGCATCATTATCTAACCTTACTTTTGAATACCAGTGCTAAGAACGGCCCCACGCATCCGCATGCCATTTTCTTTCCCTGTGAACTTTTCCATTTTCTCACAAGAACAAGACATCCATATTTTAGGGTTTGCAGTATTTTGTCGGGCAAAGCAGTAAAAAAAAAAAAAAGGCTCATCAGAAATATGACGGGAAGGAGACTTGGAGAGTATTGTACTTAGAAAAGGCCAAAAGGAACATGGCTAGAAAAGATGGGGAATGAATTCCTCAAAGTTCTTTATTCCCTGATATAAAGAAAGTGAAAAAAAGGTGTTTTTCCCCTCCCAGTGCTCCATCCACCCCATAAAAAAGTTTTCTTTTTAAAAAAGAGGTCTGCTAGAGTTTTATAAACACCAGAAAATAACAAAGCCCTCTGTCCCAATATTTGACCACTAATGACATTTTTTTTTTTTTTTTGTCGGCCGTGGGGCTTGAACTCTGGGCCTGGGCACTATCCCTCAGCTCTTCAGCTCAAGGCGAGCACTCTACCACTTGAGCTACAGTGCCACTTCCGGTTTTCTGGTGGTTTATTGGAGATCGGAGTCTCACGGTCTCTCCTGCCCGGGCTGGCTTTCAACTGTGATCCTCAGATCTCAGCCTCCTGAGTAGCTAGGATTACAGGCGTGAGCCACCAGCGCCCGGCTTCCACCAATGACATTTTAAAGTAGTAATCAGAGTTTACATTGGCACAGGAGATTAGAAGTCAATATTCTGCTTCTTAAGGGAGTAAACAGGGTGGCGGGTGGGGGGGGGGTGCAGCCAAACGGTCACAGGGAGCTGGAGGACTGAACGGTTAGAGCCACGGAGGTGAGCAGTCAGTGACAGAGACCATGGACCCTGACTAGCTGAACAGAGTTGATCCCAAATTCAAGACCACCTACAGCCTCAGGGTGTGAACTTTTGTGGAAATAATATCTTTCCTAATGGAATTAGGTTAAGATGAGCTCTGAAACCAGAAACGAGTGTCCTTATAAGGCGGGGTGGGGGGTGGGGTGGGTGGTAACCGGGGGTGCCAGTGGCTCACACCTGTAATCCTAGCTACTCAGGAAGCAGAGATCTGAGGATTGAGATTCGAAGCCAGCCTGAACAGGAAAGACCACAAGACTCTGTTTCCAATTAGCCAGCAAAAAGTTGGAAGTGAAGGTGCGGGTCAAGTGGTAGAGGACCAGGTTTGAGTGAAAAAGCTGAGAGACAGCGTCCAAGCCCTGAGCTCAAGCGCCAGCGCTGGTGCATGTACACACACACACACACACACACACACACACACACACACAAACACACACACACACACACACACACACACACACACATACCCCTTTCAAGGAATCGACAGAAGTTCCCAACACTGGAGAGGATTTATTTATTTGTTTTTCTGGAAGAACATCACATTACCGTCTTTTCATGAAAAGAAAGCACTTCCGTCCTTAACAGCAGGACACACAAGGGCTCAGAGTCTGCGGCCAGGAGGCTGGCGCTGAGAGGTCTGTGCTCGCTCCTCCTCCTTGTCCCTTCTGCTTACCTGCTGGCCTCCCGCTGCCACATCCTGCCACTCTCTGAACACCCACGCTTACTCGGGCTTCAGGAACTCTTCACTCACTGTGTCTTTTCCCTGAACCTTCTTCCAGGGCATCTGCATGCCCGGCTTCCTTTATTCACTCAACTCGACGGACTTGTCCTCTTCAGAGCCCGTGTGCTCTTCCTGCCTCATGACCCTTGGCTGACCTAGCCCAGTCCATACCAACTCTCTAACTATCTCTCTGTCCCCACTGTAGTAAGAACTCCAGGAGAATAAGGATTCTCTCCTCCAGTGCCTGGCACATAAAGTAGGTTCTGTACATGTTACTGAATTGGACCAAATAAAGTAAAGCGTATGGAATCTGAGTGGTAGGGGCTCACGCCTGTGGCCCTACCTACGCAAGAGGCTGAAATCAGAGGATGAAGGAAGGGCCCAGTGAAGCCAGCCCGATCGGGATGAGGGGGATGGAGGCCGTCACAGAATGAGCAGAACTGTGAATCAGTCACTGGGCAATTGAAAAGTGAGGCGGCATAAAACACTGGCCAGCAGCAGTGAGGTCTGGGTGAGATCAGGGTCTGACTCATGGTATCTACACCCAAAGCCATATGCCATTGGTCAAGCTGTGTGCCAGGCATGGGTTCCTCTTATACAGCATGGATCTGGGCACCTCTGGGAATCCTCACCAGGGATGAGTGGATTAACACTCAATGCGCAGAGGGAGCTTGGAGCAAGAATGGAACACCAGAATCCATCACTGTTTGCAGTGCGGTTTTGTTACTTTTACACACATACAGTAACATAAACTACTGGCCATGAGGGGTCCACAGGACAGAGATGGTCTACATGTCCCACGCCAGTGCTGATGAGGTTAAGAGGTAATGGGCCTTCCTATCTTTCGTGCCCTTACTACTGCACACAGCTTGACCAAGGGTGAACGGTTTTGGACTCAGACCTGGATCTCATCCCATAGCAGGTGCTTTTAGACATCAATAGCCAAATGAGGGGAAGTCCATAGCAACCTCTACTGGGAGAAGGAAGGGCTGGGGAAGATGACCTGCTAGTCACGGAGTGGAGAAGAGCAAGGCGAACACAGGCCTAGATCCCAGGCAGCCAGAATTCAGCACCGAAATGTTATCGTGTTTGGCATCAACCTTGTGTTTACATACACCAAAGGCAAAAACAGTTTTCTGAGGACATCATTTCTTAAAAAAACCACAACAAAAAACCTTGCCCATGTAACCCCTCTGTACAGTATTTTCACAACAACAATAACAACAATAATAATAAAAGCCCTTTAAGTTGAGTGCAATGGCGCACACCCATAATTCTAGCGATTTGGGAAACTGAGGCAGGAGGTTGGCTTGAGACCAGTCTGGGCAACATGGCAAGACTTTATCTAAAAATAGAGAACTGGTCTCACTACCTATTTTCTGTGGTAGGTAGATATGTATATGGGTGTAATGGCACACAGGTATCAGCCCCACTGAGACGCAGGTATCAGAATTTGTGAAACTGCGAACACTGGGTGGCTGGACAGCCCGCACTGGTAAGGGACCTGAGAAATTTTCCTCCACAGTGGTGGTGAGCGCTGCACCCTTGTGCACTCGGCCAGAATGATTCTGCTGTGCACTGCTCTTCCAGGTGAGGCAGATTATAGGCATTCTGCCAGCTTGACAGATACCCCGAGGTCTGCCTGATGCCTCCTCTTTCTACACCTCAGAGTTTGAGCTCAGAGAAGAAGGGACACATCTGGACTGATGTTGACTGATGTATACTTCACTTCCATTAAAAAAATCAACATTATCTTTAACTATACAAAGGCATTGCAATTCAGCATGTTGTTTGTGAGTGCAACGCATCTCCCCCAATGCCGCTCCTCTCACTGCCCCCTCCCCCTCCCAGCCCCGCCCATCCCCTGCGTCACTCGGCTTCATTTTCATATATGCAAAAAGGCACATTTTACTTCGCTTATCTGTCTACTCTCCCACCTCACCAGGACCCAGCTTCACAATAGTCATTCCGTGAAGTCATCAGTTGGTTGTTTAAAGGAGGGCGCCACTGGCATCCTCTCCTGCCTGCATCATACTTCAGTCACCAAATCCATGATGGGGTAACAGCAAAGTCCAAAGAGGGAGAAAATCCCATTCTCTGGAGAGGGAAAGATTCTGGCACGGCAAACTAAAAGGGATCGGAGCAGATGGTGAAGAAGTGGATTTCCAGGGGTTCTCCCGGAGAGTTCTAGAAGAGAGAGCAGTGCTTGGAAGAAGTGTGACATGTCACAGCCTTGCCAGCAGGTGGCTCAGCCTTCACATCAGAGCCCGTGCTGGCCATGGGGGGACCACACCGTCCCTTTGTCAGCGTCCAGAGTCCTGCGCTCATTCTTAGCAGACACGGCCTTTACCCTTGCCCTAAGGTAATACTCCATTCCTTTTGGACTTAATCTAAGTAGAAATCCCTATTTGGGGAGTGCTGGGCACAGTGACTTCTCCTAAGGCAGCAGAGTTGGGTCCTGGTGAAGTAGTAGGAATACAAACTGAATCAGCCAGAGACCCCCAAGAGGAGATCGCTGTTAACTGTCCTCCTGTTTCATATACATGCGTCGAGGGTTAAAAGACAATCGGTCACTTGGGAGAACATTTTAGAACCAGTGAATGGAACATGTTCGCCTAACCATGACTCTATCACAGAAACTTGCTTTATTATCAAACTCTTTCTTCCTTAGGAACCAGAAAGATGCAGAGCTTTGAGTACAAATGTTCTCTCTTTCTCTCTGTCTCTGTCTCTGTCTGTCTGTCTCTGTCTGTCTGTGTCTGTGTCTGTGTCTCTGTCTCTCCCCTGTGTGTCTGTGACTAGGGCTTGAACTCAGCTTGGCTTTTTTCACTCAAGGCTGGCACTCTACCATTTGAGCCACACTCTCCACTTCTGGATTTTTGCTGATTAATCAAAGATAAGAGTCTCATGGACTTTTAGCCCTGGCTAGCTTTGAACTGGGATACTCAGATCTCAGCCTCCGGAATTCCTGAATAGCTAAGATCACAGGCGTGAGCCTCCAGTGTTCCCCCAAAGATGGCCTTGATCAGTGTGGCTCACCTTCTGTGGTTGCTCCCCGGAGTGAGAGATGTCTGCACACATGCACTGTTGCACTTGGCTGTTGCGCCTCTTGGCATGCACAGCCGGGATCTTGGAGAGCAGCCGTGGGCCCCTCCATGCTTATTGATGAGCATCTTTTTCCTAAAACCTGAGCGGTTCCAGACCACGGCAGGTGACAGAGGACTTGGCCATGACTGCGCAAACAGTCATTAGAAGTAATCAGACCTCTGCCCAAAGGCTGTCTTGGATGAAAAAGGGTCGTAAAACTCCCGCTGGAAGTTTCGCTGGAGTTGGCAGTGCACCCTGTCAGCGCTGGGGCAGCTCTGCCAGTGCAGTGCCCTGTGCCAAGACCCAAAGCTCCCCGAGCCAATATGGCTTCCTATTTGGGCTTTCCCATTGGGATCTCCAGCAACATGCTGTTCTGAAGCTTTTGAAGACAAAAAATAAATCAAGACGTTCCCTGTCAACTACTGACGGTGAGAGTCAGTGCTTCCCACATCCTGGAGTCAATGCTTCCCACGTCCTGGGGTGGAGGAAAAAAATAGGGGAAAAAAAGGCTGAAAAAAATGGGGCTGGATAAAGCAAATTTATGATGATGTTTTTTTTTTTTTCTTTCCACATCTGGCTCTTCTTCCCTCTCCATACCCAGGCAAGGATGATGGTTTGGGGGTAGAGGGAGAGCAAGAGGGAAAGGAGACATCTCCAATACAATTTCCTGATGGCTTTCATTGGAAAACGATTGCCATGGAAAGGATGTTTGAACATCCTAAACATGCCCAGAACTTTCCTCTGCTTGGTATCCCCAGTCCAGGTGGAGAATGGAAGGATCTGCTCACAGTGGGCTTGGCCTTCTCCTTCCCTTTTCCTGTTTTATGCTTCTCCAAGGTGTTTCTTACCATTTAATGGAATCTATGTGATCCAATGGTGAGTCTTTGGTTTGGTTTGGTGTGGGCCAGTGTCCTCTGATGGCCACATGAGGAAGGCCTTCATCATCAGTCTGGGCGCTGTGGGGACATGGTGGAACTGTTGAGATGGGAGGAAGAAGCAAGGTCACAGGGTGGGGGCAAGTCCTTGAGGGACACGTGACACCCCAGCCCCGCCTCTTTTGCTTCCTGGCAGTAGGAGGTGAGCAGCTTTGTTCCACCACACATTCCTGAGCTGTGTCACCACAGGTTCAAAATCAGCAGGGCCAAGCGACCCTGCACCTCAGCCCCAATAAATCTTTCCTCTTCATATTTTGTGAATCTCAGGCATCCAGAATGAATCCTTCCTCTTCATAGGTGGTCCTGCAAAGCTGTCTAACATGGTCTCTGTTGGCGTCAGAAGGAAAAGGATTATGTCTGCTTGTTTCCCACTGTGTGCTCAGTGCCTGGCATACAGTAGATGTTCAGCAAATACTTGTCAATGAAAGGATTATTAGTACATGGATCATGTTTCTATTAAAATAGAAAATAGGTGAATAGGGGAAAACAGGTGCTATCTCTGAGACTTTTCCTGCAGATAGATGACATCATTCATTTCATTTATCTGCTTGATTTCCGTGGGTCTGGTTTAGAACCCTGGAAGCCAGAGGCTGGGTCAGTCTTTAGTGTTTCTTCAAGGTGGTGCATCAATGGCATCTCCAGATGTCATTAGTTGTGAAGAGTGCATGTGTGTGTGTGTGTGTGTGTGTGCGCATGTGTGTGTATGTGTGTGCATGCATATGGGTGTGCATGTGTGTATGTGTGCATGCGTGTGTGTGCGCATGTGTGCATGTGTGTATGTGTGTGCATATGTGTGTGTTTGTGCGTGCATGTGTGTGTGTGTGTGTGTGTGTGGGTGTGTATTGGGAACCTCAGTTCTGAAGGGGTCTGTCAGTCCTGGTGATGCTCTGTCTCAGTCCTGAGCATTGTCAGTAATCTCCCATGTTGGCTCCCTGGCATTGAGCAGCACTCCGGACCTTGGTGGAGCTGGAGCTCTGGCTCTCAACCCTGTCCACTCAATGTCTCCTCCTGTGTCCTGCTGGCTTCCTCAGAAGAAGACCCAGGACAAAGATGCAAATGTAGGCAGCCAATGGGGAAGATGGTCCCAGGAGGATCGCCTGCTGGGGAGGGGGTGGAGGGGGAGGGGGGTGCTGTGCAGATGGAAAGCCACAAGTCCATCCAGGATCTGCATCACGACAGTCCTCTCTGAGGACAAATGGGGTCCCTGCTCTCAGGGGACCTCTGTGGGTGGCAGCTCAGGATCACCCACCAGAGGGTGGATCACAGTATTCTAATGATATGCTATTATTCATCCACTCACAGTGTGCTATTGTCAAGGGATGAGTTGGGGCCAGTGTTTGTTTTTTTCCTTTTTGGTAGTACTGGAGTTTGAACTTATGCTTGCTAGATAGGTGCTCTGCTACTTGAGTCAAGACTCTGGATTTTAGAAACTAGTTATGCATTGTTTAGTTATGAAACTGAACACTTTCCTCTAAAATTTAGTATTCTTCTGGCCAACTCCAAATTGTAGCATGTTACTCCCTTCATTAAAATCTCTTCATGGCCCTGTTGCTACTCTGTGGCCTTTTCTAGTCCGGGCCTGGGAGGCCCCGTGTGCCTCCCGCACCTCCCTCTTCCCCTGCCCCCCCCCCCCCCCCCAGCGGTCTCCCTTCTCTTCACCTCTGCCATAGTTCACCATACTCAAGCTGTTCTTGCCTTCGTCTAGCTCACTTTGCGCAACAAGCCCTCTCTCATCAGAGCCTTTGCTCTGAATGTCCCTCAGACTGTCTCTGTGGCCTGCTCTCCCTTCACCCCCAGCCCAGATTTCTCTTTGCATAAAACCCTTCTCAGCTCAAGTGTCCAGTCCTTTGGAAATCTTTTCTTTCTCATGCCCACCCTCCATTCTTCCTTCTCTGGAGTTTTTAACAGCTTCATGGACATAATTATCATAATAACTACCATAATCTTCACCACTATCATCAATCATCATCATCATCATCATCATCATCATCATCATCATCGTCATCGTCGTCATCATCATCATTTTGTGCTGGTCCTGGGGCTTGAACTCAGGGCCTGGGTAGGGTCCCTGACCTTTTATTGGCTTAAGGATAGATAATGCTTTGCTACTTGAGTCACAGCTCCACTTCTGACTTTTTAATGGTTTGTAGACATAAGAGTAGCACAGACTTTTCTGCCCAGACTGGATTTGAGCCTCAGATCTTAACCTCCTGAGTAGATAGGTTTACAGGTGTGACCTGCCAGCATCCAAATCATTGACATAATTTAATACATAAAATTCAATTATTTAAGAGGCATAATTCCATGGTTTTTAGTATAATTTCAGCTGTTAAATTTTCACATAACCTACTTTTATAAGATTTTTATCCTCTCAGAAAGAAACCTAGTACTTTTTAGGATCTCTTTCCATTTCCCCCCCCCCCCCCCCCCCCCCCCGCCCCCAGTCCTTAGCTGGTTGGTACGCACTGTTCTCTGCAGAACTACCTTTTCTGAACATTGAATATCCATGGGATTGCACAACATGAAGAATTGTGTCTGGATCCCTAATGTTCATCATTGTTATAGCATGTATCAGCACTCCATCTTTTATGAATTGCTCATTAACATTTCATTGTATGGATAACCTACATTTTATTTACTCATTCATTAGCTGAAGGACATTTGAATGTTTCCACTTTCTGGCTATTAACAATGTTGCAGAGAACACTTGCAGGGTATCTGCAAAGACCTGGCTGATCTTTGTCTCCTCTCTTTCCAGCCTTCCTTCCTTCTTCTTCTACAGTCAGAGCCCAGGGCTTGTGCCCACCCGGCTAGTATTCTAACACTGAGCAAAACCCTGGTCTAGAAAAGCTTTTCTTGGGCTGGGAAGGTGGCTCAGTGGTAGAGCGCTTGCCTTGCATGCCTGAGGTCCTGGGTTCAATTCCTCAGCACCACATAAGCAAAAAGAAAAAAGCTGGAAGTGGCGCTGTGGCTCAAGTGGTAGAGTGCTAGCCTTGAGCTGAAGAGCTGAGGGACAGCGCCCAAGCCCAGAGTTCAGGCCCCACGACCGGACCCAAAAAAAAAAAAAAAAAGAAAGGTTTTTCTTTACTCTCCTGTCCAAAGGGGTTTCTTTGTCTCTCTCAGGTATTTGTTGAATGCTTTTTCATTTGTAATAACTTTTTCTTTTCTTTGTGCATGTAAAAAGTCCCCATAGAGAAGAAATTGGAATGGCTGATTACCATGTTCTTAGTAGGTATACTGTAGACAAGTAATATGTAAGTATTAAGTGAGAGTAAATACGTGTTTACAACCTCCATAGAAAAATCTGGGTGAAAGCTCATGAAATGAGTAAACTACAACTGCCAACCCATCCAACCCCATCCAGCCCCATTGTCCACTCTAGTCATCACCTGCTGAAGAGGTCAGAAGAATATGAGCAGCCACATGTAAAGGAAAGTAGGAAGTAAGCATATTTATAAAAGGGAAGGTGATTTTTAAAAAATCAATATCCGAGAAAAAAAGAGCTTGCTTGAATATGAAACTCTATACTCTTCAGCTGTGAGTCTATCTCCACTCCTGGCTGTGAGCCTGTCTCTGCTCCTGTCTTTTTCAAATTAATGACATCCTTCTAGAATTTTCCTTTCTGAAATCTGTATGAGGTCAAAGAGAACAAACAAGACACATGCAATGGAAAGGTGCTTGCTCACGGCAATTTGAATCAGGATACAGAATACAGCTGAGTGATACTCTGAGAATAGAGCTCATTTTGCTTTGGAGGGACTTGGGCGTTTATTTCATTCATATTTTTTTTCAAGTATCAAGAAAATCCTCCTAAAGGAAAGGATTTGAAGACAGACATCTTCAAAGCAGTAATATTTGCTTGAGGGACAAACCAGCAAGCCAGCAAGAGAAGACAGTATGTTCTTTTACATGATCCTGAAGTAGTCATGGAACCTCTAGCCGGTATTTGTTTAGCTTATGTTCTCTACCCCTTAGTTCTTTAATTCTATGTCTTTACTGGTCAAAGTTCTTATCATGGCCACTGACAGAACTGATTGTTTACCTTCTTCTACTACCTTCATGCTAACAACATAGTGAGACTCTCTCAGCTTGCCCTGACCTTGAGTCTATTGGTGCCCAGGACAGTTCGCATGTCTCCTAGCCTCTGCTCTTCTCATATACCCAACCGACATCCCAATTCTCCCAAGACTGTTCTGAATTTAGCACAGAGAGGTTTGCATGCTGGGAAGTGTCTCCATCCTGGGACAAGAAGGCAGCTGGCTTGTACAGGTTTGTACAACATCTTTATATCAGATTTGTACAGCATCTTTATATCAAGAACTGTTGGTGCCCTTCAATTAGCCAAACCTTGGATACTGGTCTAAAGTGATTTCTAGTACTCTTGCCCATCTTGACTGCTGTGTGTCATATGTTTATATCTGAAAAATCTTAAAACTCGGCAATTTTACACATGGAAATGTGACCTAGGGGGCCAGTATTAGGTGTAGGAAAAGAATTGGTACCCACAACGATGCTTAGTTCTGTCCTAATTATTAGGATAGGTCAGAGGTCAGTGGTAAAATGAAGTATGAGCATCCATGGAATATTGTGTGAGTGTGTGTGTGTGTGTGTGTGTGTGAGTGATTTAAAATGAGTCTAGATAGACTGGCCGGGGATGTAGCTGGAAGTGGTATGAGTCCTGGCTTAACAGGTATGTGGCCCTGGATTCAATCTTCAGTACTGGAAAAAATGAATAAAAATTGGAAGGGCATTGGTGGCTCACACCTGTAATCCTAGATCTTTGGGAGGCTGGCTTGAAGATAGTCCAGTCAAAAAAGTTAACAAAAAAAAAAAAAAAAGCAAGACTTCCTCAACCCATAGCAGTCTGCAGTGGTGTGGCTAAACAATGTAAGAGGCTGGGATTGGGGGAATTTCAGTTCTAGCCAAGTCTTGGGCAGAAGTTCACATTTTATGTAATCTTTTCATGTGATACTTTTGTTGACAGAATCATCACTTGTAAACAGTAAGCTAACATGCTCTAGGTAAATGGCATTAAAATCCAACTTGCAAAAATATTCTTTCTTTTTTTTCCAGCTCTCATAATTCTTCAAGTTACACTATTGTTTTATTGCACTGAACTCTTTTTTTTTTCTTGAGACAAGGTTTGGCTGAACTTGACCCGGTGATCTCTCTGCCTCAGTCTCCCAAATACAGGGATTACAGCTATCTGCCACCACACCTGGCCTTGCCAAACTTTTGAAGTTTACAATTTGTTTGGAGTTCAAGGAAATGTCACACATCATCTCCACATTTTAAAATATTCTGTAACTGATTCTGGATAAAAACATTGTTGACAAAATTATTTTTTTTTAATTTCAAAATTCTGAGTAGTGGCAGATCACAAGTTGACAAAAATTATTCTTGTCCAATTTGTGGATCAAACGCAAATAGCTCCTTTTTTGCATTTTTCTAATGGGTGACAATTGAAATGTTACATTTTCATTTTAGACCGACAAAGGAAAAGAAAACACCTAGCAATATTCTGAGGCCAAACATTATGGCTAGATCATCTAAGAAAGTCATTTCATAAGAATTTATTCTTTGTGCACTGGCTTATTAGAACTGCCCATTAGGTTTCTGGTCCTTTGCAGTAGTAACAATATAAATGGATATGTGATTGAAAATGTACTTTAAAGATCTGGTGTATATGTGTGTATGTGTGCATGCTTGTGCACTGTGTGTGTAAGCACATGTGCACACATGTGTGATACTGAGGTTTGAACTCAGGACCTCTCATGTGAGCTAGGCCCCCAACCCTTTTTGCCTTAGTTACTTTTTAGATAGCATCATTCATTGTTCACCTAGATTAGTCTGGACTACATTTCCTACTTATACCTCCACATAGCTAAGATTACAAGCCTACATCAACACGCCTGGTTCTTGTTAGTTGAGATGGTATCTTGCCAACTTTTCACCCAGTCTGACCTTGAACAGCAATCTTCCGTGTTTCCACCTCCTGCGTAGCTGGGATTATAGGCATAAGCCATTGTGTCTGCTCACAGACTTTATTTTTTTAAACAGTAATAATTATTTCTGAAAAGAGCATGGGAACTCCTGTCAGATGCCGCCTGGGGGTTGCCCCACAATTGGTGAAAACACATGTTTTTGTCTAAGGAGTCATGCCCGAAGAACGTTAGTGTGGCTTGGCATTATTTTTATTGCCTAACGTATGTCTTGAACTAATCTAACCCTCAGGAGGAATCTTTGAGGTGGGCTGATTATTAGTGACTTCCACGTGAAGAAACAGAGGCGTAGATTCTATGTTTGTGGACAAACAAGGAGGCAAAACTAAGGAGTTTGACCCATGGACTGCGTCTTTGAGTCTGCTGACAGACAAGACATCTGGACACACTTTCTAGAGGCTTTGCCCAGAGACTCAGCCTTTGAACAAGGCCAGATGACATTTAGATAAAAGACAGAGAAGCAGGGCAGGCCATTCTGCTGAGCTATCCACTTAGGATCTGTGGTGAAGTGCAATTGTCATGATTATAATCTCCTTAGCTTCCTATCTTTGCAGGGTCTAGAAAGGCAGTTACTGAAGAAACTCCACAGAAATCTCAGCCTTCCCAGCAACCATGTTGGAAGAAATGTTTGATCTCTCCCAGGGATGAGGAGGCAGGGAAACATCTTTACTGTGAATGCCCCAAGGAAGACTGCTTCAGAGAGAAACAGAGGAAAAGAAGTGTGGTAGATGTTTACTCTGAAGCGGGCGAAAGGAGGAGATTTTCACCAAAACTCTTTCAGAATCTTCCCCTGATGTGATTCAACTATTTTCTACAAACTGGTGAACCAGCCTACCCTCCCTGCTCCCAAATATCCAACTTAGTATGTTTCTCTGTGTGTGTGTGTGTGTGTGTGTGTGTGTGTGTGTGTGTGTGTTATCACTGGGGCTTGAACTCAGGGCCTGGTGCTCTTGCTTGAGTTTTCCCACTCACAGCTGTCTCTCTACCACTTGAGCCATGCTTTCAATCTGGTTTTTTGCTGGTTAATTGGAGATCAGAGTCTCAGGAATTTGCCTGCCCTAGCTGGCTTCAAATCAAGTTTCTCAGATCTCAGCTTCCTGAGGAGCTAGGATTATAGGTATAAACCACTGGTGTCTGGTTTATGTTTCTTTGTTTTACTGGTTTTTTTTTTTTGTTTTTTGGTCAGTCGTAGGGTCTGAACTTTGGGCCTGGGTGCTGTCCCTCAGCTCTTCAGCTCAAGACTAGCACTCTACTACCACTAGAGCCACAGAGTCACTTCCGGCTTTTTCTACTTATGTGGTGCTGAGGAATCGAACCCAGGGCCTCATGCATGCGAGGCAAGCACTCTACCACTGCGCCACCTTCCCAGCCAGTTATTTCTTTCTTTATCTAGACTATATCTATTTATTTATCCAGCCTGGATTTGTTAGGCGCCTGCGATGTGCTTGCTGTGTGCCTCCACATCCCCTCTTCTCTGCTTGCCTTTGCAGAGGCCCTGACATTGGCAGGGGAATTCTAGCACTTTGCCTCCTGATGGAGGGATGTACCACATGGTGAGTGTTCACCGCAGGGGGGTATTTCCGGCTACTGGGAGTGTGAAACTATGGACATTCACGCACCCCTACCCCACCCTGAGTTTTTGGGTTCATGCCTAGGAGTCGCATTGTTGACTTACTTGGTAGACCCACATCTCACTGAGGAGCTGTGAGGCAGAAAAAGCCACCATCTTCTACAACCCTATTTATACTAAGTGGCTAGACTGGTAAATCTAAAGCCACAGCAAGCAATACCAGGGTAAAGGGACAATGGGGGATGGACTGTTTATTGGGAATGGGGTTTCCTTTTAGGAGAGAAGAAAGTTCTGGCTTGGATGCATACATTGTCCATGTACTAAGAGCCACTGAATTGTATACCTTACAGTGCTCAAAATGGTGAATTTTATATTTCATATTTTGTGATTGTTATACATTTCACATACTTGAAGGAAACCCCAAAGACCTAACCTAACAAGGTTCCACTTACAGGTTAGTGAGCAGAGCCATCAGTAAAGAAATCAGTGCTTGGAATATGCTCTGAGAGAAGAGAAGTGGACGGGGGAGGGGCAGGGGCAGTAGGGTGTGGCGTGGGGGGGGACCAAGAACGGGAGGTGGCTAGCAATGCAGATATCCAGCGGTGGACGCAGCTTTACCACTTGGTCTTCTGCCTCTGTGTGTGTGTGTGTGTGTGTGTGTGTGTGTGTGGTGGTGGTGGGGGCTTTGCCCTGAAGTGACATAAGGTGAAACGTGCAGACAATTTTAGGTGACAGTACTCCAGAAGGGAGTGTGCCGCTGGCTTCTCTGCCTCCACATTTTACCATTCACAGGACACACACACACACACACGCACACGCACACACACACACACACCCCTCTCCCTGGTGGCAGCTTTGCTGGAATGGAGCCCCCCTGCCTTCCCTACAGCTGGAAGATGCCGATTGAGATATGAAGCACCAGTTGAGGGGCTATTGCCTCGCTGCTCTGGGGTCTCGGTTTCTGGCTTTGAACCCTGGGCCCGAAGCCTGGAAAACATTTGGGTTCTCTCAGCACTTTGACCACGAGGACGGGGAGCCTCCAAGATTGTCACTGTGCGTGTTAGGCATGTTCTCCCGTCTAGACCTGGACGTGGACTGAGACGTTGGCAGGAATAGGTCTGAGACCGGGCACGGGGTGGGTGGACACAGGGACATTCCAAAGACAAGGTCAAGATTTGCCTCTCCTTCAGCCTTACTCAAAGCGCCAGGCAATTCACATGCAGTGACACTCTAAAAGCACCATTTCTCCATGCCGGTTGGAGACGGGCATTTTCCTGCCTTTGAAGAGGGCATCCTGGTGGAAGCCAACAGACTCAACCTCGTATCCAAGCGTGAAGGCAATTAAGCAGACAGTGAGCTTCGCACACTGGGTCCTACAGTTCTGTTCCATGCTCCCTTCCAATAATCCTAGGGAAGTTTTCCACGTAGAGTTTTCCAGCCACGAGAAGATGTTTACCACCCCCAGATGTCACATTTCTCAAATTCCATCAGTGGGTCAGACAAGCCGTCTCTGGGAAGAAGACATTCCAGCCCGCAAGTTCAGAGCGCTCTGGCTTCAAGGGCCATTCCCTTCCTATTTTCTGTCTTGCACCCTGAGCCTTTGTTGTCTCTGCAATGCTGATAAATCAATCCATCAAAAAATTTCCTCAGTGAAACTCAATCAAGAAAGGTCATGTCAGCGGGAGAGGAACAGATTAAATTAGCATCAAATTAGACATGGAAAGTGAGTTCTGTCAAAATCATCGCAGCGCTCAGCACAATTAGAATATGTTAATTATGCATTTCATTAAGGTGGCTGTGAGATGAAATGTCACTGGGGTAGGCATCCGAAAAAGGGAAGATTGCCAGGCACAACTTTCTCTAGACAATGTGTGACACCTTCATTAACATCAAGAATCACAAGTCTGCCTTGACTTTTTCTGTAAGGGATTAAACCATTAACTGTTTGCTGGCTCCTCTCGTTTGTGTAAGGGCGGGGGGGGGGGTGGCCCTGTCCTCAGCCAGGGAGACCCCCTCTCCTGAGTGACTTGGCACTATGACTTGTTCTTGGCACCATGGCCCCAGGGGTTGCTGGGAAAGCCTGGTGGGCAATGGGGAGGTAGCGACTTTTAATGAACTCCGTGGAGCAGCAAGGAGAGCACGCCACCACCTTAGGGTGCAGGGAAGTGGGAGAGGAGAGAAATGAGGGGTGAGGATTACAGGAGGAGGGGAGGAGGGGCAGGGAGGCGGCTCTGGGTCTCATTCTTGGGATGAAAGATCTAATCAATGTAATGGGAGGGGTGGTGTGGGAGGAGAGATCAGATTTACAAATGCATCCCAGGCAAACTCTAATTTGGTGAATTATTTTGTAGCTCACTTTCTGAGTCATGGTAACCAAGAGGATTTTTTTCCCCCTTTCCTGGAGTGAAGGAGTTCCTCACGAGGTATTTTCATAAAATATTCGTTAGAAGCCTGTCTTGAAGGAGCTTCCATTTGCATAGCTCCTTCCTCTACGGCTTGCCCACCTTCCTTCCTCCCTCCCTCCTTCCATCCTCCCTCTCTCTTCCCTCCCTTCCTCCCCCACTCTCTCTCTCTTCCTTCCTTCCTTCCTTCCTTCCTTTCTTTCTTTCTTTCTTCCTTCCTTTCTTTCTTTTTTCTTTCTTTCTGCCTTTCTTTCTTTCTTTCTTTCTCTTTCTTTCTTCTGCCAGTCCTGGGGCTTGAACTCTCTCTATACATATATAGTATACTATATATACTATATACTATATATGTGTGTATATATATACTATATGTGTACAAATATATATACATATGTACTATGTATGTTTATGTGTATACAGAGTTCATATATATACACATATATACACATGTGCATACTATATATGTATATATACATATGTACACACATATATATAATATACATATATATACACACATATAGTTGACATTTGTGTCTTGTCACGTAAAAGGTACTCAACAAAATATATTCCCTGTGTACACCAATATGCCACCTGAAGTGTGGTATACACTGGGGAGATTTCAAAGAACCCAGTCTAACCAAGTGAATACCAGGAGGCTGGGTCTCGAGAGGCCTGTGGGACGTCGACGGGAGAGGGAAGGTGGAAGAAGAGGGGAAGAGGGGAGGGTGCAGTTATACGACTCAATGCCTGTCCTATGAAGCTAGGAAAATCAAGGAGGCAGGTTGGGTGGGAGGGATGGGCAGAATGATGGAAGTGGTGATAGTGGCCGAGACACACGGTGCTCGTGAGCGGGCGCGTGGAATGGTCACCTCTTTGCATGACTACTTAAAGATAACAAAATATGGTAAAAGCAACCCCACACGACTAGATGATTCTGTTTTGTAGGGGCACGTTGGTGCAACCCAGCCTGGAGGGACTCATGTTCATGGGTGTTTAGCACAAACAAACGTGGCCCTCCCACCATTTGTCTCACAAACCTCACGAGTGTGTGACTGAACGAATTTACTTCATTTTCTCCCCCGCCATGCTCTTTTCTGCTTTTTGTCTTCTCTCACTCTCATATAAAAGTTAACAACCAGATCTTCAATTTTATCCAGAATCACAAGGGAATCACTTTTTTACTCAAATTTGTGGGGTTGGGGGATGGGTGCAGAGGAGAAGATCCCCTGATCTCTACCCCAGTAGCCAAGCAGACAGTGGCTCACCAATGAGCTGGTGGGGGAGGGGAGGGGGGAGAGGGTACCTGAGGGGAGGCATTTGACTTAAGCCTGTTTGCTTTTCTGTAATGCAACAAGGAATGGTTCTCAGTAAATGAAAGAATACACACACAAGGAAGGCGCTGGCCTAACCTACAATGGAGCCTCCCTACACCACCGGGAGGGCGGGGCTTTGATGGCGATGGTGGTAAGAATTACTCACTGCTGCCCCTGCACTATCCCCAGGCCTGGGAGGCAGCCAGCAGACCTGTTCTGAGAGTATCTCATTGATGTAAATATCTCAATTTATGGGGAGAAAAGACAGCATTGGCTACCACTGCCCATTCTAAATTTTGCATAAGAACAGAGAAACACGCAGGTGCCAAGAGACCCTCTGGCAGAAATGCTTCAGAGCTGTGAGATTCTGGGGTGAAACTTTTTCAGTGCCAGAGGCCCAAATGGAATTGCAAAGAAACTGACAAGGAACATACCATGTAGATTTAGGCTGGAGCCCAGGATAGGCTATTAATGCCTGGCTCTCCTTAGCATCTCATTATCTGAGCATCATTTAATTTTTAGGACCACACAAAGCCCAGCCTGTAGGAAGCGGGGGATAGTGAAAATTAGTCATGAGCTAGCTCTGATTTGATGGAGCAGGGCCTCACCTCGTGGTGGGAGTGTGGAGAAGGGGAGGAGAGAGGGGGCTCTGGGTACAAAGCCTCCTCCCAGCTGGTCTTGCCTGCTACCTTCCCTGTCAATGGCACCATTGATATTAAAATCAAGGGGTTGGCACAAAGCTCCAGGTAGTGCTGGCAGAATGCCAGGCTGGCTCTAATGAGCCTCACCTGGGCTAATTACACTTTTTACAAAGCCTGCCTGGGAGGAGGTTGAAGTTGCCATTTGGTCCTTGAGAATAACTGTGCCTGAGATTCTGAGCACTGAGATGTCTCTCCACCTGCTGGAAGTGGGAGCTGGGAAGAGCCGGGAAGAGACCCAGGGATTCTAGTGGCTTCATGTGTGTGGTCACCCAGCAGGTGCTCTATTTGTGTGGCCAGAAAGGAAGCTGTGCAGTGGGGGGAGGGTCTCTACATACACTGCTTCCTGTCTTGACTTACCCGCCTGCTTGTTCTCAATGCAGATACTTGGGCCTCACCCAGACCTGTGGGACTTCTGCCTATCTATCTATCTATCTACACATACAAATATATATTATATATACATACAAATGTATATTATATACACATACAAATGTATAGTATATATCAATATATAATTTATGCTATATATTATACATTATATGCTATATATTATATACTATATTTATATATGCTATATATAATTAAAAACATACATGTTGATATCTTTAAAAATTATTTTTATGCAGTTGCATAAAGGAGTTTCATTTAACTGATCAACTGGGGGGTACAGTGCATCTTGAGCCCTTCCACCTTTCTCCCCCATCTCTCCAACCCCACCCGTCCCTTCAGGTTACCTAGTTCCATTTTTACTCAGGTACCTTGAATCTTATGACTGGATTCACCCACCCTTCCGCTCTCCATTTGTCTCCCTCCCTTCTCCTGTGCTTCCCTCCCTCCCGACAACATATGTTTCAGCTTCCTCGTATTCATTTTTCGAGACTCAAAGTGAGTTATTTGAAGGAATCACACCATTGCAAGCCTCCCCTGTGTATATACCACACTTCAGTCAATTTATTTTTGTATATGTGCATATGGCCCTGTATGTCTTTTCCTATATGTCTATAATTTAGATCTAACGTCTACACAGGAAAGCATGGATCCTTTGTCTCTCTGATCCTGACTTACCTCACCTAGTTTTTCCCAGAGGATCTGCACTTTAAACCAGATCCTCTTTGAGGAGTGTGTGTATGTGTGCCTGTGGGCTCTGAGCCTAGTGGAGGTTTACTTCAAGGGCAGGGGTGGACAGGGACTGTCTACTCCTCAACTTTGTGCAATGTCCAGCACAAGGTGGGTGTTTCTACAGGTACTGAGCATGAAGGACTGCAGAGGCCTGCTTTGGGGTCCCTGCCCCACCATTTGTCAGTTGTATGATTGGGCTAAGGGTTTAATTTCCCTGGTCCTTGCTTTTTCCACTTGCAAAGTTGGTCAATGTTGATCACAGTGTGGTGGTGAGGATGAACTGGTGTGATCGCAGGCAAGGTTGTAGTGAGGATGAGCTGGTGTGATCGCAGGCAAGGATGTGGTGAGGATGAGCTGGTGTGATCACAGACAAGGATGTGGTGAGGATGAGCTGGTGTGATCACAGGCAAGGATGTGGTGAGGATGAGCTGGTGTGATCACAGACAAGGATGTGGTGAGGATGAGCAGGTGTGATACAAGCAAGGATGTGGTGAGGATGAGCTGGTGTGATCATAGGCAAGGATGTGGTGAGGATGAGCTGGTGTGATCACAGGCAAGGATGTGGTGAGGATGAGCTGGTGTGATTGGCAAGGATGTGGTGAGGATGAGCTGGTGTGATCGCAGGCAAGGATGTGGTGAGGATGAGCTGGTGTGATCACAGGCAAGGATGTGGTGAGGATGAGATAGTGTGATCACAGGCAAGGATGTGGTGAGGATGAGCTGGTGTGATCACAGGCAAGGATGTGGTGAGGATGAGCTGGTGTGATTGGCAAGGATATGGTGACGATGAGTTGGTGTGATCGCAGGCAAGGATGTGGTGAGGATGAGCAGGTGTGATACAAGCAAGGATGTGGTGAGGATGAGCCGGTGTGATCACAGGCAAGGATGTGGTGAGGATGAGCTGGTGTGATTGGCAAGGATGTGGTGAGGATGAGCTGGTGTGATCGCAGGCAAGGATGAGCTGGTGTGATCACAGGCAAGGATGTGGTGAGGATGAGCTGGTGTGATCGCAGGCAAGGATGTGGTGAGGATGAGCTGGTGTGATCACAGGCAAGGATGTGGTGAGGATGAGCTGGTGTGATCACAGACAAGGATGTGGTGAGGATGAGCTGGTGTGATTGGCAAGGATGTGGTGAGGGTGAGCAGGTGTGATCACAGGCAAGGATGTGGTGAGGATGAGCAGGTGTGATACAAGCAAGGATGTGGTGAGGATGAGCTGGTGTGATCACAGGCAAGGATGTGGTGAGGATGAGCTGGTGTGATTGGCAAGGATGTGGTGAGGATGAGCAGGTGTGATTGGCAAGGATGTGGTGAGGATGAACTGGTGTGATCACAGGCAAGGATGTGGTGAGGATGAGCCGGTGTGATCACAGACAAGGATGTGGTGAGGAAGAGCTGGTGTGATCACAGGCAAGGATGTGGTGAGGATGAGCTGGTGTGATCACAGGCAAGGATGTGGTGAGGATGAGCTGGTGTGATCACAGGCAAGGATGTGGTGAGGATGAGCAGGTGTGATCACAGGCAAGGATGTGGTGAGGATGAGCTGGTGTGATCGCAGGCAAGGATGGTTTAATAGCATACTTGGAATACAGCAAGCTGAAGAGCTGTCCATTACTGCTGTCATTAATTATATTAAGGAATCATTGGCTCTCGGGAAAACTCAGATTCCTGGACAACTTCACTGGCTGTGGTAGAGACTGGTCTCCACAGCACAGAGGGGAACCATCATTTTCTTAAGCTTTGTGTGAAGTACAGAGGAACACTGCTGCACATGAAACTCACCCGATTCCCTGCCTGGCACGGAAGGAGTAGGAGCTCTGCACATGGAGTCAGGGCTGCTTTGTTATCATGTAAGGATAAACAAGAATGGAATCTGGAATCCATGCCACCTGTGGTTCTTTAGTCTCTTGTACCAACTAAATCAATCAATGGGCCCTTGAAGGTCCTGTGGTTTTGTTTGCTCACCATGGATCACAGCTGATTTTCTTACCAAGCACTTCCTGGAGAGACTGAAAAAAATACATATAAGGGAAGGGTCCTTCTCTTCTAGCAAAAACTTGCTAGAAGATATTTTGTCACAGTATTCTTTGTGATTGTTACCGTATCTGTCACTTGGCTGGGTTACAATACTCATTCAACAAACATAATCTAGGTGTAGCCGTGAAGGTGTCTTATCAATACCATTACACTCCATAATCAGTTAGCGTTAAGGAAAGAGGATTATCCATCCTGATGTAGGTGGGCCTCATCCAATCCCTGAAAGACCTTAAGAACAAAACTGAGCCTTCTCTGAGGAGGAAGCAATTCCACTTGTGAGCTGAAGCACCAGCTCCTACCCGTGAGTGCCTTACAGATTTCAGAGTTGCCTAGCTCCACCCTTCACATGGGCAAATAAATCTCTCTTCAGACAGAGTTTTAGCTGTAAGTCTAGCTGAGTCTGGTTTTCCGCTGGAAGCCGACTCTTCTTCCTGTGGCAAAGGTGTGAAGCTGCACCGCCATCTTGGCACTTGTGCGAAGATGCGTGAGACAGGAGAGGCAGGAAGAGTAGGGTATGTGCTAGTTTGGTGGGTGCTGGCCTTGCGGTGCCAGTCTACCAGCTCCAACTGTCTCCTCCAATGTCGACCTACCCCTGGACCCTAGTGCACCTCTCTGCCAAGGAGATTCTACAGGACCTGGACAGCATTTGGTTTTCTTTAGAGACCCTCCATAGTGGCCTGCTTTCTCATCAGTGGTATCTTATATTGAATTAAATGCAGCAATTATAAACCAAGCATTAACTCGATTTGACCTAGTGTGTGTTTTGGAGCCTCTGACTTGGGTGTTGTCAGCCCCCTGGCTCGAGGCTTGGAGATGACAGTCCCAGGGTGTTACCACGAGGTCTCCCCTGCAGCGTGGCTACCACATGGCAGGGTGGCCACAGGCTCAACCTTCCATCTCCCCATGGAGGTGTGGCTTCCTTGAACACAAAAGACTCTTCCCCACCTGGGTGTGAGAAGGTGGACAAATAGACACTCTTCCACATCCTGCCATTGACTCCTCAAAACCCACTTCCTGAGCTCAACCCAGGCTGGAATAAGGGTTTTAACGGATGAGAACTTGGCGGAATTAAATACCACACCCATCAGTAACCCGATTAGACTCTCCATGATAATTGTGGATTTTTTTCAGGTGACAGAATGGGTCTTCACAGCTTGCTGGACACCCATGGATCTTTTCTCCTTTGCCTTTGAGACCTGAGCTTTGCCTGACACCAGATGTCTTACACCAAGACCTGGAGAAGGGGCCTCTGCGCACGGGATGGAGCTCAGGCAGTGGCCAGGCAAACATATTTGAATACACTGAATGTCACCTCTTTCTCTAGAGAGACGGCGGCTCTCTGGCCCTTATCAATGAGCTGTCACCTGTCACCCCAGGTGTCTGTCATGGCCAGATGGAGCACAAGAAGGACGTGGGGAGAGGGAAATAAAATATTTTAATGTTTGAAGCTTTGGGGACACAGCTGAGTGTTTCCTGGTGCAGGAGGGGAATTCAGCTTTTCTGAATACTCTGGACCATGTGGGACCTGGAATCCCTGTCATGCCTTAATTATTCCCAGTAAGTATTTGTTACTTATACTATTAAAAAATAAAGCAGGCAGGTGGCTCACACCCATCATCCTAGCTCAGGAGGCTGAGATATCAGGATCTCAGGAGGTTGAGATCTGAGAATTGAGATTCTAATCTAGCCTGCACCCACAAATCCAAGACTTTATCTCTAAGTAACTAGAAAAAATTTAAAAAATGGAGATGTAGCTCAAGTGGTAGAATGCCAGTCATGACAGAGTGAGACCCTGAGTTTAAGCCCTAGTACCAACACACACACACACACACACACACACACACACACACACACACAAAGAGAAAGCCTTGCTCATTTCGAGTATTTTCTTGGTTTGTTGGTAGAACAAACATGGAAAAGTACCAAGTATACTTTGAAGAGATTGCTGCCTGTCCTCTTTTTCCACTCCTCCACGCACACATCTAGCTCAGAGGCAGTGCCATGTTGGTGACCGAATCCACATGGATGATGATCTGGTTAATGACACCGCTGCGGGCCCGGTGGGCTGTGCCAGTGAATGGAATCAGTCATGTGACGCTGCGATGGTCAGAAGGAGAGAGAAAGCAGAACTTCCCAGAGTTCAGTTCAGTGGTATTTGGGACTGGATCACAGAAGTCCAGATTTTGGGGCTGTGTGTAATCACCCCTCCAAACATTCTGCTGTATAGGAAGAACGTAGAAGATGAATTCTCTCTCTTTCTTTCTTTTTTTTTTTTAAAGTTAATTTTACAGTTAACAAGGTCCAACGCAGATTCTTCCTGAAGCGTGGAGCCTGGGGGATGAGAACTGAGAACTGAGGCCCGGGTGCTGGATGCATGCCTGACACCCCGCTCCAGACAAAACAGTCTCGACACACAGTTGCATCTCTGGTTTTTAAAGTTCAACAGGAAAGGAGACAGAAGTTGAAGTTCTTTGGCAAATGCGTCGACATGATGAGAAAACATTCCTGTTTTATATTAAGCTCAAAACTCTTCTGAGGAAACTATTCAGCCCTCAGATTTATGATAGAAACTGATTTCCTAGTAAAAATGGTGCTTGCCGGGGTGATGCATTGCTGGCCCCCATCCTAATGCTTCACATTTTATAGAAATCCTCAGCAGTGGAGTTTTTGATCTCACGGATTCGCCAGCAAGGCACACCCAACCACTGGCGAATGTCAAATGTCGAAAGAATGTATTAATCCAACCTGCGTTATGGATGGCTCTGTGTGTGTGTGTGTGTGTGTGTGTGTGTGTGTATGTGTGTGTGTGTGTTGGTCCTGGGGCTTGACCTCAGGGCCAAGGCATTCTCTTTTAATTTTTTATTTTTGCTAGTGCTGGGGCTTGAATTCAGGGCCTCGGTTCTGTCTCAGACACTCTACCACTAGTGCCACAGCTCTGCTTCTACATTGCACTTTTAATTTTTTTAAATATACTTTTTGGGTGGTGAAGTGGAGATAAGTTTCATGGATTTTCTTGCCCCAGATGGCTTCAAACCATGATCTTCAGATCTCAGCCTCCTGAATAGCTAGAATTACAGGTGTGAGCCGCCGGCACCCGGCTGGGTAATGGCTTTTTAAAGCACAACAATTTCTTACATTGATATTTCATCTCTAACCTCAAAATGATTTAAGGTGATTCATAAAAGGCACAACTAATAAAAAACTAACAAAAAGTAGGAAGCACATTTCCAAATGATCAAAGTTAGAGTCATAGCGGATCCCCACTTCCTCTGGTGATGAGCTTCCTGGCATCCCAGGGTAAAAGGGAAGCTCCAACATCTGGTCTTTTCTATGGTCTAAGGAAAGGTGCAGATTCCCCACCAAAGTAGAAAGGAAGTTTCCTCACCACAGATTCTGTTATGGAGAACAATCGCTGATTCATGGCTTATGAATAATCAAACATTGATCGGCCAACGAAGGCACAGGTGTTGGAAAAGTCGCCCTTTATGTACATCATCACAAGATGCAGAAGTCATCACATCTGTGTGTAATGGGGTACGGAGCCTACGTTCCAAATGGCCCATCACTGCTGAGGCGCATAAACCTCATGGAGTTGAATTAGATATTTATGCAGGGTTTTCATAACGCACTGCATAGCTATGCATGCTGGAGTGATAGCTAGTTCTGAGAAGTAGAGCTGTATTGGCTCGACTTTCCTTCCTTGGATCCCTACACCGCAGTGGCCTTGGATTTACAGTGAGCACACTGTCTTGTTTTGTCTCTCCTAGACAGGCCTCTGGCACACACACCAGCCTCTTCTTTTCGTTCCCCAGTGATTTCACGTTGTTGCTATTTACCAGGCATTTCAGGTCCCTGGAGGGTCTGACCTGCTCTCCAGGTGACAAGGCTGTTGCACCACTGTCAAGCTCTTGCTTTGAAGTGTTGGTTGTGGTCACCGCTCCTCACTGCCTGGGGTGCGTGCTGGCCGAGATCTCCTTGGCCAGCCTGCGTACACTGGTCTTTACTCAAGTCTCCTCGCATACCTGGACGTGGTGCTGTTGTTTTGCTCTTTTCAAACTAGCTTCTACGTTCCTGTGAGGCTGGGCTTTCTCTGTCTGCTGCTGATTCTGCAGTCCTGCCACAGAACACACCCATCCCAACCACGAGGAATACGCAGCCAATAGCCTTTGAGAATTGCATCTCTGGAGCACTACTCTGGACATCACTTGGAGGGTCTTCCTAGAAGTAGTGAGGATCTTGGTCTGGGACCAGTGCGTTTGGTGTTTTCTAGTGGAGAGTGGAGTGAGTGGATATGTATGAATTCTGCATGCACCCCCAGTTCCTGTGAGTGATGTGTTCTGATTGGTGAATTCTATCCTAGTGTGGGGGTGTGGTCAGAAGTGGTCAGACTGCTCGCTGATGTGTCTGGGGGTAATGGTCATGAGAGTCCAGGCGTCCAGCGCCTCCATTTTAGCCCTCATCATCCTGAGCACATCTCTGCTGCGTGGCGGGTGCAAGCAGATTCAGGTGTCAGTGACCTCAATTTCAAATATTTTCCGTGAAATGCTCCACTTCAAATATTCTCTCCTTCTGTCCTCTCCAAGGAACTCATGTAATTTTCATCTTGGAAAATCTGATCATGATAATTACAGACCTGTAGATTTTGGCCAGTTTTCAAGATGCCTACAATAAGATCTTCCCAGATCACCAAAATTGTGTGTGCACGAACTTGCTAATGGAAACGCCTGGGTTTCTTCTAACTTCTTTTCTTTTACATTTCCTATAAATATCTGTATCCAACAAGATATTTCAAATATTAGTAATGAAATTTTCTTCTCTGGTGTACCAGGCAGTATGTCTTCACAAATGCAGTTGTGATCTAGTCTAAGAAGATGCATGGTGAGAAAACAAATCTCACCAAGAGGCTAACATCTGGGATCCAATGAATGTCAATATTGCAAACCAAACCAAATCTAGGCCACAGCCAAGAGGGATGGCACTGTATCTCTACCATGTAACTTACTGAGGAGTAACTAGACAAAATTACAAGTAAATCATGAATCCACAAACACAGATTTAGAAGAAGGGTTTTACAAGGGTTGCACAAACTAGACAAGTATTCTACCACTGAATCACATCCCCAGCCCTTTTTTGCCTTTTGAGATTGGGTTTCAGCAAATTTCCAGGCTGGCCTTGAACTTGTGATCCTTTTGCCTCATCTTCCACTCCTAAAGAAGAGACACCCCCCCCCCCCCCCCAGATTATGGAGGACAAGGGCGGGCCCAGGGCCACGGCAGGGCAGGGAGGTAGGCCTGAGTGGACTACATGGTGGTGGCTTGCATAGTTGCCAGTCTCTCTCTGATTAGGCGGCAGTTTCAGAACACACAGCTAACAATGCAGGCCTCCAGCCCCACTGGGGTCTCAACGTAACTGCTCTCTCAGCTCATCTCCCGAGGGGGTGCTGGGTTCATATTTGCAAAACTTTCTGTGAAGAATCACATGCATAGATGCCAATGTTCTCATACGCAAAGGGACCCGGAGTATAGCTGCTCCAGATTTGGGGTACAAATGATGAAATCAATGAAATTTCCAGGAAGAGGAATAAGCTACGAATAGTGACACAAAATAAGGTGAGTTCCTAAGATCACAGTTACTAGAGAAAGAAGAAGACGTCTGTCTTTCTGGAAAGGGAACAGATACCACTATTACCCATTGATGGCTTATCATAGCTTCTCTGCAAATGTTCAACTCAAAGTGGCTAAGTAAATTTCAAACTAATTAAAGGGTCCTTTTCTTTCTTTTTGCTTGTGTGTGTGTGTGTGTGTGTGTGTGTGTGTGTGTGTGTGTGTGTGTATGTGGGTGTGTATGTGTGCGAGATACTGGGGTCTTTGAACTTAGGGCCTTGTACTTTTTAGGTAAATGCACTGTCCCTTGAGCCATGGATCTAGCCCTTTTTGCTTTGGTTATTTTTTTTTAGATAAGGTCTCAATACTATTTTTATTTTTTTGTCTGGGCTAGCCTTGGACTGAGATCTTCCTGCCTATGACTTCTGTATAACTGGTATTTCATGCATGAGCCACCATGCCTGGGTCTCAATGAATCTTTTAAGTTCAGCAAATTTATGTCTGAAATCTCACTTATGTCAGGACTTACTTTTCTGAGAAAAGTTTCTCATGACTAGAATTCTCCAGCTACTGCGCCTTGTTCACTTTGCTCAGGAATGACACTGCTGTTGCTCAGAGTAAGCATGAAGACTTGCTACAGACACACAGCTGGTTACAGGTAGGGCCCTGAGTTCCCACTACTTCAGTCTCTCCGGCAGGGGTATTAAGGCTGGATGGAAGAAGAGGTGCAAGTGTATGAGTTGCTTGAATAGGACAATGGGTTTTCAATTCCCTTTGTTAAAGTCAGAGACCAAGCTTTGTACTCGTGTGTCTCTAATACCCTAACACTTGCTCCCTGCTTCCTCAGAGACAGAGCAGGACTGAGCTCTGTAGCAAGAGTTTTTCATGCCCAAGTGACCCTTGCGACTGCACAAGTGGATCTTTCATTCATGACAAACACAGGGGCCCTGTGCTCTTAGGAGAACATGAAAGCTGAAAGTCCCTGCCACCAAGCAGCCTGCCAACTGACGTCGGTCACGCTCTCAGACTCCTCATGGCCCCAACATGTATCAGAAGTGTTCACTTGATCCATCTTGCAGGAAAGAAGCCAATAAACCAATAAGGGAAGGACAGAGGAACATTTTGCCTCAGAGCACAGACTGCGAAAGCAAGGCTCCTGACCTGTAGTGACTATTGCCCCTTGAATGATGACCCTGCTGCTTTCTGTGAGAAAACCCACATTGCTTTCCAGGCCTTGTAATGCGATTCACCCTGACAGCCTCCCTGTTAGAGCCGCGCAGGTTGCGGAAGTTTGTATTCTCCCTGCAGGGATGTGACGCAAGGCCTGCATGCCAATGCCAGAGTGGAACTGCTGCCTGGCATTTGTGCATTTGCAGTCTGAACTTGCTTGTGGGGCAGCAGCAGGGAGGGAGGCACTGTGCAGTATTTTCCATGGGATAACATCTTCATTTTGAGGATTTCACAGCCCGTCCACCACAGCCCACATAGGCTGCTTCTGTGGTTGGAAGAGATCAACAGTATTTTTGACTACAGAGCTTTCTATGACTAACACATATTTAAAAGGATAAGGCACAATCAACGACTTTCTGTGTGAATTGACTATTCTACTCCTTTACTTTTCCCTCCCTCCTTTCCTTCCTTCCTTCCTTCCTTCCTTCCTTCCTTCCTTCCTTCCTTCCTTCCTTCCTTCCTTCCTTCCTTCCTTCCTTCCTTCCTCCCGCCTCTCTTTCTTTCTTTCCCTTCTTCTTTTATGCAACAAATAGATGTAAGATTTTTGCTTAAGACCAGGGAATTGAGCCTGGCTGGAATCTTTTTTATATGGATCTGGGTTACATGAGCTCCTTTTACTCTGGGAAATTAGGCTGCAAAAGCAGACGTGGTGGCATGTGGGAATATTGTTGGATTTCTCTTGGACCATTGCCTTTTGCTAAATATCACCCTGCTTTCTTACACTGTTATTAACTAAATAATGAGCCCCTGTTCTCAGGGGCATTGGCTTCTTGAAAAGGCACTACTCAAAGCCATCAGTAAGCCCAAACATGGAAGCTTAATAGTGGGATTGTAGGCAGCTCATTGAAACAGGGTGTTATTTGAAAAAAAAGAAAGGGATCGATTAATTGTGCTGACTTTTACCTGAAGCAGTGTCTCCCAAATCTCACATTAGGCAAAGGATCATATGAACTGAAAGAGGAGAGATAAGCCAATATTTCTGGCAAAAGAGAGAGAGAGAGAGTAAATAGTTTGTCCTTTGGGAACCAAATGGCACAACTTCTTACTGAATAGTTTCAGCACACATAAATATGTGTGAACAAATGAGCATGGCTAAAAGTCAACCAGGGCTATTAGAATTTTAATTTTTACATATCATGAAAGAGATGTGTGTGTGTGTGTGTGTGTGTGTGTGTGTGTGTGTGTGTTGGTCATGGGGCTTGAACTCAGGGCCTGGGCACTGTCCCTGAGCATTTTTGCTCAAGGCTAGCACTCTACCACTTTGAGCCACAGCTCTACTTGTTTTTGAGTGGTTAATTGGAGATAAGAGTCTCATGGGGACTTTTCTGCTCAGGCTGGCTATGAACCGCAGTTCTCAGATCTCAGCTTCCTGAGTAGCTAGGATTACAGGCGTGCGTGGAAACTGGCTCCTGGTGTATGTGTATGTGTTTTGGGCAGCAGAGATTGAACTCAGTGCATTTGCTAGGTAGATGCTCTATCACTTGAGCCAAATATTCTTTTTGTTGGATTCATTTAATTTTATTTTAAAACACTTCAGAATGAGAAGGTGTTCTGAGGTAATGGATCCTTTAAACAGTGAAGGCTAGCTGGCTGTGCTGCAGGTTGCTGTGACCCCAGCAAGAGATAAGTTTTGCTTGGAGTCGAGCAGAACGTGGCCAGCTCCTGGTAACTGGTCTTGGCAAGATGTGTAACCTGTAGAAATCTTTTCCCCATAATAAGGTAGGACTCTTAGAGTCTACTGCAAGGTTGTTTTGAGGGTTAATGGAAAAGATTCTCATAGAGTGTCTGGTACTGTGTTGCCTGCCATATAGAACTCAATACTTTTATTAGTTATGGGGCTTGAACTCGGGGCCTGGGCACTGTCCCTGAGCTATTTTGCTCAAAGCTAGCATGCTACCACTTGAGCCACAGCACCACTTCTGGTTTTCTGGTGGTTTATTGGAGATAAGAGTCTCATGGACTTTCCTGCCTGGGCTGGTTTTGAACTGCGATCCTCAGATCTCAGCCTCCTGAGTAGCTAGGATTATAGGTGTTAGCCACCAGTGCTCTGCTAAATTCATATTTTTGGTGAGTATTTACTGGGTGACCTTTACAGGCTAAGCAGTATGTTAGGTGTTCCATGGGTCCTGTCTGATTGAGCTTTACCTTCAGTAAGGACAATGAACATTATTACTGATAATGCTTGCGTTTTGTGAAGACTGCAAGCCATGCGGTAATGCATTGTGTCATTAGCATGTGTTTTCTATTTCTACAGCAGCTGAAGCTGTCACGATCTCTTATGACATCAGGTTCTCTTATGGCATTTTCAGGCACTGAGGTAAGCTCCTAAGTGTCTGTGGACCATCCACAGTAGCTGAGCCTTTCCTTATAGACAGTGTTTCTCAAAATATTGTTTCTGGATGGATAACACCAGCAGCATTTGAGAACTTGTTAGAAATGTGAATTCTCCTGCCTCACCCAAGATCTGCTGAATTTGAAACTCTGGCAGTGGGCTTACCAGTCTGTGGCTTCATGAGCCTCTTCCCCCAGGTAACCTTGAGAACTACTACTGAGACAGACTAGAGACTTAAGGACAGGGTCAAAGTCACAGACCCAGGGAATGATAGGCAGAAATTGAAGATATTCTAACAACAGGACTCTGGCTAACTGGTTCAAGGATAGGATTTATTCACAAATGACAAAGTAGTGGGCAGACTAAATAGAAAAGTGTGTGTGTGTGTGTGTGTGTGTGTGTGTGTGTGTGTGTGTGTGTGTTGATGAAAGGGAGGAGGAGAATAAGGAGGAGGAGAAAAAGGAGGAGAAGAACAAAGATGAAGAGGAGGAGAAAGGGGAGAGGAGAGGGGGAGGAGAAGAAGGAAGAAGAAGAAGAAGAAGGAGAAGAAGGAGAAGGAAGAAGAAGGAAGAGGAGGAAGAAGAAGAAGAAGAAGAAGAAGAAGAAGAAGAAGAAGAAGAAGAAGAAGAAGAAGAAGAAGAAGAAGAAGAAGAAGAAGAAGAGGAGGAGGAGGAGGAGGAGGAGGAGGAGGAGGAGGAGGAGGAGGAGGAGGAGGAGGAGGAGGAAGAGGAAGAAGAAGAAGAAGAGGAAGAAGAAGAGGAAGAAGAAGAGGAAGAAGAAGAGGAAGAAGAAGAGGAAGAAGAAGAGGAAGAAGAAGAGGAGAAGAAGAAGAAGAAGAAGAAGAAGAAGAAGAAGAAGAAGAAGAAGAAGAAGAAGAAGAAGAAGAAGAAGAAGAAGAAGAAGAAAGAGGAGGAGGAGGAGGAGGAGTAAGAGGAGGAGGAGGAGGAGGAGGAGGAGGAGGAGGAGGAGAGCAAGAGGAGGAGGAGGAGGAGGAGGAAGAGGAGGAGGGAGGGGGAAGAAAGATGACCATATTCTTCTCTCTTCACATTGTATTTTCAGGCTTCAAAACCTGTGGATTTTTCTAGAACTTCCTGCTTGGCAGTGGGATAGGAGAGACATGGTCTACTCTGCTTCACAGGAGAATATTTGCTAGTGAATAGCAAAAGAAAAGACAGAAGAGTCTTTTGTGGGTCTTATTCTTGTGGTACAGACAATTAACTTCCTGTTTCTGGCTGTTATTGCTCTCACCACCTGCCTTCTGTGTCACTTCATCTACTTTGAATTTCCTGGGTTTCCATTCGCCTCTTCTGTCTGATGGACAGTATAAAACCTCATTAGCTCATTTTGGAATGCTACCCATCATCTACAACAGCAGTTGCAAGTTGATTTCCAATATCTATTCTTCTCTTTTGCCCTTGAGTTTTAACAGGTTATTTGGTAACTCAGGTAAAGACGACAGTTCCCAGTATTCCTTGCAGCTAGGCATAGCTATGTGACTAAGTCTGGCCAATGGGCTTTGAGAAAAAGTGGACGGCACCCTTGGAAGACATGAGCCCATTTTCCCTCCTTGAGGCAGACCAGGTGTGGATGAAACAGTTGGGAGCTGAGCTGACATTTAGGTCATGCAATGAATGCATGTGTTGGTTGCAGAAGAGTAGCACAGAAGGAGTCAGGGAGCAGGACACTGGGAACTTACTCCATTGCTCTTGGGATTGCTTTTATTTGTGGAGTGAGAGAAGGAAACTCTTTTAGTTAAGCTTCTCTTAAATTAGGAGACTAAAAACAAAAGACCAGCCAGAATATGTTTCCTAACAAATGCATCAGGCTTAAAGACAAGGGTTAATTGACACCCATTTATGAAGTTTTTCTGTCCTCACTCTCCATCCTAGCACCCAACACGCAAGCCTGCATTCCCTGGGAAGCCCTACACAGAGGGCCCTGCTAGGTGAATCTAAAGCTAGGGCTTTGTGTGCTTTGTTCACAGCAATGAGGACACCAGCTACTTGTCAGTGCATAAACAAATAATAAAATGAGTTCAGCCTCATGAACTTAGCCAAACTCACGTGATCAAAAGATCTAGAAAAACATTTCTTTTGTTCTCAACACATGTCCTTTTCTTGTCTATTTTGAAATGCATTTGGATGGAGGGGAGGGCACAGTAATATTCCGTCCTTGGAGCTGGCACTGATAGTACCCCTCAAATTACATTATCATCGCTTTGATGGAATTTACATTTAGTCTCCATCCTCTGCTCCCACTCACTACTAAACAGGCTGAGATGTTGGAGCCCAGTCTCTTCTCTTAATCAATCTAGCTTGATGGCACTTCTATTATTATTCATGTTTGTGCTCTCAGCTTGTGATAGGATGTCTGGCACTAAAAGATGTTGGGGAGACAGTGACAGAGCATCAACAATAGCCACTGGTTGGCAGGTAGTGCCGTTCTCCTATCTGCCTCTGTCGGGGTGGGCATGGCTGAGGGAGAAAGGGTCCCCATCTCCCTTCTTCTTCACCCCGAGACTCAGAGTTTGAGCATCATGTCCAAGATTTCACTGTCCTTCAATGGCCATTTTAGTTTCAATATCTCTCAGATTTCCTCTCTGGATTTTGTTAGCCACATTGGGTTTTCCCAGTCGTCTGAACCTACTGCAATGTCTTACTCTCTTCCAAAAGGTCTTGTTGGATGTTGTCCCTTCTGCCTGAAATAGGTTTCTTGACTTCTTTGTCGTAGTTCGTTCACCTAAGAGGTCTGTAGTATTACTTCCATTTTCCATGCCACTTCCTCTCCTTGCAATCTAATTCTAACCTTATAGCTTTCCTTTGTAGCTGTCATTGTGATTACACCTGGTGAATTTCTTCTTCACTGCCCACTTTCCTCACTAGAATAGAAGCTGTAGCAGAACACGTTGTTACAGAAGCAGGATGCTATCTGTCCTGTTCCTTGCCTGTTAAGCCGCCTGGCACACAGAAGATGCCAGATACATCTACAGAAGTAAATAAATGAATGAACAACAATGCAAACACAGAAGAAAATCCTCAAAAAATTCAGAGGAGGAAGGAAACTGTTTTTCCTTCGATATGAGAGCAAATAGAATACTGTAGCTGTTTAATTTGTCTTGTTGGGAAAACACTTGTACAGAATTTTGACAACCAACCAAGCACAGCCATACAGAAAGTTCAGGAAAAGGGAATGTTTCCTTCTTATGATCTCACTTTGATTCATCAGATACCGAAGCAAAACCTGGCAACACTGCTGTGTGTTTACGAGAGAAAATAGAGACTTTAAGAGTAGTATCCAATTAAAAGTGTGGATTTACTTTTGCTTCCTTTCCTGGAAGAACAAGTGTGATTTACCAAATCTACTCAAGTTAAGAGAATAATTAAGTATATCACAACTAATTAATACTGTTGATGGTGATGTTCTAAAGTACAATGTAAAGATGTGAAGGGTCTGGTAGAGTTTCCAAAGATGGCTGCCATGGCCACCTTCTTTTCTTGCATGCATAAAAGCCCATCCATCAAGAAGTGGGGTCCATGTCCTCTTTCTTTGAATCTCCTTGAACTGTGACTCGTCTTAACCAATTAAATGTGCCAACAGTGCTATGCCAAACCTTGCCATTCCCTTTACCAAGTTTAGCAGCTGCTACTTTTCCTTGAGGAAGCAGCTGCCATGCTACAGCTTGGCTGAGATTCTGGAATGGGACCAGAGATCAAGAGAGATCATCAATGGGACAAGAGATCAAGCAAAAGAGCATCAAGATACTGGACTTGAGAGCAAAGGCTCTTGAGATTTCCCAACCAAGCCATCAGCAGATGGTTTGCAGTCAGGAGGGCTTCTCTAGGTCAGGCAGAACTGTCTTACAACCTCACTTGAATTTCTGACCCTCAAAATCATGAGAAATAACAGAGTGTGCAGCATTTGCTGCTAAGTTTTGGTTGGATTTGTTACATAGTGATAGATTCCTGAATCAAAATGTTAATTCCAGATGCTGAGCACTAGCTTCTTGGACAGCCATAGCCACATAGAACAGAATTGGAAATGGGTTAGTAAAGCAGGTAAGACCAGGCCTGTGTCCTTGGCTTCTAGGAGGTTGTGAAAATACCCTTCCAGGACCTGGAGGATTGAAGTTTACCTACAGTCTTAACACGTCTGTTGGTTTTGGGGTCAGCACCAGATCATGCAAATGGCAATAGTATTAGTGGGCTTTATTTTATTTATTTTATGTATTTTTGCCAGTCCTTGAACTCAGGACCTGGGCACTGTCTCTGAGCTTCTTTTGCTCAAGGCTAGCACACTATCACTTGAGCCACAGCACCACTTCCAGCCTTTTCTGGTTATGTGATACTGAGGAGTTGAACCCACGGCTTCATGCATGCTAGGCAAGCAATCTACCAGTAAGCCACATTCCCAGTGAGTGGATTTTAGAGAATATCATATTTATTTCTCTCTTTTAGGAGGTAGAACAAAGACCAATCTGGGTTAAGTGGCTTGTTCATGCTGGGAAAGTAAAAGGATGTATTAAAAAAACCCAGGAAAATAATTCAGGGTTTTTGGTCAAATAAGTAATAGGTATTTGTTCACTTTGCCTCCCTATTATGTAGCAAAGTACTATGGAAGGAGAGAAGGGACAAAAGGAGCTTTAGCTGCAGCAAAAGCTCTAAAGGATGGGATGGGAAGCTGGAAGGCACAATCTTAAAAGCACAGAAAGGCAGCCTCTGCAAAGTGAAGTCAAATGGCTCCATTTATGCTGTTGGGACCCCGAGGCAACCCTTCATTCCAGCCTAGAGCAGCCTGATACTTGATATTCATGACTATGACCCTGAGTCAGAAAGCAAAGATTGAATTATGTTTCTCATATTCTATTTAAAAAGGTAGGGAATGTGTGTAATGCACTCTCAGAGAGAGTCCCACGCAAAAGGGCGAAGATAAATACATGATTCGATGTGCAAGGGATAAGCTTCAGTTATGTGGCAAGCGTTTTCATGGAGAGTCCGCGTCAGATAAATGAAGCATTGCTCTACGGCAAGCTGTTCAGCATGTATTCCGAGTCTTGGCGAGTCTGAAGGCTTCTACTAAATGAAAAATGAGCTTTACTTGTGTCTAAATCTGAGCTTAAGTGCACTCTCTAAAACCTTCCTGGGAATTTTTTGGACAGGTGTCTCTTTTCAAACAGCATAATATTTGGACATTACATTTAAAATATGTGCAGATAGAAATGATATTCCGAATTTGTATTTCGTGGATAACCAGATGAGGTGACAGGAGAGAGTTATTGGGAGACGATCCCTTGTGGGTAACAAATGGAGATACACATCTCACAACCAGCCCCCACCCCAAACCCTGCCCCAGAGATTTTTGGGCTGTAAGTTTTGAAGTGGATACTGAATTAATCTAAATCTCTACTGATTTAATGTGTTTGGACCCACATCTATTATCTTGTTTCTACACAGGCGAACAGCTTTTTCCTTTTTTCAAAATTTAGGATTTTGGAGACAATAGAAACTGGTTTTGCCACCTGCAGGCTCTTAAAAACTTGGGAAAGTGTGCTCACTGGTGGAATCCAGCTGCAAGCTTGTTATGGTTGAGTCACATGGTGCTTGGAGAAATATACAAATTTGGAGACAGAGAGAAAGAGAAGGGAGGGGAGGGAGGGAGGGAAAGAGAGAGAGAGAAAGAGAGAGAAAGAGAAGAGAGAGATTACCATTTTGTCCTCATCTTATAGAATTTGCAACTGTCTTCTGCTTGTTCATCTCATTTCTGTGACCTGCCTGGCTCCTGCAGTATTTGAAATGTTGACACCAAATTTAAAACATTAATTCTTTATGTCAGAGAGAATAAGGAACAATCTTCCAGGTATGGTTTTGCATGTTTTTAGGGTAAATGACATACCATCAAGAAACAGCAATGCTGGCTGCCTATTTACAGTAAACTCAGGAAGTTAGCAATGTCTCTCAGAACCTGCAGAGGTGCTTGAGACCGGATGCTGGTAGCTCACGCCTGTAATCCTAACTACTCAGGAGAATGAGATCTGATGATCATGGTTCAAAGCCAGCCTGGGCAGGAAAGCCCATGAGATTCTGATCTCCAATAAACCACTCAGAAAAAGCCAAAAGTGGTGCTGTGGCTCAAGTGGTAAAGAGCTAGCTTTGAGCACAAAGAGGCACAGGGACAGTGCCCAGGCCCTGAGTTCAAGCCTCAAGACTGACAAAAAAGAAACAGAAAAAAGAAAAGAAAGGTGCTTGGGATGCCATGCCACACTGCTGAGTAGTGAGGTCAGCTGCCTTGTTTCTCTCTTCTGCATCCTCAGGAGACATATTAATACCGTTCCTTCAAAGAGTACCATTTTCCCCTCCTTTAGGTTCAGCATACACGTGGATGGCCTTGCTACAGGTAAGCAGTTCCACTTGCTCATTCAGGCAAAGCATTGCCTGTGAGACTCTCACTGCCCAAGGATGGACTCAGTGTGCTTGAGGATGAAGTCTCTAAGAGCCTAGACCTGCAGTGTGGACCAATGGGACGGAGGTGGCCAAGTTATTTCCTGTTCTCTTTGAAAGATGGTGTGTGTGTATCTGAGTGTGATGCAGATAGGATATCCAAAGATGGTAAAGCACTTCATTGAGGGCCTGTGTGTCAGGCCCAGGGTTGATGAGCTTCATGTGTATTAGTTCCCTCAACTCTCTTCAACAGTATGCTAATGGCATCATGGTGATCATTAGCGTAATAAACATATTAGCATGCATTAGGGATTTTGATGCATCCTTTGAAAATAGAGGGGAGTAATCTTTGGAGGCCGGGAAGAAGGAAATGTTTCACTTCATTCACACCTACTTGACTGGTAGGGATTTATATTAAGGCAGGATAGTTTGAATGCCCAGCTTTAGCGTGCAGATTTTACTGCATAAAGGGTGCAAGTCAGGCACCAGTGGGTCACATTTGTCATCCTAGCTAAGTCAGCCTGGGCAGTGAAGTCTGTGAGACTCTTATCTTCAATTAAACAAGCACGTAGGCCCAGAGTTCAAGGCCCAGGACTAGCAAAAAATAAAATGCCGTGCAAGTCAATGAACAACGCAGTAACACCCAAGACAAGCACAGTGTGCTTTACAGAGAGCTTAAGGGAATCGTAATGGCAATTTTGAAATGGGAAAATTTGAAGTTCACATCTTGAGACAAACCATGTGCTCTGTGCTCTAGCTCTCCCTTTGAGTTCCGTTCAAGGTACAGGTTACTTTACAGATGATGATCAACTCCGTACAGGGTTCTACCTGACTAGATGTCCTTGTAATGGTATACTCGTTTTCAGCAAAAATAAATTTTACATACTGTAGGAGACAGATTCTTATGACTGTCCTTGTGATCTCTCCCTACCTAGTGTTCATCCCCCATGCAATCTCTTCTCTTGAGTGTAGCTGGGACCGCACTTGATTTTAACCAGCAGAATATATATGTCAAGGGGGATGGATGGTACTTCCATGATTTTGAGTCCAGGGTTGTCAGCTCCATCCTACAATACACTCTCTTATTTGTTGACTCCCTCTCTCCTCCCTCCCTCCTTCCTTCCCTTCCTTCCTTTCTTCTCTCCCTCTCTCTTTCCCTCCCTCCCGCTCTTCCTCCTTCCTTCCTTCCTTCCTTCCTTCCTTCCTTCTTTCCTTCCCTCCCTGTCTCCTTCCCTCCCTGACCTCCCTCCCTCCCTTCTGTCTTTCCTTCCCTCCCTGCCCTCCCTCCTTTCCTTCCTTCCATCCTCCCTCCCTCTTTCCCTTCCTTCCTTTTCATTTTCCTTTGTCTTGCCTATCTCTTTCTTCCTCTTTCCTCTCTCCTTCTTCCTCTTTGATCATGTCTTTCTTCTTTTTGTTTTCAACAAAAGGCTTCAATGCCTCATTTGGGGTGGCTGTGGTTGTGGTGGTAGCAGGAGGAATAGAAGCCCCAGGTTCTCACACCAGAAACCCAGAACTCAGTTCACAGGTGAGGCACATGTTGAAGTAGCCTAGCAATCCAAGTCACCTCATGACAGCAGGGAGGCCATTCTTCAGATAAAGACACTTAAAAAATTTTTTTTTGTAGTTGGAACTTGAACTCTGGGCCTGGGTGCTGTCCTGAGCTCTTTTGCTCAAAGCTAGCATGCTACCACTTGGAGCCACAGCACCACTTCTGGTTTTCTGGTGGTTAATTGGAGAAAAGAGTCTCACGGACTTCTGCCTGAGCTGGCTTTGAACTGTGATCCTCAGATCAGAAGCTAGGACTACAGGTGTGAGCCACCGGTGTCCGGCAGACAACGTTTTCTTTTTGAGACAGAATTTTACTGTGTGGCCCAAGCTGGCCTTTAACCTGGAATCCTCCTGCCGCAGCCTCCCAAGTGCTGTTCCAAGGGCATGCACTTCCATGCTTGATTAAATACATGGCTCTGAGACCTCAGCTCAGAGAAGCCTTTTTCTACCTTTTCTCAAAACCTCCTTGGGTGCCCAGAGAACCCACAGAACACAAGTTACTTGCATTTGCTCTATTAGCCATTGTGGGTAGCGTGTGAAGCCAGTGCTGTGCTCTGTCTTGCCTTACTAGTGAGCGAACGCTAGCCTCTCTTTCATGTGAAGAAGAACCAGAGTGGCTTCCAGTCTTTCGCCCACTGAGTTTTCTGCCATTGTTCAAACCACGCCCACTCTCCACCTCCTGCCCCCTTGGCAGATGCCAGGGACGATGGAAGAATAAATCTCACGCCTGAAGCCCAGGCCTTCCCAGCGGCTTGACAGGGGACTGATTTTTAACCTTGCCCTTCACTGCGCTTGAGTTTAACCACAGTCACGTGCCTCCTTTTGATAATGGGTTGTTTTCTATGAGGAACCGTAATGTGGAACACGAACTTGACAAAACAGAGGAGAATAAAACAGACATTATGAATAAAATATGTGGGCAGAGAAATGTATAAATGATCTGAGCCTGCTGACACAATAAAGCCTTTTTAACTGCCCTCCAGGCAAAATACATATTTTTCAAATCCCTAAGTTCTATACATTAACAGAGAAATGTCTCCCCCGGTGACCTGGGGCGGCCCACCCCACACTGGACATGGATCATTCCAGATTGCGGCTGGCCTTTCTGCGGGGAGGGCATCAATCTCGTGCCGGCTTCTTCTCTGGCTGCACATGTACACACATCACCGTCCACACGCCCCGCACGGCCCCGTTTAGCGGCTGACATCGGCTTTCAACACACGGCAGGATTATGCTACAAGCCACCGTGTCACCCGCACACAGAGCGCGGGTGAACTCTGCGAGGGAACACGACCCAGAATCAACGTTTTCCTGAACTTGCCCTTCTCGGGTCAAAGGAAAAGAAAAAGAAAAGGCAGAAACTGCCAAAAAGGCCTGAAAGCTGCCCCTGCTCGGCTTCCCACACCTTCCAAGAGGCCAGAGTCCCTCCCAGCAGCCCCGCTTCTACTCTTTGGAGCCTCGGGTGAGAATTTGCCCTGGGTCAGGCTCTTTCCTACACTTACGGCAATGCACAGACTCTGCTTACCTCGTGGGGGAAGAAGAAATGTAAGTTAAAGATTGTGGGTCTATCTAAAAATCTGTTTTTACTTTTGGAAGTACTGGGGTTTGAACTCAGGGCCTCACATTCTTTAGGCAGATACCCCAACGTTTGAGCCTTGCCACAAGTCCATTTCGCTTTAGCCAGGATCACACACACACACACACACACACACACACACACACACACACACACACACCCTGTCTGGCTTGTTTGCTGCGACAGATGTCTCAGTAACTTTGTGCTCAGGTTAGCTTTAAAAATGCAATCCTCCTCAAGTAGCTGAGATTATTATAGGCATGCACTGTCATGTCCAGACTTAAAGTTTTTGTTTGAGACAGGGTCTCACCAGGTAGCCCATGGTGGTCTAAAGTTTATGATACTGTTGCCTCCCAAGTGCTGAGATTATAGGGGTACACCACTCCTGACTTTATTTTCTTTTTGTCCACCGAGTGGAGGCTCATAGCCACTGATATCTTCAGAAACACATCCCCCTCTGATTACAGAAGAGCTGAGACCTAAATCCAGTCTGTTTGTATTTTCAATCATCTGTAGGGGTTTAAAACTCTAACTTTGCCTGAAGTGTGTGTGTATGCAGAGGGGTATGTGAATATGAATATACGCAGGATTAGTTGAACCTTACACATAATGTTTACCTGCTCTATCACAGGAAAGAGAATCTAGGGTTTTCCTTTGTCTTTGTGTTTTTAGTTCGAACTTCCCACATCCAGGCCCACTTTGAGTGAGTCTGTCTTAAGTGATTGTAGAATGTTGTAAGTGTGCCCCAGGTATAGGCATGTATGAGCAACCAGGGTGGAGAAGGAGTCTGCAGGCAATTAAACACCAATGGCCCGAGAGAGACCAAGAGCACGCAGCCCTTCATGTTGAAGACCACCCAAGCTCAGCCACCGTGGGCCAAGCTTTTCTTGATGGTTCTATTGGTCAAAAAGGTGCTCTTTTTGTGTGTGAGTCTAAAAAGAGGGCTGGGGGCTGGGAAGTTGGCTCAGTGGTAGAGTGTTTGCCTTGCATGCATGCAGCCCTGGGTTCGATTCCTCAGCACCACATAAGCAGAAAAAGCTGGAAGTGGTGCTCAAGTGGTAGAGTGCTGGCCTTGAGCTGAAGAGCTGAAGGACAGCGCCCAGGCCCAGAGTTCAGGCCCCTTGACCAAATGACAAAATAAAAATAAAAGGGGGGACGGGAGAGGCAGGGAAGGGAAGCGGTGAGAGGGTTCTGGGTTCCTAGTTTCTGGGTCCTGAAGTTTAAGATTCAGGATGCAGCCTGGGAGGTCAGGAGCTGTCAGCAGGTGGCGCTAGACCAGGAGTCTTCATACTACTGCAATTGCCTTCCCTTGGGCAGACCACTCAGCCTCACCTTTCTCACTGAGAAGTAGGTAAGCTTGTTCTGGGATTTCTCTGCTTCTGACTCAGAGATCTATGCCTTGAGAAGAGTCTCAGTCTGGACACACCAAGGTGGCTGTTCATCCCAGTTGTGGATAAGTTCATCTGCTTCCTAGGGTTGTTGTGAGGGTAAACTATCCTTATGCAAAATGCTTAGCAGGGTATTGGAAGTGCCAGTCAAGCGGCAGAGCACCAGCCTTGAGCACCAAAGCTGAGAGAGAGAGTTCGAGGCTTTGAGTTCTTGCCCTGTACCAGCACACACACACACACACACACACACACACACACACACACACACACACACACACACACAGAGTACACCTCCCAGTAGAAGGTTGAGGCCCAAGACACAATAATTGTTATTGTGAGTAGGTTTGGCATCAGGGGCCCTTTTTTGCTGTTTCACCAAGTACCTGGCACACACAGAAGACACACAACAAATGCTAATAAAATCCACGTTCATCTGAGCTACAGATTTCATTACCCAAATTAGAAGCCTCCTATCTTAATTACGAGGGCATGCTTTCAAATTGTTTAATGACATCTTGTTCGGTAGCTGGCTTAATAAATCTTTGCTGCCAACGGCAAGTTCTCCATGCTGGAAAATCATCTAAATATTTAACTGATTTTTTTTTCCACGCAGACACGTGGCAGAGTATAGCTGCTGAGCAGAGAGATCAGGCTGCAAAACCCGAACTCATTCAAACCTATCAGTCCCAGACCTTTCTCTCTCTGGGGTCACTGGCCCTGTTGGATGGATAATTCATGCCCTTGGCCCTGACTCCCTCTACTGAAGGGCCTGGGAAAGCATAGATTTGAAGAATAAGATGGATTACAAGTGAGAATATAGTGAATAACTGTGCCCACTCACGTGAATGACTGCAGTTAGGGTATGATAATGATACTTGCACACCCATGTGCATTGCTGCACTGGTCATCATAGACAAGTTATTGAAGCAATCCAGATGCCCACAACGAATGAATGGACCAAGAAATGTGATCGTATCTGTCTGCTTATCTATCTATCTATCTATCTATCTATCTATCTATCTATCTATCTATCTATCTATCTCCTCTCTCTGTACGTGCACACCCATACACAATCAAATCTTACTCATCTATAGGAAGAATAATAATCATTTGTAAGGAAATAGATGAAATCGGACAAAAACAATGTTAAGCGAAGTAAGTCAGGCTCAGAGAGACAAAGGGTACATATTTTCTCTCATTTGTGGACATTAGATCTGGATTACTAACATACATGGTATCACATACGGGGCCATATGTGTGGACACATAAGAAACTGAAGTGTGGTGAGCACAGGGGAGGATTGCCATGGTGTCATTCCTTTCAACCACTAACTCACAGCTTGCCAAGACGGATTCCAGGAAGCCAGGGCAGGGAGGCCACTGGGAAAGGGGACAGACAAATGGAGTGAGGAAAGGCAGGCCAATATACTCATAATATCCCACGTCCATCTGTGAAAATGGAACTAGGTAACTTGAGGGGTGGACGGGGTTGGGAGAGACGGAGGAGAAAAATGGGAGGCAGGCGGCACTGACCAAGATGCCTGGTACTCATAAACTGACATCTGAATTGAAGTCCTTTGCACAGCTACTTAAAGGTAATAATAATAAAATAAGGAAGGTAATTCCTCTTTTTTTTTTTTTTTTGTTGGTTATGGGGCTTGACAGGGCCTGGGCACTGTCCCTCAGCTCTTCAGCTCAAGGCGAGTGCTCTACCACTTGACACACAAGCCACTTCTGGTTTTCTGGTGGTGAACTGGAGATAAGAGTCTCACAGACGTTCCTGCCCCGGCTAGCTTTGTACCTTGATCCTCAGATCTCAGCCTCCTGAGTAGCTAGGATGACAGGCGTGAGCCACTGGTGCCTGGCTTCTTTTGACAGTAATGATAGTGGAGCCCGTGAGGTCTCTCCCCAGTCTTCTTATAGTACACTCAGCTGTGGGGCTCATGGGGGAAGGGCCCAGCTGTGGCCACGTGCACACACCGGGGCGACACCAGGGGTACAGACCCTTTCCTTTCCTGCAGCTGCTCCTTGTTAGGTGAGGAAAAAGCAGCTCCTGTCCATGAACACCCCTCCCTAGGGCTGGGTTTTCTGTTATTTGCAGCCCAACAACGCACTTTATCTATTTGTGATGTCCCATGGTGGATGAGATCCTTAAAGTGACCCTGCTCAAGGTGAGAACTTCACGTATCCTCATCCATGGACAACTTAGAGCCAAAGCCAAGCTGATGGTGTGTGTGTGTGTGTGTGTGTGTGTGTGTGTGTGTTGGGTGACACTTGGGCAGAGGCCAATCTCAAATGTCTAGCCATGCTCCTGTGGCTGCTGAAGCTCACCTTGTCTCAGAGGAGCACAGCTCTGTCCTGTAAGCTCAGCAGTGTCAGCGCCAGGCAAGAGAGAAAGGATGAAAAGCGAAACTCAATGGGTCATCCAACACTGAAGCCTCCAGGCCTTCTACTGGGATACTGAAAATCCTCCCCTTCCTCTTTCCTACCAGATGGATGCAGGAAAGAAGAGAATGCAATCCCAGAAGTGTTTGCAACTTTTTAAAACACCTTCATTCATAGGTCTGTGCTGTGTGAAATAAGCGAAGGGCTAAGTTTACTTGGGGGACATTAAACATTATGGGTTCTGAAATGAAGGGAGAAAAGTTTCCATTTCTATTTTACTTTTCTGTGGTAACTACCTAATGAGTAAGGAGGAAAGAAACGGGGAAACTTTCTAGTTACGTTGTAATATAAAAAGCCGCAAGTATTTTAACAGGCTGCCACTGTGTACTTCAGAGTAAGGAACTCTAAAACTGAATAAACTAAAACTAAGCCTTGTATAAATGTTTGCTGAGTTACAATGTATGGGGATTCATTAGGGAGAAGAGGCTGGGGCCTCCTCATCCAACTCTAGAAAGGGGATCAAAGAGTTGCTACAAGGATTCATTAGGGAGAAGAGGCTGGGGCCTCCTCATCCAACTCTAGAAAGGGGATCAAAGAGTTGCTACAAGGAGAAAAAGAAAAATGAGACAAAGAAATACTGCCGAAAGGGGGAAAAACACAACAATAAAATGAACAATACACTAAACCCCTCAAACCACCCAACCAACCAAAAATAATCCCAAAACTTTTTTTTGGGTCCGGTCGTGGGGCCTGAACTCTGGGCCTGGGCGCTGTCCCTCAGCTCTTCAGCTCAAGGCTAGCGCTCTACCACTTGAGCCACAGCGCCACTTCTGGCTTTTTTCTTTTTGTTTATGTGGTGCTGAGGAATCGAACCCAGTGCCTCATGCATGCAGGGCAAGTGCTCTATCACTGAGCCACCTTTGCAGCCCCAATAATCCCAAAACTTGTACTGAAGTATCTATCGCTTGGCAAATCCTGCTCAATGTACTTACAAGTTTAACTTATTTATAACTGACCCAGAAACCCTGCAAACAAACACATGATTATTTCCCCCATTTCACAAAACAGAGAAATTGCTTATTTTGTCCAAAGGCACACAATACTTAATTCTACGCAGTCTGTATTCTTACCCATGATTCTCAGTGGCCTCCCCATCTCAGTCAAAGTATTAAGAAAAGTAAAGCTTCAGAGATACACCCATTACAGGAGGGTCTTGGATTTCCAGATGGGGTGGGAGTTGGAAGAGTTCAATTGCCTGAAAATGTCTCAATTGCTAGGAAATTACCTACCAGCGGCCTGAAATGATCTTTATGGAGAAACACAGCATAGCCCAGATTCTGTGTAAACCACTTTCCAGTTGTGCTTTTGAAGATGAAAATATAAAACAACTTCCAGTGTTGCCTAAAATTAAAGGAAGCCTTTTAAAATCATAACATGGATTTCCAGAGAAATATTTGTCTAACTGAGAGCAGCTTCTCTGATTAAGCAATTAAGTCTCAATGAGATGGACCATCATCATCACTTACAGGTCATTTGGAATGCAAAGAGGCCCAGGACTTGGCTGGGGAGCTAAATTGGTCTATTCTCTCAGTGGGTGTCTAAAATTCTGAGATTCTCTTACGCCACACATGTGTGGTTTTTAAGTATTTAATTATTTGGGCTGCCTGCCGCCTATGTGTACTGACTGAGAAAGAAATCTCCGTTAAGTCTTTTGCCGAGTGGACCTGCAGCAGCATCGGAAAATGGCTACTTTGTTAAGGCTCACGTGGCTGGAAGACCCAGCCGGGACCACGACCCAGAGAAGACCTGGGAAATCAGTTGCCAGTCACAAGAAGATGGCATTGCTGCTATTTTGAGTAATGAGATGGAGTTCCTGCACAGCAAGAGGTAGATTTTACTGGGTTCATGTAAAGCTTATGGAAATGAGTATTTATTAGTTGACATCACCGAAGCCCATCTGGGAAGGTTTGTGTTTCTCAGCTCAAGGTTCACTAAGACTAAAGAAAGGTCTCTATAAAATGGTCATCTCGTGTGTGTGTGTGTGTGTGTGTGTGTGTGCGCGCGCGCGTGCGTGCGCGTGCACGTGCTCTGTGCAGGGGTTTGAACTCAGGGTCTCATGCTTTTTTTTGTTTTTCCACTCAAGGCTGGCACTCTACCGTGTGAGCCACATCTCTATTTCCAGCTTTTTGTTGATTAATTGGACATAAGAGTCTCTTGAATTTATCTGGTTGGGCTGGCTTCTAATGGTGGTCCTCAAGCCTTGAGTAGTTGGAATTATAGGTGAGCCACCAGTGCCGGGCTTCATCCCGTGTTTCTTGAGAATCTGCAGCTGACTTCTTTCAGCTGTGGGAGGATCCAGCATTGTCTGGAGGCCCAGCCCCAGGGGAGTGATAGAGTGATGTGTGTGTATCCAGAAACAACCTGGCACCCACTTTCCCTGATCTGAGGTAAGGATGTTTCCCTCCCATTCTTCACGTTCCTCAGAGAAGAAAAGCAGTCAGGAGCCAGGCACTGGTGGCCCACATCTGTCATCCTAGCTACGCAGGAGGCTGAGATCTGAGGATCTAGGCTCAAAGCCAGCCCACGCAGGAAAGTCTGTGAGACTCTTATCTCCAGTTAACCACCAGAAAACCTGGAAGTGGCGCTGTGGCTCAAGTGGTAGAGCACTAGCCTTGAGCTGAAGAGCTCAGGGACAGCACCCAGGCCCAGAGTTCAAGCCCCAGGACTGACCAAAAAAAAAAAAAAAGAGCAGTCAGGAGCAGAGCTCTCTAGACAGAGGCCTTACAACACCAAGGGTCTCAAAACAGATCACTGAGGAGAGTTTTTCAGGGTTGTTGTTGACCCCTGTGCTTTAAAATGTTTTAACCAAGCCTTTGCCAATATCACACAAATCAACAGGCTGAGGCTTCCCTGCTGGTATGAGTCTTGACCCTAATGCTTCTGTTGACAGGTTGGAGGGGTGTGTGAATCCAGGGGGTTCAGCCTCTGAGCTCCTCCTCCCCTTATGCAGATTGGCAGGTGGGCAGATGGGGTGGGGGGGGGGGAGGGGGGCAGGGCCTTTAGAATGAGCCAATGTTCTTTCTGAACTTCAAACAGAAAAAGAATGGCCGACACTGATTGGCTCCCCAGGGCCACTGTCAGGCAGAAGTCTCCATGGTAACGGAGCTCCCCCTTGGCCTCTCTGGGTACTTTCCACCAGAGCATTTCCCTTCCTTTCCCTCCCCCCTCCCTTTTTAGGAGAGTTCTCAAAACTGATTTAAATATTATGATCGTCTCATCTCTGAGTGCTAAGTGGGAGACGTATTCATGGTGGCTGGGAAACCTTTTAAAATATATACTCTTCTCCCTTCAATTGGTAACTGCCACAAAGGTGAATTCCCCCCTAATAGAAAGTTCCTTTTACAACGAGAGAACCTAGAAGTTGGGGAGTCAAGGTGGCTCAGCACTTTTTGAGATGACTGGATTAAAGTCGACAAGCAACCAAGGAGCAATCAAAGGCGAAGAGAAGTGTCACTTTTCTTGCACACTGTTCAGCATCTCCTGTTCCCGCCACAGGCCACTGGGGTGGCTTGTGTTTAGTGGACCAATATTCAAGGCATCATTTGTCTCCAGATTGGAAGCAACTGTATCTTTTGAGAATTTGGGGCTGGGAAGGTGGCTCAGTGGTAGAGTGCTTGCCTTGCATGCAGAAGCCCTGGGTTCAATTCCTCAGCACTACATAAGCAGAAAAAGCCAGAAGTGGCACTGTGGCTCAAGTGGTAAATTGCTAGCCTTAAGCTGAAGAGTTGAAGGACAGTGCCCAGGCCCAGAGTTCAGGCCCCACGACCGACAAAAAAAAAAAAAAAAAAAAGGAGAGAATTTATCACATGATGAGACGATCATTAGCAAATTTTGTCAGTTTTGGGGCTTGAACTCAGGGTCTGGGTGATAGCCTTTAGCTTTTCACTTAAGATTGGCATTCTGCCATTTGAGCCACAGATTCATGTCTTTAATTGGAGATAAGAGTCTCACGACCTTTCCTGACAGGGCTGGCTTTGAAATGTGATCCTCAGATGTCAGGATTACAGGTGTGACCTACTAGCATGGGACAAGAAAAATAAAATTGTACTTCTTTCTTAGTGGTTTCCAAGTGTGAGTTCTTTTTACTGTATCACATTTCTTCTTAGCCCTGGAGTTCTTTACTACATAAAAACAAACACGTTATGCCTTTTGTAGGGAAGAAAAGGGAGCAAAAGACTGACCCTGATCTCTGACCCCTCCTGACACTCTCTCCAAATCTCCAAAGAGATTTAGCCAATGCCCCCACGTAATCAGTGTTTAGATTCTCACAGTATATTAGACATTGGAGCAAGGACCAGCTTATGGGGAGCCGCTGCCATACAATTTATATTGACATAGGCAGACATCACTTAACTTATGTATTTGGGATCAGCAATGTTAGGTTTCAGACTAAAAATGAGTAGAGAAGAAGCAAAAGAAAAGAAAGAACACTCTTTGTCAAGAAAATCCCTTCCAGGTGATCGTGAAGAGCTGCCTTCCCCCCAAGAAGTTTGAGCAACTGTCATTAGGGTGGAGGAGGAGGGAACACAATGTCCTGGGCAATTTTATGATGCTTCTGACCTTAAAAGGCATGCATGGAGATGAAAGTGTTTTAGTGGCTTTTGCAGATCCTGAAAATTGGCACTGTCCTGAAGTCTTCTTGAACACATCCTGAGGTTTGACATTTGCTGTGATTCTTTTTTTCCCCTCCCTCCTCCTCTCCCTCCCTTTCTCCCTCTCAGAAATCATCGTGAAACAATGCCACCGAATCTACCAAAATGCGAACGTCTGTGGGAAGTTACTAAAACAGATAGTAAAGGCTCACTGGGTGCCGCACTTGAGAAAATCTGAAAATTGCTGGCTCTGTTGTTGAGAAAAATAAACACTTGGTTTGCAAGTGTCTCTGGCATGCCTTTGCCTGATGGCGAAGTTACAGCAACACTGTGCTGGCGGGAAATGAGCTTAAAGCATGGAGGAAGCACAGAAGATAAACCCCCGGAGAGGAAAACACGCTTGAGTTTAAGTTCTTAATTTTATTTTACTCTCAAGATGAAGTTTGAAAGAATAAAAATGCACCATTATGTCCGCAAGTACATCATCCTTTGATGGGCTTTGTGTAATATGTAGAAAAGATCGTGCCCTACAACTTGGAAATTATCATGCAAAAAATTACATCGCCCAAGTCAGGACTTCCAAACTGGAGTCACCTAGTTAAATTCCAAGATGCTCACCCACAAGTAAGGGACAGGAGGCCAAAATGCGGACTTCAGCATTGAGAGCTGGCTTGCTGAGTGTGTCAAAGGCTGATGGTGGCTTCACTGTTGGGTTCATACATCATATGGAGAGCCCATATTGACTCATTACTTAGCAATTGGGAGAAAGAAGAGCACCAGATTGGGATAGAGTGAGGTGGAGAATAATTGGGTAGACCGAGAATTAAAAACAAATAAAAAAAGACCAACATCAACGCCAAGACACATAGAGCAGTAAAGCTTGAGATTTAAAAAAAATAGGTATTTTTAAATGGGTAAAGCAAAGAGAACTCTCATTAACCTATTTTTATAATAAAAATGTTTTTTTTAAAAGAAGTCAGATCCATAGTCATGAAGTGGTAAGGAACAAGTCATTATAATTTAAGGGAAAAATGGCAGCTCAAATGATTTGACATAAATCTTTGGGGCAGGGGTTTCCAGTGCTCTGATTAATTATCTAATTAGCTGCTTCAAGTCTTACTTGACCTCGTTAGTGTGACTAGTACGTCCAAACATCCCAGTTCTGTCATAAAGCAGGGTGCAGCGTCTCTCTTCTGTGGACCAGATGGGGGTCTCATGGGCCATCCATCAACTTCTCAGCTGGGGATTTGCCCAGGAGGAAGACGAGTCCCAGGCTCTCAGCTTCTTCCCTCCCTGCTGGGACTCGGTCTCCACTGACTCATGGGTTGAGCAATTCTCAGGTGTTGGGAAACTCTGAGATCTTATCTACAGGCCAAATCAGGACTCCCTCACACCCTTTTGGGACAGACAGGGTCAGACCTTGATGGGAGAATTTTCAACCCCATGAAAGCAATTCTCTAGATCAAGACAAAAGGAAGGATTGAAATGTACAATTTTGTTTTTTGAGAGAGAAAAAGAAGGGGTGGGGAGAAATGTCCACTGCGTTCATGATGCGGCATCTCCTCGTGTCCCTTCAAAGGGGAAACGCGAGCCCCTGTCCTTGGGCACCCCCTCTTTTGGGGCTCTTCAGGACCTTCCTCTTGGGAACCTGGAAGGTCCTCTGGCTCTAGGCTCAGCCTCAACTGACTTCCCATGTCTGTGTCTCAAATCGTGGGGACTCCTCGGAGAACGACTCATTAACATACACGCCACTGCATGGTCTCTGGAGCCGCCTCCTTCTAATTATTTATGTCTCAGCAGAAAAGCCCACTTGTTCTGAGCCCACTTGTCTCATGCCATAGAACACCTCAGTCCCAGCCCCAGCACCATGCCTGATACTTTTCTAGCCTTGCTGTAGAAATGGTTATTTTTCTTTTCTTTTCTGTAGTTAACCTTGTTCCTCTAGAATGTAGGTAACCAAGAGAACCTCCCTATGAGGGCCGAGCATAAGTTGAATAAAAACTAAGTATCCTCATGAACCTATGAAGTCTTTTCTATGGGCAGTGAAAGAGTAGAGTTATAGATTGTGAGGAGTGTGATCTTCCCCTTGGGAAGAGGGACACCAATAAAGGGGTTTATGGAAAGAAGTTGGAGAAATTGACCTTGTCTAAGAAACTTGTCTACAGAAAACCAGCTTATGGCTACATTATCTCACCCTCCTGGAAAAGACAGAATGAACACGAGGGTCAACATTTTATGTAATTTCACAGCCAGCCCTTTGATAGATGTGCCAGGCCATTAATTTCTGCACAGGAACTCCAGGGAGGGAAGAGGTTTGAACAGGCAATTGTCACATGACAATTTAGGTGTGTCAGGTCTGGATCTCATCATCATATTTCAGCCTCACAGCAGTTTGAGAAGTCAATACCAGGTCTGTGTCCATTGTAGAGGTGGTGGGGGCTTGGACAAGCAAAGGCCAGCTGGAGGCCGCACAGATGGTGAATGACGGGGCCCAGACTCATGCCAGCCTATCAGACTTCAGAGCTTCCCAGTGATGACCTGCCCAGGATGATAATGATAGTTTACAGATTAGAAATGGTGTCAAGACTGGGCTTTTTCCTCATTCATTAGTTTTCCTGACGTTTCTAAAGGCTTCTACAAAGATGGAAACCTTTCTATAATAATGAAATTTATTTTCCTTGTTCTCATTGCTATTTACTAAGTGTATTGAATTGATTCACACTTGTAATAAATGGAAGGAACAGGGTAACTTTTGAAGTAGATGACACAATCTGCCTCATTAGAGGTCACATGACAATGTGTATATGAGCTGTAATGTCATGTGACCTCCTTTATTTGTAGTTGTCTGGGGCAAAAGGATTAGGGACCAAAGATCCTGGAATCATGTTGGACAAATGATTTCCTATTAACTTTTATTTTTTCCTGTCTACATAAGGAACTGACTCTGAAGTCTAGTTTGTGATCAGGTCTTTGGACTGTAGAAAACCTCAATTTGTTTTTTATCTCATTCTCTTCACTTGGAGAAAATATTCAAAGCTTGCATAAGAATCTTGAATGACTATGCAAAACTTTCAATTGCTTGGAACAAGAAAATAGATAAGAGAATGATTTCTTGTCTAGTTATCACTCCAACCTTAACCTTGGACCAAAAATATGAAGGAGATTCTAGGAAAATGGCTTTGACCTCAGACCAAGGCAGAACAGAACAAACTTGAGTTATGATGAAGGACAGAGATATTTGAGGGCTGTGTTTTAAGAAGAAGATAAAGGGCACCAAAGGGAAACACTGGAGACCAAACATTCCTGGAAATGCTAGCACAGCTGGACCAGCTGTTTTCAACCGCCCTTTTCCACACACCCCTGCTTTGCTGTACTAATTGATGCCGGGGAAAATGATGAAGTGCTTATGTTCTAAGGACCTTAAGTCTTAAATATGGGGAACTGCAGTATTTAATAAGTAGGGTGATCATGTGACAAGGTTGAATCTTCATTTTATGGAATACTGGGGTTTGAACTTTGGGTCTCTTGTATGTTACAAAGGCTCTCTACTACAAGGATAATAATTAGTGTTGCTATGTAAACACACACCTGTCTATATGATTGTATATAGGTATAAATTTAAAATCGTTTATTTTTCTTATCTCCCTATGGAAGAAAGCCCTATTACTATCAATGCTTTTATAGAAGAAACTGGCAGAGAGTTCCAGTCATGTGTCCAGAATTCACTTCCAGCAAGTTACAAGGCCAGGATTTGAACCAGAGGACTTCAGACTACAAAATACAGATTTATAACCACTGTGCTGGCCTGCCACTGAAGGGTCTGGTTATGTCTATGCATAGAAATAGGTATTGTGAGTCATTAGTGTCAGCTCATGAGTTTGGGTTGTTGAAGCATTAGCCACGCATTTCTATTTGTAAATGGGAGGGCTGGGGACGATCCCAGAGTAAGGAGAAGAGAACGAAATGGAAAATTCCCAAGATGATGCTCTTAAGTACTGTATTGTCTCAGATCACAGGAAGGGCTGAGCAGAGCCTGACAAATCTAAGAGAAGTTCCCAGGGGAGCCAGAGCGGAGCAAAGCCCTAGAGTCTTTCAGACGGAGGTTTTTAGACTGTCTTCACCCTTGAGATATGATAGAAATCCAGCTTTTCAAAGGGAAAGTGGAGAAATGAGAACTAAAAGCAGGGATTATTGAGGATTCCTCACAAAAAAGATCAAGAGGATCCAGGAGTAAAAGATCAAAAAGACTTAAACCAAAAAAAAAAAACCCCACCACTCTCAGAATCTCTTGATGGACTGAATTTGTTACTTAGCTGCTGAGATTTCACATTCCTCTCAATTAAATGGTTTTAAATAGGAATTAGCATCAGGAAGTAAGAAGCGCCTGAAAGCTCAGGCAAAAAAAAAAAAAAAAAAAGATGACAGAAGAACTAAAAGTTATGACTCAGATGTATAATTTCTGCCCAGCAAAATTTATTCTGAGTTTTGATTTGACTTTCATAAAATAGTCTATCTTTTCCATTTTATAGGCCTATAACTTTCAAAGTAGTTGATGTGGATGATCTCATTTGATCATTCCAACCAGCCTAAGCCAGAGATCGGAGAAGGATTTTATTAGTATTTGCAAGATAAGGACGTTGAGGCATAAGACATTAGGATGAGATCTAAATGTCTTCCAGCTAATAATGTCATTCAGTAAGCATCTACCACAGTGTGAGGCTCAGCCCTCTATGTCTGATTATGAATTCTCCCAGTAAAGTCTGAGGAAGATGCTTGTCATTTGCTCCATCTCAGGGTCTAAGTATGAGTAGCTTGCAACATATGTATGTACAGGACCTGGCCTGGCTTGGCTTGCTTGCGAGAGCATCTAAGGGTGAATGGTAAACAACTCTTCCCATGGTGGGAAAACTTACACCATGGAAGTTAGTGTACAAATAAGTGCATGGTTATTCTTGTAAAGCCTATTGTCAAATGCTTCCCAGCACCCTACCAGACATGCGCCCAGCAATATGCAGAGGGACGTGTCAAAGGAGGCTTTCGGGTGCTAAGTCTTTTCCTTCCCCACTGTGGATAATGGTCATTTGCTCTGGACCATGTCCATTTGTGCTCAACCATCTGCTGCCCGTGGGGTTCAGGAGCTCAAAGCCTTATCTGGAATTCTCAATTTTAACTTATACTGAAGAGTGTGGACATGGTGCAGAGATGAAAAATACTTGTGTTATGCAACATGTACTGAGAACATGAACTTGGGCCGGGCACAGTGGCCTAAGTAATAAGGCCAGGCAGAATGTCATCCCATTTATTGGGAAGTGGAGATTGAGAAGATCTAGGTTTGAGTCCAGCCTGCCTGGGCAAAAATGAAAAACCTTACCAGAAATTTAGCTAAAGAAAAAGCCAGAGGCCTTGAATTCAAACTGCAGAGCTGTCAGCCAAAATAATCAACCAATCAAACCAAGCCAAACAAGGAACACATGGATTTCAAGTCCTTGCTCTCATTTTAAATGTTGTTTGCTTATGAGTTTTTTATACTATTAGAGCTGCCTTCCCACCTAATCCAAGAATGGTGAGTCCACCAATAAGGAAGATTCATGAACCAAAAGTGTCCCTGATTTTCCCCTGTCCTCAGGAGACATGGGAGGATACCAGTGCCTTCCACCCCAGTTCTGCCACCTATTGGCCACATGGCCTTGGCCATGTGATTGCTAAGATGCAGTCTTGACTGCATCAGAGATGAGAGCTGGGCTGCAAAGGATGCTGTCGGGCTTGAGCTGTGCTGCTGTCTGCAGTGTGTGGGGTGTAGTCACTGCATGGGAAAGCAAAGCCCACGAGGAAGGAGTCTTCTGCGAGGCTCTTGGTCAAGACTGGGGGAACTTCCGGAGAGCCTGCTGGTTTCAGATCTGTTCCCAACCATTGGTTCAACCCACCCTTCTTCCTCGGTCTCCAGTGGGGTTTAAGCACAGGGAACCGGAAGTCCTTAGTACTCACCACCGGCGGCTTTCAGGTTTCTCAGCCCCCTGGCTTCATCTGTGACACAGAGATGCCAATCGTACTCTCTTGCTAGATGGATTTGCACCAATCTCAATAATGAGTTAATTATTAATCACCATAAATGTGGTTGTAGGGGAGACTTTCCTCATCAGAGGTCAGACACTCAATGTCTAGTGGGCAGGCATTCCCAAGGACATTTCTAAAATCAGCCTAACACAAACCCCAAGTCTGTTCCTTTTTCTTTTCCTAAAAAAAATGACACTGACCATTTTTCTATGATCTCTATTATTTTCTTCTCAGACATTACAGGTGATCTGTGCTCTATTGTTAGCATCCTAAGAGCTTAAGAGGAAGGAAGGAGATCCCAGAAGGAGGAAGTGGGGATCTGCCCATCAGATCCACTGTTGTAAAGCTGTGATCCAGGAAGGCGCTGAAAGGAGAGGGGACGGGAGAGGGTACAGGTCATCTGCTCTTTTTCTCATGGGAGAGGCAAAGCAGAGACAGGCACAGAGGCAGGGCCTCTACCGGTCCAGCTGTGGCTTGCCTCTGGGCACAGTTCTTGGAAGTAGAGCTTTCAGATCTGATCACCTGGACCTCGAGGTGCCTATTATAGGAATCCTATAGTAACATTCAATTAATATTTTTTTCCTGATGGCTGATGTTTTAGAGCTCAGAGTTCTAAATTGAGCCCCCCCTTTTTTCCTCTGAATATTCTGATTGTTGATTTTAATGTTGACTAGCCTTCCCCACCATAGATTGATGACGTTTCTTTTAACTCTTGCAGGGGACATGGCAATGGGGCTTTCCCCTCTACATTCACATCTTTCCTCAGCAGACATCTAGCACACAGAGCAAGGGTTAGAAAGCTGATGTAAAGACAGAGACATTTTAGGTCTTTCAGTCTCTGCTGCAACCCTCTCAACTCTGCATTAAAACACAAAAGTAGCCATGGATTGTACATTTGTTCTAATAAAACTTTATTTAAACAGGTGATGGGCAAGGCTTGCTGATTCCTCACCTAGGATAGAACTTTGGTGAGCCTGTCAACAAAGCAGAGCCTTTGAGAATGGACACGGAGTTTTGCTCTTGTCTTGGCTTATGCACTGGCTGCCTTGCCCCCTTGGGCAAATATTTCTTTCTCAGTACCCATTTTTCCTGCATAGATCTACGGTAAGACCAATATTACCCTGGTGTGTTCTCTCTGAGGCTTCTGGTGGAGGGACACGGTGAGCTGAGGTTAGAATGTTCCAACTGCATTCAATGTAGTTTTAAGGGATATTGTCATAATTGCAGTTTTATTTGCTAGAGATCTGGGTACCCTAGGCATCGAGCCTATATCTTTGAATTCTGAACTCCTGTTTTCTGGTACATGGCCTTTCATATTGTCCCCATGTTATAGATATTTGTCAAGTTCAATACAAGGTTTAGCTCTTGCTTTGGAGAGATGTAAACTAAGGTTTGGCTGATCCTAAATCCCTCAAAACAAGTAGCTGAAGCTGGGCGCCGGTGGCTCACACTTGTAATCCTAGCTACTCAGGAAGCTGAGATCTAAGGATCACAGGTCAGAGCCAGCCTGGGCAGGAAAGACTGTGAAACTCTTATCTCCAATAAACCATTAGAAAACTGGAAGAGGTGCTGTAGCTCAAGAGGTAGAGTGCTCGCCTTGAGCTGAAGAGCCCAAGGACAGAGCACAAGCCCAGAGTTCAAGCCCCATGACCGACAAAAACAAAAACAAAACAAACAAAAAACCTCAAAACAAATAGAAACCAAGCAGTTGAGTATTAATGGTACAAGTCTGTAAAGATACAAGTTTAAATGTGTGCAGAGAAAATTGGGACTATAATGGGTGGTCAGGAAAGGGTGATGATCTCAGGAAATTGAGGACAATTTGTCCCAGGAGAAGGAGAAAATGCTCCTTGGGCCCTGAGTGACTCCATTTGGGAATGTGGGGGCCATCACTGGCAATTTTTCCAAATTTTCCAGTGAGGCAAAAAATTGATATATATATGTATATATGTATATAAATGTATGTATATGTATGTATGTGTATATATATATTTTTTTTTCAGGTCAACTTCTCTTTTTGAATCTAATCCTCCAAATTAAAAAGAAACATCTAACCCTTGTTGTCAGGCCGTTAGCAAATTCTTTCATCTCGTTTCTATCAGATACAAATGAAAGTTCTGCTTTAAAAATGAACAAGGTAGGGAATTCTTAGATTTCACTGCATTTTGATTTCCTGGGTATAATTAATGGCCTTTGTCATGATGGCAAGATCTGCAATCGTTTCAATTGTCAATGATTCTTTGATCATAGTATTATTCCTCCTGCAAACTTGCCTACGTGCGGTGAGTATCAAATGAATTTATTCCAACTTCTCAGGTACCCCGGTGCATCCTGCTTCGATTCATTTTTGGAATGAGTTCTGGACTCAGCCCAGATGTTCCTCAGACCAGCTTCTTTCCGGCTCTTCCTGTCCTCTCTCTAGCACTAGTCAGCCTCTGGAAGACTAGATTTTTATTTACATGTGCTCTGTTTTTGTTAGATTGGCAGCTTTGGGAGGCAGAGGCTTCGTCTATTCTCTGCACACTGTTGAACTTCTCAGACCTACCACAGAGCCTGGTAGCTGTTGGTTCCTAGGAAATAAATTAAAGGAGAAGATGTGAGGCTATGTTGATGGGCACTGATAACACAGCAAGACTATTAATTCTCCAAGATGGTGGCCAAAACAATGCCCAAGCGATAGATTTCTGCGAACAAAAATCTTAGCATCCATAGAAGCCTAAAACTTACTGACTGTTCACTAGGTTTTGACACTGGAGGAAGAAAAATCTGTAAGTCTACCTAAAGCCAGGTTTTTACATTAGGTTTAAGATGCAACACTTCCTAAGACTAGCCTCCAGGTGCTGGCCGAGCAGAAATTGATGATGACTGTATGGAAATTAGCTTGAAGATTGAAGAGGGAAAGCTGCTATGACACGTGAAGGGAGGAGATTTGATGGATATTTCCATGGAGTATAAAGCATTTCCATTTTGATATACTCCTAGAGGACAAAAGAGAGTCTGAGAGTTGTTGAAAGTTTTAAGTTGTTGAAGTTGGAATTGAGTAATTCAGTGGAATAAGAACCATATTGACTTCTAAAACACGATTTCTACTTTCATCCACCGTGAATTTTATTTGTTGTCAAAGTGATATTAGCACATAGTAATAATTTTAGAAATGAAAGAAATGTGATATACCACCATGCTGGCATAAAAATATGTCTAATCCTGTGATGTGCCTAAATCTTCCTGCCAATTGCGATCTACAGGAAAATTAGATAACCTTTTAGACAACCAAGCGACATTTTCTCCTCTGGGGGTAGTCAGCAGGTAAACAACAGCTGCTCCCTCAGAGGGAAGCAGTGGTCTCTGTTTCATTCCTCTGAATCGATGGCAGATCTCAGGATAGACATGCTACCTGTATGAACCTTACCACCATCAGACGTGTACTTTCTAGAAAGTAAGTAGACACATAGGTAAAGGTTCTCCCCTTATAGACCAGACCCTCAGCTGAGTCATAAGAGTCACTGTGTTTTCACTGATGCAGCTCAAGTTCAAGAGGGAAAGACCAGCAAGAGAAAAGGCAACTCGACCATGAAGATGCATAACTGGAAAAGCTCCATATACTTTCTCCATAAAGAGGAACTCTTGTCATCTTCTATGTTTGTCTTCTTGAAAAGTTCATTGGGTTGCCTATGTTCAATAAACACGTATTGATGATGTAAAGAAATAACTTGATCTCTCTACCAGTAACAAGGCTGGGTGCCTGCTGGTGCTGCCCCTACCCTGAGTTGGAGGCCCCGGAATTATGCTGCGGCACTACTCCCAATCCTGCCACCAGTTCTTCGGTGGGCAGTAGATGTGCCATGCTCATCTTCACACCCTTGGTGCCCAGCTGAGGCCAGAATTGTTACCCATCTGAATGAACCCACAGAAGACACTCTCCAAGAGGATTCAAGTCTGAGAGAAGCCTGGCACCTCCACCCTTACACTGGGCAGTAGAAAGGTCACTGTCAAGGGCAAGCCATGTGGATTCTCTTGGTTCCCTTACTTGGGAAAATGCCTTGGAAAGGTATCCACAATGGAATGTGGTGGGCATCTTGAGAATTCTTTTCCTGTTCTCTGGACACTGCCTTTTCTCGTCCCTCCCTCCCACACATCTAGTCCCAGGATCTGGTCCTGACATCTCTAACTGTAATGTGGTAGCCTCCCAAAGCTGGGTGACGTTTCTTTTAATTAGTACATTCATAATAGCCACAATAATTCTGATCGTTAAGAAGTTGCTCGCCCCTCTCAGAAACAAACGCGAGTAGCAAGAAGTCAATGTCAATTTCAAACACATGTAAACAAGAACCCAGCAAGGCTGAGCACAATAACCTTTCGCTGTGATGAATGGCAAAGAAAACTCCCTGCCAAGCCCAAGGAGAAAATTTTATGCCATTGTCCCAGATACCTCCTCCTCCACCTTCCATCATGGAAATCAATTACTGTGTAGTGACTGAAAGACATGTGCTTTCCCCAAGTATCAGCTGTAAGAACCCGCTTGCCTGTCTCCCTGGGTCTTGGTGTCTCTCGAACACTGGGAGTTTCCAGTACATTTCTGTGGAACGAATGAATAATCAAATCTCAAAGTGGTCTGGCAGATCTCCTATGGAGGGAAAAAATATACAATCCTAATGAACCAGGACATCATTGTGAAGAAATTTGGACTAATCAGTGTTTGCCCAAAGTATCTATGAGCATCAGAACATTCAGTTAAGGATTTCCAAGTTTACGTTCTGGTAACAACTTAATCCAGGTAACAGAGTTCCGGCTGAACCCCACGGCACGAAATCAAGGACTATACTGGGGTTGTTCTTGGAATACTTAGCTGAGGATGTCTAACTTTTTAACCTCACCTTTCTTATTTGAAAGAGGCTTACGTTCCCTCCCTCTGCCACTATGTCTCAAGTTTGGGAAATGGTTGCGGCTATAATTTCTCCACTCAGCACTATGACAGCACAAGCCAAAAGTCTGGGCACTGCCTGCGGTGGCCGCCTGTGTCCCTCCTCCCAGACCCCTGCATGGCATCAGGATGCATTGTGGGTACCCAACTGCAGCAGTGCCAGTTCCCCGTGACAGAGTCGAGTTGTCTGAGATCATTTCCTCTGCTGCCTTTCATATCACTGAACTGAAGCCATCAGGCCTGTCAAGAGCAAGGGTCTCAAATGAAAGACCAGTGCATTAAGACAGAGCATAATTGCCAGGTTCTGAGTTGCTGACATTAATCGTTTTACCAAAAGATGACAGTAGAGTTTCTCTCTCTCTCTCTCTCTCTCATATTGCCAACACATAGAAGTTCCTGAGTTATGGGAAGAGGGAAAAACCACCACCACCAAGCTTTTTAATTGCAAGTAATATATTTTCCTATTTTTTTCCTTTTTGGGCAATTTGATAACACAAAACACTTACTTGGGGGCCACAAGGGGAGACAAAGTAAGACAGAGAAAGAATGTTTTGTGTTCATCCAAGCACAGCTATGTTAATGCGTATTATCCCATTAATGCGAGTCAACACTGGGGATGGGCTCACCAACGCAAGCAGGAAGCATACACTTCTCATCATCTGATAACATGTTTAATGACAGATTGACGGGCGATTTGCAAATGTGAACTGGCATCAGTGTTGCTAACTTCAGCTCCTGCCGCCGCCTCTGCTATGCCAGCATATTTATGTGCATAATTTGATTTCTCAGCCACACTGTTAGTACGTTTTTAATATTAACTATGCACGAACAGACAGGCAAACTTAAGTTGCACTGATGGTTGGAGTTCATTAGATTGAAAAAGATGGGCATGCGTGACGAAGATGGAGGTGGCGGGCCAACATCTGAGAAGCAGCACGGAGCAGCACACTCATTCTCGACAAGCCTCAGCTACACATTTCATGTTGTCAGAGGCAGCAAAGCTCTTACCAGGGAAGCAAGAAGGAAAGGAAGGAGGACTCAGTCAGGCACTTCCCATTGGCCCCAGGGGATGGCTAGACCCGCCTCTGTTGTCCCAAGCATCCTTTTTACCCACACACCAGACCTCTTGCTTCCTAAAGGCCCTTGGAGCTAGTGGGTGAAGGTGTCAGATGCTGTCACTCCTCACAGCCAGCTGTTTCCTGGGATGCAAAGCTGGCTCCTGGTGGATGGTGGGAGGCGCATGACTATGGTTGGGTTTGCCCTGCTGCCATCACTTGTTTGACTTAGATTAGGTGGTCTCACCCTAAGGTGCCTCTGTTTATTTGTCCGTAAAATGGGCTTAGAAAAAACTCACATGTGATGGAACAAGTAAAGCTCAAGCAAGCTAAAGAAATACGGAGTCCTTGCTAAGGCAAGGAGCAAGTGTTCCATTTCTGATCATTTTTCAGATTATTTTATTTTTAGATTATCTTATTTCTGATTCCCTTCTCCCTAAGAAAAAAAGCCAAAAAACTTATGTCTGTTTCCTAGGTTCTACTATCCAGAGGACTGGGTTCAAATCCAAGCTCCTCAAGAGACAGAAATGCGGGGCTGGGAAGGTAGCTCAGTGGTAGAGCACTTGCCTTGCATGCCTGAGGCCCTGGGTTTGATTCCTCAGCACTACATAAGCAAAAAAGAAAAAAGTCGGAAGTGGTGCTGTGGCTCAAGTGGTAGAGCGCTAGCCTTGAGCTGAAGAGTTGAGGGACAGTGCCCAGGCCCAGAGTTCAAGCCCCATGACCGGACCCCCCCCCAAAAAAAGAGACAGAAATGCTCTCCTTGATTTAATTAATGCATACACCCTAGGAAGCATGCATGCAGTGACCAGAAAGTGGTCCATAAAGAAGTGTAAACGTTATGTCTCAAAAACGGTAAGATGGTACTTAAATAAAAAATGGTTGAGCTTTATAAGTTAAAGACTGTGTGTATTTTTGTGGGAATAGGATGATCAAATCTGAATTTCTGATTTTTTTTTTTGTTGGTTGTGGGGCTCGAACTCAGGGCTCAGGGTCTGGGTGTTGACCTTGAACTCTTTTGCACAAGGCTAGTACTCTGCCACCATAAGCTACCACACCACTTCCAGTTTTCTGGTGGTTCATTGGAGATAAGAGCCTCACAGACCTTCCTGCTTAGGCTGGCTTTGAACCACAATCTTAGATCTCAGCCTTCGGAGCAGTTAGGATTATAGGCGTGAACTAACAGTGGCCAGTAAGAATTTCTGTTGACTGTAGGAACTTCAGTTCTGAAGTAAATCTGCTGACAAGAGGGTGGACAGTATAATAGATGCACATAAAAGAGCTTAACCAAGGTTTGAGTGTGGTGAACTGTCAGAGTTGTTCATTCCCTCACACTTCTTGCTCCATAGTGGAATCTGCCGCGTGTGGATTTGAATTCTGGTCTGCTGCTTCCTGGCTGGGTAGCGGGACAGTAACGCAGAATTTTACAGACCTGGCTTCCAGTCTGTGAAATGGGAATCCATGTGGGAATGTACTTGTGAATGCCGCCTAAGTATTTGCTGGTGGGCTGAGCAAAGGAGACCATTATGGCTTTTAGGCAAGTCCCAGCAAGACTGCCCAGCGAGAAGGCCAAAGGCCCACAAGAGGCCTCCTGGCCTGGGACAGTGATGTGGTCGAATGCACACATGCATTTTGGGGTGACAAAAATGCAGCCCAGTCCCCTAATATGGATGGCGCTCTGTACACTAGCTTCCTAACTTTTAGGCCAGAGCAGGGCTGGGCCATCTTAGCTGTTGCTTGAGAATAAAGGCTACCAAAGGAAATCTGAGCCGCGAGCTGTGGAAAGTCAAGTTCACGTGGTATCATTCATTCATCCCACCGAGCATTCTACGCCTGATGTCAACTCTGTCCTCGGATGAGCAGTAAATTCCTTGTTTTCCTTGACTAAATTTAACTTGGTTTGCTGCCAGTTACAAACAAGAATTTTTGATAGGCAGAATTTAGAGATAATATGCCTAACAGTACTGTTGCTTCCAAAAACAATTTTGATGGCCAATTCGAAGTCCTTCCTGGACAGCTGGGTCAAGGTGGTTCCAAGGTCAGACCTCTTGTAAACCAGTGAGAATAAGTGAGTCAGCTTCACCTGTTTAAGTAATCTCTGCAGGCCCTTGAACTTCTAGGCCACCTTCTGCTTTCCTGGGGTGTGAGCCTTTCTGCCTTTTGCCACTGCATATAAACATCTGCTCTCTGAGGCTAGCCTTGAGCACATAAAGGAACAGAGTCCAGGTCCTGAGTTCAAGCCCAGGACTAGCGTGCATGCGTGTGCATGCATGCGTGCGCACATGCACACACACACACATACAATCTCCAATGGTAAAAAAAGACCCCCAAAACACAAAAAACCAAAACCAAAACCCCTCCTCTCTGGTTATTGGCTTTCATGGCTAATGTGGGAGGACTCTCCATCTTGGCTCAACCTGATTTTGTAACTTAGAATCTCCTTGAAAGTTCTGGAATCTTTTTCACCAAGGGCAGAGATTCAGGTAGATTCAAGCTGAGGGTTCAAGCCACTGGGATGGGTCTATCTCCACCACCCCCAGTACTGTGCCCAGACAGCGGTTCTCGAAGCGCTCTCCCTGGGTCAGCCTTGCTGGTATTCTGTGGACCTTGTCAGACATTCTGATTACCAGGCCCCACCCTGGGCTGACTGAATCTAACACCAGATGAAGCCATGACCTGTGCTGTCTCCTGTTTACTTCAAGTCCCAGGCTAGGCGGGTTCCCTCCATTTCATCTTCATAAATGAAAGCTCTGTCTGGGGGAGACTGGGCCACGTGAGCAGCAGAACCAGGACGCGCAGCCAGGCAGCCCGACCTCTACCCATCTCTAATCCCCAGTAAGGGGGATGAAGGCGGTCAGTGCCACATTCCAGCAGCACGCTGGCCTCATGCCCGGTTTGCTGGTCACTGCTCCAGGATGACATATCTTGCTGCCCTTTTGCTGACTCTAAGGAGAGAGTTCTCAACCTTTATGAAACATCTCACTCAAACAAATGGCTCCAAGCAAAACGAAGGAGGTGAACAGCCACAGGGCTGAGTCCCAGCATCAGGCAGGGCAACAGTCACCTCCTGGGGTTGTTCAGCCCACCAGGAGATTCATAATCACTGACTTGCAACCTCCCATGTTAAAAATCCCCTCTGCTCTTCTCGCTCCCCTCCCCGGCGCACTGTATTTCTTGCCATTGTGGTCACAGACTCGACGTGGCTTGCTGAGATTTATAGGCCATCGCTAATGTTCAGTTATCATTTCCCCATTTCAGATGTGGAAATGGCTCATCATATCCCACGCAAGGGCCTCTCGACCATGATATATAATTTAAAAATTAACTGGAGGACAGAGGAGGTTCTGCATTTTTGAACTAGGAACTTAGAGACGCAGAGGTTAAAGCTTGATAAGGTGAGCTCAAGGAATGAGATGAGTTATTAAGCAAATGCCTTTGTGCCTGTGGCCGGGACGTCAGAGCTTCCGGCAGCGTCTCCCAGTTCACTTACACTTGTCAAAGTGCATGCCCACAAGTGGTATATTTATATTAGGGTGCTTTCTCCCGTGGTTAGGGATGGTTTGTAACTCCTGACACAGACCTTTCTAATATAAACTGTGCTGTCAGAAAGCAAGAAAGCAGAAAACCATGAATGCTAGATCTCCAGGAGAGGCCAACCGGACCTGAATGGCAAGACAGAAAAGACTTCTGGACACTGCGAACCCTGCACGTGTTTACAAGAACATGAGCTTGGGGTAGAAATGGACCCAGAGCTCTTTAGATGCCCGTGTGCACCAGGCTTGTGTCTAGGGGCAAGGACAAACTGACCAAGAAAAAGACGCAGCAAAGAGCAGGCGAGACCGCGAGGAAGGAAAACCAGGTTATGCTTTGCCTACACAACACCAGAGACCTTTTGGCACGTGCTCTCGTTCAAGCCTTTGTGGCTTTGTGGCCAGATCTTTGTTCTCTGTGCTGCTTCAGCCTCAAGGAGCCGCATGTATGGACTGCAAATTTACTGACATTTGACATCTGTATCAGCTTTCTTCTGATCAACAGAACTTTCTGTGCCAAACCAAGTAATTATGGAAGATTCCAGCAGTCACAGGATGCCCAAAAAGATCATTAAATCATTTTGAGAAAACAATGTGTTCCTCTACTTCATCTCGCCAGTAAATCATCTGTGGAAGACGGGGACCACCTACCACCGATGCTCCGATGCTCCGGGAGGGGCTGAGTTGCAGGAGGAGAGAGGAGGCAGGTCGGGATGGGGACAGAGTCTGGAGCGCACTGGAAAGCGTGGCACTCCCAATTCCCAGAGAAGTGCACAAAGCGGCGGCTTACTTTGGTGCGCAGCCAGGGCAGGTCTGGGAGCTGGGGCCTCTGCGGGAGTGGGGGGGGGGTGAACAGCCGCTTCCCGTCTCATCGGTGACCAAGGGGGCTGGGTTCATGGGTTCAATGCCCGTGTCGCCTTCATTTTATATCCCTTCTTCCTAGACACATGTGGCCTTGCATGGGCCAGAATTCCCTCACCTCCCTATTTGTACCGTGTGCACAGCCTCAAATGTTCAAGCCACTGGATGGGCCAGGGCACGTTCCCTCAGCTACTTGCTTCACATAACAACTTCTGACATGGACACAGACCTTCTGAGTCTAGGGAAATGACCTCCTTTCCTCTCTTCCCCTCCCCTTCCATCCTCTCCTCTTCTCTTTTCTCCCCTTCTCTTTCTTTATTGGCAATACTGGGGGTTAAACCCAGGGCCTCACACTTACAAGCTAGGCATTCTATCACTTGAGCCGTGCCTCCATCCTGTTTTTGCCTCAGTTGCTTTTGAGGAAGGGTTTTCCTTTATGTCTGGGCTGGCCCGGGCTACAATCCCCCTTCGTCCCCCACGTTGTGTTTCCCTGTGTCGTTGGGGGTGACAGACACAGCCACGGCACCCAGAGTGTGCTTTCCCCAGAGCCTGATGACAGGTCCGTGCATCCGTGCCAGCTGATGGTTGACACAGAATCTCATGACATTCTTTTTTTTCCCCCAGGTGGGCCTTGAATCAAATCCTTCAACCCTTGCCTCCCAAGTAGTGAGGATTACAAGCCTGAGCTATCGTACCTGGCCTGAGAAGGTATTTCTTAACCCAGATGCACACAAGTGCGGTCAGTCCTCCTGGTGAGTCGTTTACATGGTGTGCTGGGAGTGTTTCTCACTTCCTCATGCTTCTCTGGGCTTTCCTGAAGGTCCCCTTGCCAGGCGGTGGTGACATGCCAGGCACATGTTTGATCTGCTCTGCTGGTGAGTGGCACAGGTATGATGTCACTTCATATGGGAGGGTGTTCACATGTGACAGAGTCCCGACCTCCAAGCCACTACGCTCTCCTCCCTCCTCATTTCCTTCCTGGATTTATAGAGTCGATGTCCCAGCGAATGCAACACAGAGCTGGCCACACATAGCCCTCGCCTCTGCTGGAGTGGAGCCCTTAATGCAAACTGGTGTCCAGAACAAAGTAAACTTCATGGAGCCACTCAGTTCCTATCTCTACAAGGTCAGTTTCATGGAAGCAACGTTCTAATGTCCCAGTGAATGCCTGTCTCCACCAGGCTGCAAACACAACACTTATGTACTATCTAGAAGCCATTGCACACCTAGCAGCAGCCTCCTGCCCGCTCAGCCTCCTCTGTGCCATCCTGGCCCCAAACCAGGCCCGTCAGGTGGAACCATGGATGCTTTCGGAACACAGCAGCACTCTCCCACACAGTTCACCCTGGCCATCCCTTCTCTCCCTCAGACCCTTCCCCTGTTCTCCTCCTGCTGCTCATCAGCATACCCCACACTCAGCCTAGACACCCCTCATCTCGGTGGGCTTCCTTGGGACCCACACCTTCCACTGGCTCAGAACTTGATCCATAACCGGGCCAAGTAAAGATTATATACATCTGCTTTGGTGGTTTCTGTCTTTCTCCAGTAGTGAATATTCCGTGGGCAGGACCACGCTCTCCATGGCTCATCTCTGCGCTCTCGGCACGGGTCTCCTCCCTGTCCCATAGCAGACCCTGCTGTCTGGTGACAGCTCCTCCTTCCCCAGGGAGGTCCCTGAGGCTGGATGAGTGACTCAGCCTTAGTACTGCTATCCTGTCCAGAGCGGTTAGACCTCGACTCCAGGAGTGCTCTGAATTACCAGCTATGAAAGCTACCGTTGGACTTGGTTTTTTCTATACGGGCATTTCATAGGTTTGCTCTTGCTTTGTCTTTGTCACAAGCTGGGGAGGGGGATGGCCGGCCTTTATCTAGCCATTTGACCAGAGAGGAAAGGAGGAGGTGTGACCAGCTCTAGATCCAGCCCGAGCCGGAACCAGCGTCCTGTGCTTTCCTGGCCCACACTCTGCCCTGTGTTTCCTTCTGGAGATTTCAGGGTGTGGGAGGAGGAGGAGGCATGCCATTTCCTGAGTCAGCAGGACAGCTTCCCTTCCACTCACAAAGGCCTCCGGTTTTGTTTTTCATCCTTGTACATTTCTGGAATGACAGGGTCCTGATTGGCTCTTTGACTTCTAAGCCAGAGCAAAGACTATCCAATAGGGACTCATCTCCATGGTTACAGCACCCAGGAGAAATTAACGGAAGGCAGCAAAGGGGGAAGTGGAGGCTCCAGCTAAAGGGGGTGGGGGTGGGAGGAGGGAGTCATAAACAATTAAACATGACAAAATTCTCCAGTGAACAAAAATAGAATTATTTGACTGTGAAATCAAGTAATGTAGCATTGAAAATAACATAACCTGAAACATCATTTTTTTTCCCCCATCGATGAAAAAAATACCAGATACACCCATGCACATTTAAAGTGCCAATTTGCTGGAGGGCTTGAGAGGTAAAACGTTGTCTGTGTCAAAGACTGGGGCTTCGGAGGGGGTGTTTCAACATTTTCCTCCCCACTCCTCTCTCTCCCCACCCCCCCTCCCCTCAGAGTAGCCACTGCGTCTGCTTTTTCATACTTGGGTGTCATAAGTTCCTTGCAGATTTTGATGAAGAGATACTAGAAGGATTCTGGAAGAATGTTTGGCCAAAACTTGGTCTGAGACAATGCATCCATTCGTCTGCATTTGGTTCTAGCCCTGTCACTACCCAGCTATTGGAGCTTGCGGGTCACCTGAACTCTCTAAATGTTGCTTTCTTTCCCTGCAAGCATGATGACACCACAGTTCTTCCTATATTGAGATTAGTGGGGAAGGAGGTGATGGTCTATTGAAATAATGCACACATAGGGCCTAGCATATTATACCTTAGGGTGTGTCTTCCTGGAGGCCAGGACTGAGTTCTTCCAACTCCACACTGACAGCCATTGGAAAGGGCCGCCCAGGGCCTCTGCTTGAAAACCTTAGGACAGGTGCCAGGCATAGGTAGGCAAAGAAGCCTGCACAGTCAGGGGAGACCTATGGAAAAGCAGGCGGGCACATCTAGCAGAAGGAAAAACATGTGCGAGGCAGGTAGGGCATGGGGCATAAGATCAGGAGCACAAGGGTGATCGCAATGGATGGAGTCCACTGTGGCCAGGCTCTTAACTGATTTACCACTTCTGGGGAAAATGCCTCTTCCCTCAAAGTTGAATTCACGAGTAAAGATGGAGTTTGCATGCACCTCTCAGAGCGATGTCAAGAGCTATCAAGTCCTTTGGTTAGAAAAGTGCATCCCAATCCAGCATCACTCACAAAACAGATACCTGAAACAGTAATTCAGAAGAGTGCTCACTCTTAGTGAACACAAGAACAGTAGTGGTAATGGATCCTGGATCCTGGGCCAGGCACTTTTCTACACATTTTGTCACCACATTTGACCAGTATCATCAGTGTCATGATGCCATCACTACCACCATCACCATAGCCACGGTCATCATTATCCTCACCATGACTACCATCATCACCACCACCACCACCACCACCGTCATTCTCACGATCACTATCATCATCATCACCACCATCACCACCACGGTGACTACCATCACCATCACCACCACCACCACGGTTTCCACCATGATCAGCATCTGAACTGAAAATTCTGGGGAGGCTCTCCCCACGCAGGGTTCAGCCACCAGTGAATTTGTGTCACAGCCAGTGAGTGTTCCCTGGAGCTGGTCTCAGAGGGAGAAGGAGGAGTGGGAGGGAGGGAAATGGCAGGTTAATGCTATATCCTGTCTCTTCTCAGGGACATACTTCCCCCTAGAGCTGTTTCAAATAAATCTGACAGTTTCCTTATTCACTGAAATAAAATGGCACGATCCATCCCACATCCTGGCTTAAGCCTTAAGCAAACGAAAGGGGATTTTTTTTCTTTTCTTTCTTTTTTTTTTTGAGGTAAGCAGTCAAGGGGGAATACAGAGGAACATAAAGTTCATCAGACCTCTGCCTTGTGGGTCAGACCGCTTGGCACTGCCCCCTCGGCTAGCTCACCTGCTAGCCTGTGCCGGAAACCCAAACCCAGACGGGAGGGAGGGACTGATGGTGGACACCCAATCTCTGCCAGGCTCTGCCAGCCGTCGGGATGTAGAGTTCTGTTTTGCGTTTCCACAGCATTGCTGGAAGGCTACTCTTATCCCTGCGTCTTCACATGAGGAAGCTGCGGTCCTGAGAAATCACTGACTTGACTCGGCTCAGTGAAGAAGTGGTCCACTGGAATTCGAGGCCAGGTGTGTCTGAGCCTGTATTCTGCCCTGAATCATGGTAAAGAGAGCACCGAGTCTTTACTGTATTCCAGACAGCAGGAGGTGCACAGTTGATCCCAATTGACTGATGAGAAAAATGAGCTGTCGTTAAGATGAGTCATCCCAGATAGAGGTATGTAAAGCAACTCCCATTTGTTGCTCATCTGTGGTTCATCACCATCGTGAAGGTGAAGCATCTGAAGCCCAGCCCAACACTGAACCCCAGGGAAAGGTGAGCCAGGGCAGACTTTGGAGCCTGGGAGCCAGAGTCCAGTGGGACAGAATTCGGTTTCTGTGTCATGCTTCCTGCCTGGCAGGACAGTCTCCTCTCCCCCTGCTTCACCCTTACCTCATCTTGCCACATCTCGGCCCCCGTCAGCCCACGAGGATCAGCCTGGAACCTACAGGGGCACAAACAGCTGAGTTTCCCAGTTAGGAGCCACTGACATCCCTTAGATTCCCAACTCTTGGATTGGCACACCAAAATGGAAGTCACAGGGTTCAAGTCCCGCCCTGGGCTTGTACAGAGGCCCTTCAGTGATGCCTACGGCACTTATATTTGGGGCTCCAAAATGAGGACATCCAAATGCCTGCCCTCTGCCTCTTCAGGTGGTTCCAAGTTCAAATACCACCCACCCCTCAGATCAAGACTAGATGACCCAGACATTCCTCCTTGCAGCACGAGTCTGGATGTATCTTTGTTCTCCGTCCTTCCAACCAGGTGGGGAGAGGAAGGCTGAAAGCTCTGGAGCAGGATTTCCAGCTCTGCTTCCCCCATTCACCAGCTTGGTGACCTTGGACAAGGCCTTAAGCTCTTGAAGTTTTCTTGGCTGCAGACAAAGAATGCTCATCAGAACAGCCCTTCCCAAAAGTTGCCAAGAGGAACAGAAAGGAGCGCGGGTGGAATGTGCCTTGGCCCGCATTAGCATGCACGGTGCATTTGCCACGTGGTGGTGTTGGTTGACATCCTAGCACTTTCGAGACCCTCTACTGTGTCTCATTTGCTGTGTCCGTGTTGCATCTGATCTTGACCCTAACAAGCACTTGCCATCTTTACCACCAGCCATCTTTACATTATGCTTTGTTACTGCAACCGGGGCTCATTGTAACTAATGAAAGTCACAGGGTAGATGGAACTCATCTTCTCAGTGGAGGCTGGACCACCGCCCACTCTTCTAGACCATTATTGTGAAGGTTTTGTTTTTTTAAAAATTACTATTATGATTCCTATGCCTGTTTTCCCTTCTGGTAAGATGAATGAATAGTAATCATCTTGTATGATTGTTGAAAGAAGTTCATGTGTTGTGTTTTTAAGGAGCTGAGCACAGGCTAAAATACTCAGAGAAATGGAGTCCTTGGGTCTTGCCTTCGTATCTGTCCACTCCAGCCCCGTAAGCCTTCTTTCAGCTTCCTATACACGTCCTTGGTCTCAGTCACTACAGACATTGGCACATTCGCCCCCGTCAGTTTGGATCACACTTCCTGTTAATCTCCAGTGACTTTCATGACCAGGTCAAAGTTGCTGCTCTAGATGACCACAGCCCCACACGACTCTTTGGTGGCGTTTCCCACAGGTGTGTTTTGACACTCACTTGTGGGACCATCCTTCCTTTAGCTGGCCCTTGGCTGGTGTCCACAGGGCCACCAACGTCCCTCCTTCCCCAGAATCATGCTAAAGGCCTGAGACAAGGCAGAGGCTCCACAAGGGTTTATCCAATTCATGGAAAATAAAATTATTCTTATAGCCTCACTGTTCTTAATAGTGGACAACCATGATATTGGCACTTTGGATGAGCCAACCTGCCTTCTGTTGGAAGCAAGACTGGCTATGCTTATGGAGAAACCCCACTCCGCCGTCCTGGGCTGCAGGTGCTTCATCAGTGTCGGTTCAGAAGAGAACCGAGCTCCACGCTCATCTCCACTAACCCTGAAAACAGATGACTGGGGTCTGGAGTGGGCCCCTTTGAATCACTTTTAGTTCCACAAAGATTTCCATTATTGCTGCGGCTCTCTTCTCTTGCTATTTGTCTCTCCTGGGTCTCTTCTGACTTCTACTTCTCTTTCATGTCTCAGAACAAGTGCGCCTGCCCTGGAGACCTCTCCAACACCCCAAGTCCTCTACCCCAACCCCACATGGGTGGGGTGCATTTTCTTGGTGTTCCAGAAGCCAGTGACTTCTCTCCTTCACTGTGGGTGAAGTGAGAGAAGTTGTCAAGCTCTTCCCTTGGACTCTAGTGCTGAGGGCTGAGGCTGCCCAGGCCAGAAACTCATGGCCCCACCGTAATATTCCAGTGCCTGGTGGATGCATGAGAGGTGCCTGACAAGTACCAAAAGGAAGAGGGAGGGTGGGAGAGAGGCAGGGGGGAAGGGGGAGAGGGAAAGAGGGAGAAAGAGTGGAAGGGAGAGAAGAAGCAAGGAATGGAGAAAGGAAGAAACAGGAGGAAGAAAAGAAGGAAGAAGAAAGGGAGAAAGGAATGGAGACAGAGAAGGAGGAGGAAGGGAGCAATGGAGGGAAGAAGGGAAGAAGAGAGGGACAAAGGGAGAACAGAGAGGGAGGGAGGAATGAAGGGATAAAGAGGGGGAAGGAAGGAAAGAAGGGAGGAAGGATAAAGGCAGGAAGGAGTGGAGAGAGGAGCCTGGGAGGGAGGGAAGGAAAGAGGGAGGGGAGGAGGGAAGACAAGAGATGGGGAGAGGGAAGGATGGGACACATTTTCCTTGGGTTATGTTCCGTGCCTCTCTGACTGGAAGAAATCTCTGGATTTCTGCTAAAGTGTGAGACCCCAGACCAAGGGACTATGAAATATTTACACCCTACCAAAAGGACAGGAGGAAGTGAGCACAAAGCCCTGGGTGAGCTAGACCTGTGCCACTCCCCCGGGAAGCAGCTCCGGACCAGCAGCAATTCTCGATGATGATGATGATGATGATGATGATGATGATGATGATGATGATGATGATGATGATTCCCTTGTAAGTGGCAGAGCTTCCTAGAAGGAGCAAAAGAGGAGAAAGAGAGAGGGGGAAAGAAGGGGCGAGAGAGGCTTGCCGGGGGATCTGACACCCACTAGCATCCCAGACCTTTCTTTCTTTCTCCCTCCACCCTCCCTGCCCCTGCTCAACTCTCAGACTCCTTCCAGCCTTGCTGCCAGCTTCTTTTCTCAGCCACCGAGAGACCAAAACTCTGAAAATCTCACCCTTCTGAGATGTCTAACGGGGTGTTTGTGAGTCTCCTTGGGCTCATCTGGAACACCGGAAGTCCCCCTAACGAGGGTATGTGCCGGGGTGAGTGATTCACCCTCTCTTGGTTTAATTCCTCTTCCTCTCCCCACCGCAGCTCATCATTCCTGACTCCCAGGACCCAGGCCCTTTCTTCAGCTTCCATCTCTACTTCTCTCCCCTGGCACACCCCACTGGCTGCCTGGCGCATCCTGAGATACAAGAGCAGTGCCTCAGTGTCTTGGTGCAGCCCTCCGCTCTCTGTTCTCCTTTGGGAACATCTACCCTGCAAACTTGCTGTGGGGATGCGGCTTTCACCTAGGCCCCAAAGCACTGGGTAGCACTAGCATTGGCATTAGGGTTAGGGGGTATACACTGGTTCACCAATTGCACCAGCAAGGCATCTTGTGCCCGGAGCAAGGCAGGACTCAGCAAAATGGGGAAGATGTGCCTCATTTGAAGAGGAGCCAGAGCACATCTGGATGGCAGGGTGGCCAACTCTTCCTTGTTTCGCTGGACATTTCTCTGGGCTTACTTCCCTAATTGAGGAATCATTCTGGCAAAGTCCTTGGCATCACTGGTTTCTAGATGTCCCATCCACCTTTGATTGGTAGCAACAGAGTCCAGTCTGCTTTGATTGGTTCCTGGAGAGTCCACCCAGCTTTTGGTTGGTTCCTGGGGATTGGTTCTTGGAGAGCCCAGCCAGCTTTTGATTGGTTCCTGGGGAACCCAACCTGCTTTGATTGGTTCCTACAGAGCCCGGTCTGCTTTCTTACCCCATTCAGTAGTAACTTGAAACTGCAATAAGGAGGTATCACTTCCTGGAGAAGAGCTCAGCATCTTTAAGAAATGGGGAGAGGTAGCCCAGGGTAAGAACCAGGGTCCTTGGGCTGGTAGGGGTTCAGGAGGGAAGATGAGCAGCAGAGAACATTGGGAACCAGGTTCATTGTCTCTCTTTGGCTTCTTGTCAGATTGAGAGTCTGCAAGTGGGTAGTTTTGGAGTTTCATCTCTCACACATTGTTTAGCCCGATGAACACTCAAGATAATAACATCAAACCAAGCCAAAACTAAACCACACCAAACCACACCAACAAAAACCGCCAATTTAAACACTGCGAGGCTTTGCACGAAGACTGGGATTTTCTACTTCCTTGGGAAACTGATGAAGTTCTGCAGAACCCATTATAATCCTAGCTACTTTAGAGGCTGAGATCTGAGGACCAAGGTTCAAGGCCAGCTGTGGAAAACAAATTTGAGAGATTCTTATATCCAATTAACCACCAGAAAGCTGGAAGTTGAATTGTGGCTCAGGTGGTAGAGCACCAGCCTGAGTGGAAAAAGCTAAGTGAGAGTACAAAGCCCTGAGTTCAAGCCCCAGAATGGGTGCGCAACCCCCACACCCCCCACATCCTGCCCCACCCCACCTTCACATTCTGTAGGCTCCTGACCATGAGTGCTAGTTTCAAAATAAAACTGTATTTATTTATGTCTGGGAGATGTGGGATAATTCCACAGCAAATCAAAGTCCACCAAAAATCCATTAAGCTGGGTGTGGTGATACGTGCTTGCAATCTCAGCACTGGGAAACCCAATGTAGGAAGATCAAGAGTTCAAGGCCAGCCTCAGTTACATAGTAAGATGTAGCTCACTGGTAGAACAGTTGGCTAGCCTGTGCCAGGCCACCTCCAGCACAACTTAAAAATATCATCCACCAGGTGAGATAGTGCCTAGTCATTGGAGCTGACGAATGACTCAAGATATCAGGATACCTGTATTCACACTATCTATATATTTTTATAACATCTAGGGCTGGGAAGGTGGCTCAGTGGTAGAGTGCTTGCCTAGCATGCATGAAGCCCTGGGGTTCAAGTCCTCAGTACCACATACACAGAAAAAGCCAGAAGTGGCGTTGTGGTTCAAGTGGTAGAGTGCTAGCCTTGAGCAAAAGAAGTTCAGGGACAGTGTTCAGGCCCCGAGTTCAAGCCCTGGGACTGGTAAAAAAAAAAAGTAAAATAAAAAACCAAACAACTTTCACAGCTAAGTTGTGGAATCAGCTTGAGTGATGAGTCCATACATAATAATTTCATGTCCCTCTTGCAGCTAAACAAGTACAAAGAAACACACGAACATTGCAGGAACCACCCCATCTCTAAGCAATCACTTTCCACATAACCCTGGCCTCTGGGGTGTAGGTGTTCTCCACTGACAAGCAGAATTCTCTGACACCCCAAACTGTGAAACCTGTCTCGGGCAATTGGTGTCCCTTCCCCTTCCCTGCCCCACATGGGAGCAGCCTGTAGCCTTTACACAGGATTTAACAGATGAACACCACAAGTACTGATTTCCAACAGACTCTTGATCTTCCAGGGGAGAGTCAGGAGAGAAAGCCCCTGCACATCCAATCCTCTTCTATTTTGGTCCCTTTAACACAGCCCCGGATGGCCGTGGCCTACATATCATTTAACAAACTGCCCTGCGATTTTTGCAGGGCGTGGCGTCCTGACTGATTTAAAATCTCCGCATTGCTAAAACTGCATTGTTCTTCATCAAGTTGAGTCATTTTTATGTGAAGTGTCAAGCTCCCTAACAAATAACTCCTGCCAGACAAATCAAGTTCCTCGTCGTAGAGCCACAGCTAAATAGTTTATAGCTTTAATCTGCTCACCGAGGTGTGCAGTCTATGACAGTAATTATAAATGCAAGGAGAAATTATAGCTGAATGCCTTAACTGCATTAGGAGCCGTTTGATGAACAATCACGAGGCTCCTGCTCATTTTCAACAATAGAGGGCAACTTAGTGTCATTGCATTAGAGAGATTTCAGTTCTGCATGGCTTTTTCTTCCATTTACCACCGAATGTCACTTGTCTCCTATAAAGTATGGGGAAAAAAAAAAAAAAACACCGCATCGTGGAAAGCTTTAAACTTGAGAGTTAAAAAAAAAAGACAAAGAGAAATGCAGGGGAGAATTGTTTATCATTATAGCTTCTATTTTTCTGTTTTTGAATGGCGGCAGGTTTGGTTTCAAATTAGCTCACTGAAGGTAACTGCTTGTTTACTTACTGGGGGCTTAAAAAAAAAGTCTTCCCCAAGCTTTTTTTTTTTTAAGCCTTTATAGGGAAAGCCTTTTCCAGATGAAGGGCAAGTTCAAAACCAGCCCAGGAGAGCTGTTAAGCTTGTGTGTCTGCCGCTGCATTCCTCTCTCCGTCTGTATCTACCTAAAGCTAATGACACAATTTAGCTCTTTATTTTCCCCCTCCTCGCTTTCGCAGAGAGACGTTTTTAATTTAGCTGAAGAATTACACAAATGTATTTTAAAGACATAAATCCATATAAAAAATATGAGCTAATTAAAACATTGCACTCCCTGTCGCTCATGGAGTTTCAATTTAGGGAGGGGGGTGGGTGGGAAAAGAATTGTATCTGGTTAAATGAGAAGATGATACCGATGGCATTTTGGAGTAAATGAAAAATAATGTTACTCTGCATGAAAAGTACCAAATTGTACACATCAGGGCTGGGTGTCCCAGGGTCCCAGCGAGAGGGGAAGGGTGAGGGGTTCTGAGAGGAGTCCCACTGTGGGTATTACGTCCTGTCACTCCGAGAAAAGGCAGATGTCAGGAAAGATGCTATGTTTGGCTTCAGGAGATGCCGAAGCTTTGATCTTGACCTTGTTTTCCCAAAATGTATTCCTGAGAGCTTTACACTGGGCTTTGGGCACACACAGTGCAAGAAACATGGTATCACCTGACCACACAAAGGAATAACGTCACAGGGAGGCCCTGCCTTGCTCTCCAATCCACCCCAGGCCTCTGAGCAGGAGCTAGGGCAGGCACACGCGGCTCACTCTCAGCCCACGTTGACTCTGAGCATCAAGGTGGTATCAGCCAGTGATGTCACAGCCATCTTAGTGTGCAGACTCTGTGACGTTCCTGCAATGACGCAATGGGGTGAGGATGCTTTCCTTGGAAGGCAGCCCTACCCAGTAAGCCGTGCAGGACGGTTTGATTTACAGCTAGTCTCCAAGAGGCCCTCACTCTTCTCTGGACTTGTCCACCGTTTACAGCCTTTTCTTTGGGCTGTGGAGTATGACTGGCCCCGGGCAGCCTCTAGAAGCCTCTCACAAGCGAGAGCAGACTGGGGCTGAGCAGTGGACATTTCTGGGTGCAAATCCTACATAGTGCTTCCTGTGGGGGTTTGGGTTGTCACAGAGCCCTTTGAGTTTCCGGTGGTCAGTCTTTAAGATTCAGATGCTGAATGTAATCTTCCCTGGAAGAGGTCAGTGAATTGGAGTTTTGCAGCAGGTTGAGATTTTCAAGGGGGCATCTACCTAGGGTATCCATCAGTTCAGTCTGAGATGCCAGCCAGTTGTGTACCTTTGGGGTGAGGCGGTAGAACACAGTGAAAGACCTATCCAGACATCGTGTAGTCCTTACTTTTTCTGACAAGTCTATTAGTGCCAGGCTTCAAGGAGTGCAATTCCATGCATTTAGCAAGATACGACTGAGTGTGGATGAGGCCAGGTGGGACGGCTCCCTGAAATCACCTCTCCCCATCTTGACTTCACCAGGACAGGGCGGAGGTCCCTCCTGTGGGCTGCATTCAGCATCTACCCTCGGATTGTCCATCTGGGTGTCTGTTACTGGCTACCAAGGCACATTTATTTCCATAGGGCAAAGGCGTTCTTACTAAGTGTCCCTAAGGGAGAGGGAATCCAAGACCAGGGGCTGTGGGAAATTCACGCACAATGTCTGTATCCCCAGTTTATGTTTGTGACACGGCTCGATAGCTTCGACTGTATGGCGCTGTTTGTAAGAATAAAGTGAAATCACGTTGGCAAATTGCTCACCACAAGGCCTGGCAATTTGCCATTATAATTGGCACAATTTCTGGTTCACTACTATGTTTCTGTTGCTAATAGAACTTGGTGCCTGGAAAGGCCCAACTAATATTTGTTACAGAATGAAAGGAATGTAGTATGAGAAGGAAGGAAGGAAAAGAGAGAGGGAAAAAGAAAAGGAAGGCAGGCTGATGAAGGAAGGAGGGAGGGAAGTAAAGAAGAGAAGAAGGGAAGGATGGAAGAGAAAGAGGGAAAGGACAAAGGGAAGGAGGAAAAAGAGGAAGGAAGGAAGAAAAGGAGGAAGGGTTATTTAGTGGATGAAGAAATAGCTGATGCTTCTTACAGATATTAATGAACTCTTCCTGTTTAGCTCCTCCTAAACTTCTATATAGTCTATTGAGTTAAGGTTATCAGACTTGACAAATAAAAATACATGATGGCCAGTCAAATTGAATCTGCAAAAGACAAATACTTTATAAATATAAATATGGACCAGGTGGTATTTGGGACACACTTATGCCTAAAAATATATTTGTTGTTTATCCTTAATGCAAATTTAACTGGACATCCACCCTGTATTTTTTTTTTTTTGTCTGTTGTAAGGATTGAACTCAGGGGTTGGGCACTGTCCCTGAGCTCTTTTGCTCAAGGCTAGTGCTTTACTGCTTTGAGCCACAGCACCACTTCAGTTTTTGAGTAGTTTATTGGAGATAAGACTCTCACAGGACTTTTCTGCCTAGACTGGCTTTGAACCATGATCCTCAGATCTCAGCCTCCTGAGTAGCTACTGATACACTGCTCTCACAACCTTGCATGTGTGTCTTTCTGGTCATTTATTTTCATCAAATTTTGTATAGCAAAGGCAGCTCTTGGGACTCGAATCCATTTCTGCCAATAATTTCGAGGTTAGGTGAGCTGTTAAACTTGTACACTGCATTACATGGTAATGACTGTAATTTCAAGTCCTTGTGCATTTTAGACTCAATGATTTACTCTGTTTAATTTCTATTATTCAAGAGCTGTGGCTCTTAAAGGTATATACAAATATGTGTTGAAATTGTTTTGGATTACTGATGTCGTAAAAGAGGGAAGCATGCTTAATATTTTCTAATGCATTTTTTAAATGAAAATCTGAATTCAATAGTTGGCATACACATTTTGCAGGATTTAGGGATGTCCAAAAAAGAGAAGAAGATTCAGGTCAAAATTTACGTCTCTTGAAAAACATAGATATGGCAGAGCTCCCAAATTTTCATTATCTCTTGACATACTTCTTCAAACCTCTTGTCATTTGGTACAATTTGTGCTATCATGCATACCGAGTATGATTAGAGTTCCGGATAACAGTGGTATCATTTCGTAACCATTTAAAAACTTAATATGCATAATTCTAATCTGCATAAACCTTGCATAAATATTGTTCTAGTAGGGGACCCCAAGGATGGATGCATTCTTCCCCAGGTGAACAAAAGTTCAGGAGGCCACTTTTGCGTAGAGGGGGCACCACACAAGTGGACTGGAATCCCTTTCCTATGAATGCAAACACACCTGGCACATACACAGTCTTTTCCACACACTTGACATATGTACACACCTTGGCTTGGAAGGTGTCTCCGGCACTCAAACCTGCTCTTCTGCATTCCTGTCAGAATCACTGCATAACAATAATCACATCAGGGTGTAGTTTTTTTAAATAATGATAACACTGAAATATGGTACTTGGAAAGAACAAAATCAGAAATATTTGTAATGTATAGATGCAGAGTGATGTGAAAATAACTACCTCATCTACGTATTAACAGCTTCTATGCATGCTTTTCCAAATTATTGGTTTACCTTCCCTTGCCTAGAGCAGATAGAGCGCCGAGGAAGGATGCAAGCTTCCTTCTTCTCCCTTCTCCCTATTTACATATCGCAGTTAAAAAATGATTAACAAACCTAACAGGTGGAAAATTGGTCTTTATTATTGCACAAAATGAACATCACCTATTTGTTCTCTTTGCCATGGGTTGCCCTCCCCACCCACGTCCTAGGGTTTGAAACATTCTTCTCTAGGTATTTTGTGTATGTCCACCTTTTTTTCTTTTTCTTTTTTTTTTTTTTTAAAAAAAAAAGACCAGAAGAGCATAATAGCAAGTTACATAAAATTGAAAAAATGTGATATAGCAAATAAATAGGGTGTTGCAGAACCCCAAGCTCACGCGCGAATTCCACAGGTGCACGCTGGCTTTTCATTCAATAAAGGTGAGCAGAACACATCATGCTGGGAAAATTCTCATGGTGAAAACATGCACACAATAAAGATGTCTTCCCGCGGGGGCCCCCATAAACCACAAGCTGAGGATCTTCTCACTGAGGGAGGGAGGAAGGCCTGATCAACCAGACAGCTGAACTTTTCACTCCACTTTTGCCCTGGCTCCCACTCATGACACCTCTTTCCCTATGTGCGGTGAGACCAAAGCTGTACAAAATACTTCTCTCTACCTGAGACTCACTTACTGTCCAAACCTAGGTGGCCCAACCTGAAAGTCTCCTGTTGAAAAACAAATCCTCCTACCACAGAGAGTGGCTTCCAGGGGAAACTCCTACTCTGTGTTGGTATCTAGGGCGAGTGAGTAAACTAAGAGGGATTCTGGGGTTTTGCAGATGGCATCAACTGGACTGGGTGAGCCCAGAAGCTTGAGTTCGAGTTGAGTTCTCCAGGTGGGGTATGGCTCCAAGAATAGGGCACGTATTAGGGTCCCTAGCCTGTGGGGGTGTCATTCTGGAGGGCAAAGGAAAGGAGGTAGGGAAAAGACAAAAAGGGATTTGGAAGAGATCCAGATTTACTTAGGTCTTACATTTAAAAACAACTGGTGTCATACATCTGCCCAGGCATTTGACTTCCTTTCTCATCTCTCCCGGAGTGATGCAGGAAGTTTGGGCAACATTGGCTCTACAAGGTATGGTCTTCTATGAAGCACAACACGCACATGATCTTGTAAGTGGTGGGACCCCATGTAGAGCCATTTGTCTCTTGAGGTCCAATAAAATCTCAAGGATGCGTCATATTTCTCTTTGCAAGATGGACCCTGAAACTGATCTCTCCTCTTGAAACCCAAAAGGTGAGAGGAGAAAATAAGTTCTCTCTCTCTCTCTCTCTCTCTCTCTCTCTCTCTCTCTCTCTCTTTCTCTCTCTCTCTCTCCTCTCCCCCCCCCCCCATCTCAGTGTTCTTCAGGGAATATTTCCTGCCATCTCCTTCAGGGAACCTGCTCTGTCGTTGTAAAGTCAATGTAGGAAATAAACACAGAGAAGGAGGTGGAAGGTAGCAATTGCTAAGGATAAGCTGCAGAAAGCATTAATTATAAGTAACAATAATAAAGACAACGGTGAGCTATTCAGAACTGATTAAGAAATCTCTGTATCGTGAAGGGGCCCCTAGCAGTCTTGTCTCCTTCCACCTGCTCACCTTTCCCACCCTGGAAGTCATTAGCATTGCTGCGGGAAGGTGGAAGGCGGGAGGTGAATGAGGTGGGAGGAGAAATTGCTATTAGTCATTTAAATGAGGGGTTGCCTGGGCTGGGCCCTGAAGATTGGGCCTTGGGTAGCTAAGGGGATATCATGTATCATGGAGACCTCGAGGCCTCAGTCACGCGTGAACTTCATCTCTCTAATTGTGTTTTATTCCACCCCACCTTACCCACTTTAAACTGAAGGACAGGAGAGGGAGAATGGGTAGGACTTCCTTAAACATGTTCTTTTCTGTCTTTCATAAAAATAAGTTGACTACAACTACAGCAAACTACCGTCTTGCTTGGCCTTGCGTGACACAGGCTGCTTCTAAGCAGGCGGGACCCATCTCCCTTTCACAAGTCCTCACAAGGCCACGGTCACCATGGCCTGGGAGCAAACCCATACCTGCAGAGCTATTCTTCATCCACGTCTGTTACAAACTGTGAATGGTGCTCGGGTGACTTGCTGTGCGTTTTGCTTAGGTGGAGTTTGACAGCGTGTTTGCTCACAAATGTCCGACAGCACAACTTACACTTGAATTTAGAGTCTGTGTCCTCTTCGCCAGCTATTGTTTCCGGAGACCTCTGAGCCGACGACACCCGGGAAATCTCTTGCTCTACCTTGCTTTGCTGGTCCGCGGCCATCCGGGTCATGTCCTTCATTTGGAAACCCAGGTGAGACTCTAAGTGGCTAATGTACGTGGAAGGGGTTCTGAACTGGGAGGCACAGTCACTGCAGTAAAAGATGGGGTGTCCTTTATCCATGTTTTTCAGAAACTTCGTCCCTCCTGTTTTCCTAAGCTGGTACTTGACGTTGGCCAACCAGTGGCTGATGGTGGTCATGGAAAGCCCTGTAAACTTGGAGATCTGCATCCGCTCCTGAGGGCCCAGGTCGGAGAGCAGGTATTTACCTTCGGATGTCTGGAAGAGGCTGGAGGCGAACTGAGCTTGCAAGATCAGCAAGTGCTGAGGATTCCAGTTAGACTGCCGGCCTTTTCTCTTGTGCAGCGTGGAGACGTCGCTGGAGACGTCTTCAAAGCGCCTGACATCCATCTCCAGCTTCACGGGCGGGACCCTGGAGGAGGCGGCGGGCTTGGGGGTGGTGGCTTTGGGAAGCACCTTGACCATGTCAGCGATGTCGCACAGAGCGTGCTTCTGAGGCGGGGAGGTGCAGGACTGTGCTTGCGAGGACTCGGCTTTCTTGCTTTTTGACTTGGTCAGGTCGATGGGTTGATCGTTATTCTCAAACACGTAGCGCCGGGACACACTGGCGGGTCTGGTCGGGGCAGGACTCAAGACCGGCTTGTCCATGACGCCGAGATTTGACTTGTGAAACATGGACATTGTGCTTGAGCTTGGGCTGGAGCAGGAAGGAGAGCGCAAGGGCTCTGTGGCTTTGCCCAGGTGGTTGTTCAAGACGGACTGCAGGGCGCTGAGCGGGTTGATACAGGGCAGGGCCGCCGGCGTGTGAGTGGCGAGAACACATCCATTGCTGAGGGAAGACACGGAGGACACCGGCTCCAAGGGCTGGCCTTTCTCTTTCTCCCCGCTCTCCTTCATCGGCTTGTCCTCCTCCTTTGGGGGACACGGCTCTGCCTTCCTGGCTTCTGAAGGGGGTTCGCTTTTGGTGAAGGAGTCACCCTCGGTGTGGCTGAAAGAGGAGGCCTCCTCTCCGGGACTCTCCTTCCCACCCTCCTTCCTGACTTCCTCCTTCTCCTCCACCTCCTTCTTCACTTGGGTGTACGGGGCCAGGTTGGTGGGCAGGGACACCAGTGGCATGACTTTCCACTTGGGTGCGATTGGCCTTAACTTGTGGGCCAGGTTAGGCCGAATCTGCAGTAGCTGGGGTCCCATGGACAGAGGAGGCTTGGTGCCCTCCGACAGCTGGTAGGCAGCGTGGATGCTTGGGTAGGCGCTCCAGCTGGGAGCTCCGTTTTGCGCTTTGTTGATGGCTGTGGTTACTGTGTTTTCCAGTGACTTCAAAATGTCCCCTCCGCCCTTTGAGCCATCCTCCAAATCCTCTTCTCTTAGGTACTGGTATTTTATGGTGGGGTCTAAGGGTTTCTGTAGTGGATCTTCGTAGACCTCGCTTTTCACAACTTTCTCCTCCTTGGGGCTCTCCTCCGGTTTCTCCTTTTTGCTTTCCTTCTTGAACTCAGTCGTAGAGGCTGTGCAGTCCATCACCGAGTTACTCGATGGCTTGGGAGCCAGAGACTCACTGCTTGGAGTCTCGGACAACGACTGCATCTTCTCCACCGCCAGGGGGTCTAGCACCAGCTGCTTGCCTTTCTTGGAGGCCGAGCTTGTGACTTTGAGGAAGTGGCCGGTGACCATCATGTGTGTGGTGAGCTGCTGCAGCGTGTCATGGGAGCTCCCGCACTCCATGCACTTTAAGATCTGGGACTTGCAGGCCTCGAACTGCCAGGTGTAGCTGGCCCCGTTCTGGTAACCGTACCGGTTGTTGGAGGACAGTGGCAGGTTGACACTCTTCTGGGAAGAAAAGGAGTCTGCGAACGATCCCGTGGTTGAATCTGGAGAGCAAGGCCGATTGACATCAAAGACGCGTTTCTTCGCCGGGGCGACCATTTTGGAGGAAATGGTTGGTACTGGCTCCTTCAAAGGCACTTTTTGGTAATGTTTTGTTTTGATCATGTGGACGCTCAAGTCTTGTAAGGAATCGAAGGAGTCCCCACAAAACATACATTTCAGCACTTTTTGAGCATCCTCTTTGTCCATATCCTGGAAGGCCCTTTTCCGGGGTTTTGAGTAGCTTGTGGGTCTCAGCTTGTCCTTTTTGCGGTTGTCATCTTGGTAGTGGCCCGTTTCGTTCATGTGCACAGTCAGCTCGACCAGGGTGTCGTAGGCCGCGCTGCACTGCCGACAGCGGAAGCGGCTGGCTCCAGTGAACACCGTGCCGCACACCTTGCTGCTCTGTCGGTACAGCTGCACCGAGCTGAACAGGCTGGGCTTGGACACGGAGCGGGAAGGCAAGTTCTGCTGGAGGCTTTTGGACAGGGCGTCTTGGTGCCAATCAAAATCGCTCTTGCCGTTGCCATTCCGAGTCTCACAATTCCGCCGCTCACTGTTGGACACCTTGAAGCCGAGGCCCAGGCCTGACCAGTAGGAATCAGACAAGATGTTGGCGTAGACGGCGGTCATTTTGTCCATACAGTTGTGGCCTTCGCTCGGAGGCTTGGGGTGTGCGCTTGCTTTCTTGTGAGTGGCATCTCGGCCACGGATGCTCTTGATATCTGACACTTGGTCGCTGGCATCACTCAGCAAAGACTCGTTCTCCGCGTCCTGGTTGGACAAGTGACTTTCTGGAGAGTTCTGGCAGCTGAAGTAGCCTTTCTGCTCTGGGCCTGTTTCTAGCTCCTCATCGGTCCCTGTGTCATTGCTCTCCTGAAGCTGAGCCACGGAACCACTGTCCTCCTCCTCCTCTTCTTCCTCTTTGATGTCCTCCTCTTCCTTCAGCTGCTCCTCCTGGACATAGCCTGAGAGAGAAGGAGAAGAGGATGACATAAACGTAACCAGTTACAAGATCCCCATCCCATTTCCCCACCCAGACCAAGCGCATTCTGGGCTGAACTACACAGTCAGTTAGTTGATCTGGACGTGCATGAACTGCAAGCAAGAGAGATGGGGGGGGGAGGGGAGGGAACGGGTGGGGAGGGGGGGCAGGGCAGCATGGGGAGGGCAAACTCAAATGATGTCTTCTGTGCCGGCTTCTGCCTTTTTCTTCTTAAATCTGCAAGATTCACCATTTTCTACAAATGCCTAGCACCTCCAGTTAACAATTTTATGTTTAAGGACTGTTGTTCTAAGATCACTATATTGGGACTGGCAAAATCCATGCACATGACTGTGGAACCCTGGATTGAAATGCAAATCCCATTCAAGTCCTTTCAGGGAAGGAAGTTGGCTTACCAAAAAAAAACAACCCTGAAATTTGATCATTGGCGATTCAATGACAAAGTTGACCAAAATATTCGGCTATATTGACATAGGCTCATCTAAATTAGTCAGAGTTTGAGCACTCGGACTTCTGGATACCCAGCCAATATGTTTTTGCTAGGCAATGTCTTTTCCTTATAACATTTTTATTCACAGAGAGACATACAGCAGAAGGAGAGATGGTGGAGTATGCAAATAAAATCTTCCATTGATAGCTGAAAAATTACGTCAGCTCAGCGAATATAATGCTTTTTTAAAGTAATGGCAAATGGTGTTACAATGGGAGATTTGGGGACTGTTCTATTATTCTCAAACAGGTTTATGAAGACCTTTCCAGACAAGCCTGAAAATGACTGTCGATCTTGTTCGTGTAATTTCAAATGCACTGTGATTTGTGGGTACCCGTCCTGAGATGCCAATTATATGTTTGATTTGTGGATGCAAAATGCTATTGGGATGCCTGCTTTCCCTTCGCTGCAAGGATTTAGGACCAGTAATTGCATAGGGAAAATGAAGACATGAGAGAGCCAGCTGCAAAGGGAATTAATGGGCAAATATCCATCAATGGGGGCTGGGGTGGGGGTGGGCAAAGTGGCTATTTGTGTCCAGGGGTTCATTTTCTTCACCTGGCCTTTCAGAACCAAGTGGATACAATGCAACCAATGATGTATCTAAGAAAAAGAGATTCAGCTCAAGATTTGCAAGGCTTGCATGATCTTAATACAGCATTTCTCCTTAGAGCTTCTCTGTCCCTCTTGGTAGCTGGCAGCTATTTGGACAACATGTAAGAGCAAGCGCGGTTAATTCCATCCTCCTGGACTACAGGTCTGGGTGGAAGGACTTTGAGGGCAAAGGGGGTTGTTAGGAATAAGGCAGCTATGGTCAGAAACACCAGAGCAGATGGTGATGAGAAATATTAATTGGGGAAATTTGCCATCTCCTGGAACCCACACTAACACCTGAAAATGCATTCATTCATGTCTTCTGATAGCCCCACAAAGTAGGTTATTACTGATTATTGTTACTATTATTTTCACTTCCTATATGGCAAAAACTGGAGCTGTAAAGTTGAAAAATTAATACAGGCTCTCATAGGCGGACTGCAGCATCATGACATGAACTTAAGTCTGTTGGATGAGAAAATCCAAATTTCCTACCCCAGGACTCAGTTCCTGTTACTAACTTAAAGAGCACAGAAACTTTGCCAAGGTCCACGGGTTAAAGGGTAAGCAGTGGAATTTGATCCAAATGTGCCTAAACAGATAATCATGACCTCAGGAAGAAAAGTTGTAGAATGCCGGGGACAAGAGCCCAGAGGCATGAAATCATAAAGCCAGGTGAAATGAAAAAAAAAAAATCAGTGCATCCATAGGTTCTAGGCTTCTGTTGGTTTTTCTCTAGTTATTGGAGAGTTGTTTGTGTTTTCCCAGCGAGTTGACAAATGGATTGTTCATTAAATTGTTATTGCCGGTCTTTAAATTGGTGTGGAGAAACAAAGACTCAGATGAGTCAGGTAACCATTCACGAGGGGCAGCTATGTGTAAGAAAACTCGTTAAAATAAAAAGACAGCAGGTTAGACCATCCTTGCCATCCTCCTGGCCTTTCCTCTTACCTGGGCTAATTTCTGGGCTCACCGATCTGGTTAGATCATTGAGTTCAAGGACAAAGTTCTATGCTTTAAAACGAATGAAATGGCTTGTCACCGGGCCAAGGAAGATATTTTAAAAATCAGACAGATTCCATCAATCAAATAGGGTTACTTTTCTGATGTTGTCATTGTGGTCAAGTTGGCCTTGAACTTGAGATCCTCCTGTCTTCACCTCCTGAGTGCTGGAATTACAAGTATGTGCTATCACGCTTCACCAAATAGGGTCACTTTTGAGGACAGCGTTAGGCAATTATCAATCAAATAGGGTTACTCTGGGTGTGAAGACATATTATCACCACACTAAGGTTAGTGTGGTCACAGCAAACTGAGAAAAGTGTGAGTTCTGGCACACACACACACACACACACCCCAAGAAAAGTGTGAGTTCTGGCACACACACACACACACACACACACACACACACACACACCCCAAGTGGAGAAATCTAGAGGTAATGAAAAGAGCTTTTTCCATCATGGCAATAAGTTACAGGCATTGCTGGATTTTTTTTTTTTTCATGTTGGTATTTTTCCTGCCCAACACCCTGCTTGATAGTGAGTAGGAGGTGGAGCGCGATTCACGTTTTGCGTGGTGTGTGCTCAGGAACAGACGAGCCTGCACAAATGCATGCATGTACATGTGCAAGCAATCCACCTAGCCAATGTAGCCATTTTCCAAGGAGAAAAGAAGTGCTCTTTATATGATTTTTGTTTTTCAGTTGACATTTAGACACTCAGCTTTCCAGACCAGCTCTACCTCACAATCTACTTTTGTCCTTCTAAATGGGATTCCCCAGGAGAAAAGTCAGAGACAGCACCCGCCTCCCCCACAATACAGATAAAATTTTCTGCTTAATTAGGCATTGACATGTTTACTATAACCTTTACAGAAGAGTAACTCGTGCCGAGAGACCCTTTTTGTCTGTTTTCATCTGCCGAGCAAACTAAATCTCGTGCACCCGTTAAGGTAACGCATTGAAAAGCCTCATAAAAAAAAAAGTGCCAAAGCATCTGTCAAAGTGAGTGTATTTTAACAATGGCTGAGGGTTCCAAGGAGTTTCTCAAAAACAAATTTTCATATTATACATTTAAAACTGTGCACTTGACTTAAGTGATTTTGTTTGCCCCTGGCAGCAGAGGCAAGGAAGGAAAGGCAGACAGAATATGGGTGATCAGGGTGGATAATGAGTCTTTCTCTCTCTCTCTCTCTCTTTCTCTCTTGTTCTCTTGCTCTCCTGCTCTCTTATTTCGTTAATCAGATGGCATCATGTTGTAACTCTTGTAAACAGTGGATGAATGGCAAGTTTATTCTTATGAATAGTTATTTAACAAATGAGAACCATCACAATGACAATGGGATGCATTGAGAAAGGGCTCTTGAAAACATCTTGCTGATTCTTGGTGGAATATCCAACTTTGTAAACATCCCCTTTCCCAACCTAAATTTCTAATCCTACCTCTTGCCACAGGAAATGAACCCATCCATGGGACAGCTAACTCATAAGCAGACTCTCAGTTCTTTGTATCAGTGTCAATCATAAAGATCATTTCTCTTCCACCCCATGAGCCCTGCTCAAGATGCTCAAATGCGGCTGCCATTGCTCAATGGAGTGACTTGGTGTTAATGCTTTAGTTAGTACAGCCTATTGTTATAATATTTCCTCCCTCTCTCCCTCCTTCCCTCTCTCTTTCTTTCTTTCTTTCTGTCTTTCTTTCTGTCTCTTTCTTTCTTTCTTTCTTTCTTTCTTTCTTTCTTTCTTTCTTTCTTTCTTTCTTTCTTTCTTTCTTTCTTTCTTTCTTTCTTTCTGTCCTTTCTCTCTCTCTCCCTCTCCTTCCTTCCTCCTTCCATCTCCCTCCCTCCCTCCCTCCTTCCCTCCTTCCTCCCTCCCTCCCTCCTTCCCTTCTTCCTTCCTTCCTTCCTTCCTTCCTTCCCTCCCTCCCTCCCTCTCTCTCTCTTTCTTTCTTTCTTTCCTTTCTCTCTCTCCCTCTCCTTCCTTCCTTCCATCTCCCTCCTTCCCTTCTTCCTTCCTTCCTTCCTTCCTTCCTTCCCTCTCTCCCTCCCTCCCTCCTTCCTTCTCTCTCTCTTTCTTTCTTTCCTTCTTTCTTTCTTTCCTTTCTCTCTCTCCCTCTCCTTCCTTCCTTCCTTCCATCTCCCTCCCTCCTTCCCTCCTTCCCTTCTTCCTTCCTTCCCTCTATCTCTCTTCTTTCTTTCTTTCCTTCTTTTCTTCTTTCTTTCTGTAAAGTCCACCCTGGAAGTACAGGCCCTATGCAGATGACCTCCCCCCTCCTCTTGGTTAAGTCTCCACCCAGTACCTGTGTCACCTAGGTAACTGGCACACCTGGAAGCAGTCCCCTCCCCCCTCCTCTGAGGTCACATCCTGGACTACCCCTGGTCATGCCTCCCATCGGACCATGGGAGGGTCCCAGGCTCTAAGGCCACATCCACAGCCAGCTGGCCATACCTTCCCTCACCTTGGCCACACCTTCTCCCTGCCCCTGGTCTAGATAAGACATGGCCTGGGGGTTCATCCCATTTCGGCCATGTTCATCTCCACCATGTGTGGCAGGGCAGCAGTTTGGAAATAAAACTTCTCTTCCTGCCTGAATACCATGTGGTGTTCTCTTCATCAGCTACCTAAGCAAACCTACCTATTTGAAGTCTGACATAGATTCACACATAGCATCTTTGGAATCATGGATTAATTATCCCATAAAAGGCAAAGATAAACTTTATTAACTGTTCGGTGATCTCTTCCACACCAAACTAGGGGAGATATTGCATGAACTCTTTATTTAAAAAGGGAGAAATGGCCTGGAACCAATGGCTCACATCTGTGACCCTCGCTATTCAGGAAGCAGAGACTGGGAAGACTGCAGTTCAAAACCAGCTCAGGCCAAAAAGCCTGCAAAGCTCCATTTCCAACTAACTAGCAAAAAGCAAGGCTGGAGGCATGGCTCCAGTAGTAGTAGGCTAGCAGAACAAGTATGAGGCCCTGAGTTTAAATCCCAGTACTGCCAAAAAAAAATAAGGAGAAATATTATTAGTGTAGCATCTCTCCTGAAAACTTTTTATGTGTGTGCAAAATTTAGAAAAACCCTTAAATTTCAGAAATATCTTCTTGGGTTAAATGTTAAAGGATGCGAAAGGATTGCCTGTTTTTTTTTTTTTTATAGCAGTTCAATTCATCTGAAAGCTTCTACTCAAAATGATTTAAATAAAATTGTGGAAAAAAATTCACAGATGGCTTGATGCTTGTTCACATACGTTTCTGTAGTTGTCTTCAAACTCCATTCGCCGGTATTTACTAATGAAAGCAAATGGCAGGTTGTTAAATGTGTTAGAGACGGGACAATCTTAACCCAAGCACAGTTTTAAAACTCAAGAAGGCTGATTTTTCAAAAATAAGCCGGAATTCAACCAAGATCTCATTTAACAGCACATCCGACAGTGACAGGATCATTTTCGCCAATCTACTTCCATAAATGACAGTTTAAAATCCCAGGATGAGTCTGCAGCATGCAAGGCAGATGTGAAGGAGGGAGAGGAGCATTTCTTGCCATGTCCCCAGTAGGTGTGCTAAATGATGACATGGGTTAAGGCCTCCCTGTCACGAGCCTTCAGTGTTTTGGTGACTGTGGTCTAAGTCTGTTAGCTTGTATGTTATTATTGGCACTAATTGGTACTCTTGTTGGCAGGCTGAACAGAGAGAAAGAAGATTTAGTGTTCAAGAAAGCCGAGCTACTTTCCAGTGGGGGCTAGGTCCAGAGTAAGGGTCTCGGGGGAGTATGTTGAGCGCCCCATATGCTTTTGAGTGCAGGTCAGCGGGAGACCGGAGGGATCCCTGACACGATGGCGCCCATGGAGAGTCTGAGTATTGTACACCGAGGCCCACCCTCTCCCTTCCCTGCTGTCTGGAGAAATCATCTGAGTTTCAAACATTTCCAAACAGGAAAACTTTCAACAGCATCAACGCAATTCTTGGCATTTGGATTTTTTCATCCATGTCACACCACACATGACTCATTAATGTCAGGGTAGCTTATTCACCATGCTCGAGGGTTTGCCACTCCCCCACCTGAATGCCAGAGCAGAACCAAACAAGTAGAGCTCCTTGTCAGATGGAGCTGGAGTACAGAGTGGGTAGTGACAGGGAGCGGCTCCTGACCCCGGAAGTACCCCATGGAAATGAAGAGCTTTCTGAAGGTCATCACCAACAATGTCTCTTGTCTGTTTCCTGTTCAGTTCACGGATGATGGATGCCTATCTGTATGAAAACAAAAATGTCTATTTATGTACTGGACTTGCTGACACATTCTTGGGCCGTTGTCCCAGATCTTCAAACTGTGAAACTTGTTTCTAGTTAGTGCCTTGTGACTTTTTCTACATCTGGGTCTCTAGCCAAAGAGGATGAAGCTAGTTTGAGTCAACCCTTTGTGGTTCCTCTGTTTACGCATTTTTTCAAGAAATATTTATTCTGCAGCTACCATGGGCAAGACACTTTAATCACGTTTTGGGTGGGGGTGAGGGGGGATGAGGATACTTCCACCATAATGGCTCTCCAAAGACCAAAGAAAACAGGGAGAGATGAGAGATGAGTTTCCCACAGAAGTTGGATATAAAATTGGGAAAAAAAGGTCACGGAGAAAGGTCATACCTTACGGGAGGAAAGCAGGTATCTGAAGTGGGTGCAGTAGGTGATGTGAGAACTAAAACAATCCTGGACTGCAAAGATAAGTAGCAATGAGCATTCAACTAGGTAGACAGACACTAAAGGACTGTGGGTAGCTGGACATTTGGGGCCACAACGGAAAATGCAACTGCTATTCAGTGAGTCAGCCTAGGGTCACTACATATTTTGTTTGGCCAATTATACAGATAAAACTTGATGTGCCTGGAATCCATTCTGTTTGGAGCCTCTGAGCCTGGGGGACTCTAGGAGTCCCATGGAGGGGAAGATCTGGGATGCTTTGCTAGTTTTCTCTCTAACTCCATTTTCTGGTTAGCTCTTTAATTCCATTTCCTCATGTATTAATCTCACACAGTAGCATTCATCCTAAGCCTTTCCTGCCTCCTCAGGCCTTTTTGAGGACAAAGGAGAAGAGGAAGATGATGTACTAGAAATGTTTGCTACTCAAAATGGGCTTTCGAAGACCATATCGATAGCAGTGCCCAGAAACATGCTAGAAATGCGGAATCTCACATCCACTCAAGTCTGTAGATGAGACACTATTCCCGAGGACCCGTATGGGATTCATTGGCTCAAAAAAGATTGGAGAGTCCCAAAGGGATCAGTAGTACTCAGTAGTAGTAACATCTGTTCTCCTCAATGTTGCCACATGCGTCTGGGAACCCATTTGTGGAGGGCTGAGGAACCACTGCCTCTTAGATGGCAAGTCCCTTAGACAACTGCTCCCAGCTTGTACTGCTTGGAAAATAAACCATGGCTTCAAGGACTGATCGGTGGATATTGGAGAGAGGGCATATCAGCCTTGGGAATCACGCCGACATGAGTTTGGAAAATCTTGGGAACTCTCAAAGGCATGGTGTCTGCAACTAAAACATGAGAATACCACTAGTATATGCTTTGTAAGGTTGTGAGGAGTGTATGTGGGAGATATCCAGGCAGCAGAACTTCCTCCTCCCAACTTTCCAGCTTTAGGCTTAGATGCTTCATAAACTCACACCCATAGCTTTATCCTGAACCAACAGATGGCTGGGATCAGTTGACTGCAGCTTTCTTTGTTGGCTATAAATCTTACTGCAAGCCAAGCAGCTTTGAGATCCTATTTGCGTTAGATATGACCCAGCTTTGTGACTGTCACGTGCAGCCAAGAGTTTCCACTGGATCAGGGCTATTATTTACTATCAGATCAGTTCTACAAGGAGCCAGTGGTGTATGCTTTGGGAACTTCTATAGAAGCAATGCATAAGCATGGAAGAGAGTAAGTTTTTTAGGTCATTACCCATAATGGTAATGTGTGCAGTCCTCAAGAAATAAAGCAACCCACCATTGGAGGGAAAGAGATCTTTGTTGGAGGCCTCTGGCTTTGCATTGAGGGAAATGACTAATGTTCAAAGCGGAAGGTCTCCAAGAAAAATGCTTTATAGTCAGCTACCTAGAATTTCAGTGCAGCATGTATTATTATTGGGACAGGTCTTGGTGACAATTTAAACAAGCAGAGTGAGAAAATATTCATGGAGAAGGTGAGAAGGGGCCATTTCATAAGCTTTCTGGTAGCTCTACTTTAGAAATCATTATTCTTATATTATCCTCACACCGAGAGAGCTATAAATCAGGAGCTGGGGAAGAAAAACAGAGAAAACAAAGAAACTGCACAACAGGACTGAGGCTCTACTAGCAAATTAAGGTTGTTTTTTTTTTTAGACTTTGACTTTTCAGGTTGTAGCAACTTTTCTCAGCAAAATCTGCACACTTCTTTCCTATCCACTTTCCCAGATAAGGATTTATAAACATCCATCTATATGTATGCATATATGTATATATATGTATACACATACATATGTATGCATATATGTTCCTATTTATGTGCACACATATCTATATATAGTCCCTTGTAAGACTGAAGAGTTTTTATTTTCATTTCTTTGCCAAGAAAAGGGACAGTGAATCATTGCTCAGAGTGACCTTCAGAAAGTATGTGAAACCAAAGCACCATCTGTACTTTTTCTGACTTATATTCTAGTTTTACTTGAAGTCACGTCGTTAGCACAACCATCCCACAGAGCTAGAAGGTGATCTTGTTTCCTTCTTGTCTGGCTTGAAGCCAAACACCTTGTCTTTTCTTTTTCTTTTTCCTTTCTTTTCTTTTCTTTTCCTTTTTTTTTTTTTTTTGGCAACTGGCGCTTCTTTCTCTGAAATATTTCATGCAGATAATGGATAATGACCACTTCTCATTGCCTTTTCTCAAAAATGTCTAACTGCATTAGCCAAGCACGGACACATTTTAACCTGCTTCTTTTGCTAAGTTCATGGCTATGACCATTAAGAAAAAAAAAGAAAGAAAAAAGCCCACTGTTGCCTAAGAGAGGCTAAATTGGCACTGTCAGGAAGCAGTCTGGCTTTTACGTTTCAGTTAAAAAAAAGTGTTTGCTGTCTCTCTAGAGTCATAGAAAGACCTTCCATGTCATTAGACCAAGATCAGAACAGGGAAAGGGGCTCTGGGATTCCCCCCCAGCCTTACAATGAATAGCTCTAATGATTAAATTCTTCTATCTTCCCTCATGTTGGATTGGTCACCATTGTGACCAACCCACCAAATAGAATTCCTCTCTGTCCCTTCCACTTAGACACAGGTCTGGGTTTTCTCTGTGGTACATCAGATCAACTCTAAGGATGGGAAGAGCTCCTAGTTCAAGCTCCTGGATACACCTGGACCCGGTTATCAACCTTGCAGCCAAGTAATGGACATACGTGTAAGAGTAATGCTCTACTTTCTTTTTTCCTTTTTTGTTGGTCATGGGGTTTGAACTCTGAGCCTGAGCGCCGTCCCTCAGCTCTTCAGCTCAAGGCTAGTGCTCTACCACTTGAGCTACAGCTCCACTTCTGGTTTTCTGGTGGCTTTTTGGAGATGAGTTTCTCTGACTTTCCTGCCCGGGTTTGAACCATGATCCTCAGATCTCAGCCTCCTGAATAGCTAGGATTACAGGCGTGAGCCACCGGCGTCCAGCTGGTCTAGTTTCTTTATGCATAACATATTATTCTGTCACCACAGTAGTCCTGTCTTTTAATTTCCCTCTGTGCAGATGATGACATTGGATCATTGAGAATGTTACATCCACTGAGCCACATGCAGGAACTTAGATTTTGAATCTGAGTGTACTTGCAGAATAAATGTAGACTCAGCCCTCTGTTACTTGTCTCTGAGATCATCTGCTTCCAGCTCAGATCTACCTCCACCATCTCCCCCCTTTCATAATATTAAACATTTTAAAATTATCTTTAAGAAGCTGTACGGAGGGGTTTCAATTCAATATGTCAATTGTGTACAACGTATCTTCCACCATCCCTCCATCTACCCCGTTCCCAACCCCATCATACATCTATTGTGCTTAGGATTTGCAAAAGTCTTCTGCCTGCCCCCTTAATTTATTAAATCCTCACTTTCTCCCAGCTCATGGACATGCAATTTTCCTTTCTGTGTCTATCTCCCTTGTGCCTTCAGTCTCTGCTGCAACGATCCTCTTCACGGGGACTCCTGATCTCTGGTGCCTCTACCCACTCTCCCCAAAGCCCCACCGGCCAACGCTATTTTCCATTTCAGTTCCTGACTTTGTATTTTGGGTTTCCTTGTGTGAGTTTGCAATACACTTACAAGCTAGTCTCTTCTCAATGAGACTCTCATGTTCTCTGAGTATCATTGCCACCCACAGCACAGGCTACTCAAACATTTACTGAGTACACAAATATACAAGAATGAGTGATGCCATCAGCTAAGTATGCTTTCCTATCCGACATGCTTAGATTTTACTCATTGGTCCCAATTGGCTGAATAATCAACCAACATTTTCCAAGAGAACGTACCTTCAGGTAGCTTCTGGTCATCCACAGATCAGAGGGAAGCCCAGAGGAGATCTCTTTTGACTATGCAAGAGAAGCAAAAAGAAAGCATGGCACTGGCCTACAAGTGCTACTTGGGGTCAGATCCTCTCTCTAGCTCATCTCACATTGTCTAGCAACTGCGGAGGGGACTCGGTCAGCCTGTCCTTTTCTGTATTGGAGTTAAGGAAAGTTAGTGCCTGGCTTGAAGACGGCTCTGAAGACCTGCAAAGAGGCCAATATGCTCTGCTCTGATCATCACAAGACCAAAATCACAGTCATAAAGACAGGGCGACCCAGACGATGTCTCAGGAGTTTTGCTATTTACTCTTTCAAGTTTTGTCTGGAAAAACAAATCCATTAGACTACCAGTGTTATTCTCAACCAATTCCTTGAGGATTCATTTAAATGCTCTTCTCTGATGGAGTAGTTTTACAGACAAGAAACAAACAAACAAAAGTTAATGATAAAAGGGATTCACATTTCTAAAGGGCGCTGTGGTAACTCTGCCAAGTAAATCCTGACCTATTTTCTTCCCTAATTAACTAGGTTAGCTTTTAAATGAGCCAATTTATACAAAACAGCAAGTGTGATGTGTGACCACATGTGCCCTGGACAGTTGGATGAAACTGTTCTTGGAAACTGTTCAACTTCCGGGGGATACAGAAAGGCCTTCGATCTCTTGATGACTGGTATAATCGAAGGAGAAAAGTCTCCAGGGGGGTTTTGACCCTTTGATTTTAGGTTAGGGCTAATTTAAGAATGGTCTTTTCAAGACCTGTCATCTTTTCTGTGCCCTGACCTATAAAGGAGATGGGTAAATAGGGAAGTGTTTAGATCTCTGGGTCAGGGTCCTCTTCTATAGCACCAGATTGCCTCTTCTCCCAGGAGAAGGGAGGAGAACTCCACGTGCTGGAATTTAATCTCCTGCAGTGATCCACCAATGCACATCTAGCAATGCATGCACTCTCACCAACACTCCGAGCTTGCTGATGCATGGACACATGTTTTGCACGATGTACAGTTTCCTTGGTGTATATATTCTTGTGTGCATAAGAATGCACATGTTGTGTGTGTAGGGTACTTACAATGTGATGTTTCTAAACATGTGCATGTTGCATAATGATTAAATCAAGGCTACTAGGCTCTGCATCATCATAATCATTCATCATGTTTTTGTGTTGAGAACATGTAAAATCTTCTCTGTTCATTATAGTTGGGTACAGTAACATGGTACCATTGGCGAGCCTCCCTTTATTTTCTCCAGCTTCTGATAAGCACTATTCTACTCTTAACTTTGGGGAGGTCAACGTTTCTAAATATGAATAAGTATATGAAGTCCTTGACATCTCTGGGTCTGGATCAGACTGTTTTTGAGTGTTCTGGTCTTGGGGCTTGAACTCAGGGCCTGGGCGCTGTCCCTAACCTTTATTTGCTCAAGGCAAGTGCTCTACCCACTTAAGCCACAGCTCCACTTCCAGTTTTTTGTTTTTTTTTTGTAGTAAATTAGATATAAGAGTCTCATGGACTTTCTTGCTGGAGCTGACTTTGAATTGCTCTTCTCAGATTTCAGCTTCCGGAGTAGCTAGGATTATAGACATGAAACACTGGTGCCCTGCTGGCTCAGACTTTTTTAAAGGTATAGAATCAGCTTGGAAGTGATGCAAGAATGCCCCTGTTAGAGGTGTACAAGCCTGCTCTTTTACAGGCACACAAAGTATAGTCACCAGGGATTTAATTCCATGAAATTTCAAGGCATGTGGATTGTTTTCTAAAAAAACAAACAAACAAAAACTATCAAGGTAACATTGTGTGACGTGTGTGCTTATCTATTTGATAATTACAGAGTAGGGAAATGAAGCAAAAATATGAGCACTCTGTTCCTCCACTCTCTTACCCCTTTTATTAAGGTACAGACACATGACCCCAGCTTGGCCAATCAGACTCTCATGCCACAGAATTTGAATTCGGACCTTGTGGCTTAAAGATACCCTGGTTAGAGCAGGTCAGCCATGCAGAGGTCACTTGGTGATTCTGCTTTCTTGATTCTCACAAGTGCACTGGCTCCTCCCTGCCAGCCAGCTACCCTTTACCCTGTCAAACACATTCCTTATTTCTCTTTCCAGTTAGCGGAGGACAATATTTGTTGCTTGCCATGAAATATTACTATCTGATTCTACCTTGAATTAAAACAAACAAACAAACAAGCCACAAATTTACAGTAGTCGAACAGAATGGCTCTTTAGCCTGTTAAAATAAAACCAACGTACACTCTTAGTGGGATTCCTGAGTATTCAGTGGAGAGCAAGTATTGTTATATGAGATGTCCACAGACCAAAACAAACAAACAAACAAACAAAAACCAAAGCACAAAGCATGCTCTGAAAACAAAAAATCCCCTCCAAAGCCATAGAACCTGGTTATACGAATAGGTCTGCCTTAAAAATGCTTTTTAGAGACAAATTGTCCCCCAGTGACTTCCCTGTACCCGTTTGGAGTATGTTCGTCCTGCTGGTAGTCTATTGTGACAATAATCTGCATATTTAAGAGCCCCCGCATACTCATTGAAAGGATGGATGGAGCTTGTGCAGTCTACTGGGTCAAAAATCTGCTTTAAATAGTCTATATGCACAGTCGGTTGAGTAAATAACAGCATTTTCCAAGAGTCCCTAAATATATAATAACATGATAAATCGCGTCAGCTTCTGAAGAAAATCATGTGCTCTTTAACAAGCCACTTACAAATAATCTCATCTTTCCTAGCCGTGGGGGCAGTATCTCTTCCTCAGCTGTATTTTTCATACGTAGAGGAAAGACCTGCTTCCCTCCCCCAACCAGAGGCCTGCAGATAAGTACGCAGGCACACGTGAACATCTTGCACAAAGACTCTGAGGCTAAGCCAGCTGGTTCAATGGCCAGAGTACAGATCAGAGAACAAAGTGCTTCTCACTTGGGCTTGGAAAGGTTTTTCCCTATTACTTAAGCTGGGTGTGATTCAAGAGAGTGAAGCTGGGCTTCAAATACCCATGAGAGCTACTCTGCTAAAATCAATTAGGAGTATTGATTTTGAGACCTCCATCTGACCCTGTTTTGCTGTGAAGACAGTATTCTATATTACAGTGTCGAAACCCTGTTTGTTTACCAGCTGCTCCCAATGTGGACAAGAGTCTAACAGCACCACTTAGTAAGTGGCCTGGATTTGTTGCTGTCTTATTGGGGCTTCACAACTCTCCAAAGGTAGGTGTGACAGCATTAGTGCAGGCTTTAAAGATGAGGACTCGTCAGCTTCCAGAAGTGAAACAGCTTCCCTAAAACCATAGCCCCAGAATGTCACAGGCCCCAGCCTCAAAACGAGCTTCTTACACCCCCAGAGACTCTGCCTTCCCTGGGCCTGTGTTCTAGCTCATTCACGTCAGTTTCTACCATGTCCTGCTCTGTGCAGGTGAGAATAGCACAGGTGGACATGTTTCTCTTATTATCCAAGAAGTCTTCACTGACGAATCTTGCATTGCAACCTTGCATTAAGATCATAGCATTTATATGAAAAAGGAGGACAAGATTGCTTGCTTAAAACCAGAGGCAACTGTTGGAGCTGAAGGAAGGAGATGACAATTTCCAGGTGAGCCTGGACTACACAGCAAGACCTTGTCTCAAAAACAAACAAACAAGTGATCGACTATGTTACACATCCAGATCATAAATAGGCAAGCAATAGCAGATACAACAATAATAAAAAAAAAACCACTGCTTCTATTAAAAGAGCTCGGTCAACTCATAATAAAACATGAAAGGACCTCTAGTTAGGATAGCCACATACTCCCAGAGGGGGTGGATGAGCTGGTACCTGCAGGGACAAGTGTCAAGCTGACAGTCACCCAGAAGGAATTTAAGGAAAACAAGACTTCTGAGGCACATTAGGGTCACAGGATGGGGCCAAGAAGAACGGTAAGAGGTGGACAGACCTTTCATTTCATTTCATTTTATTTTATTGTGGACATACTGTACAGAGGGGTTACAACTGCATGGGCAGGATATAGACCTTTTGCCAGTCCTTGATGATCTTCAGCTTGCTGATTTCTGCTGAGCTGGTGAACTTTGCACTGGGCCGCTAACGAGTGTTGCTAAACAATAATGTGTTGGGAAAAATTACATGTGAATCAATGTGACATGTTCATTACATCCATATCATTGGCTGATTTACCAATCGGGAATGAATTCATCGGCATGTGAGCTCTAACAGAACAGACTTTATTTTATCTTTCATCCTTAAAGACCTTTCATGTTCAACTAACACGATTGCTAAACTCCTGAGCACCTCACCAATAAAATCTTAAATGTGAATTAATTACTCAAGCTAACTAACTCAAAATAAAGATTGGAAATCTAAATAGCAGGATTGGCATCTTTTGAGATCTGTATTACTGGGGGAGTTTTCTTTTCATTCCTTCAGGGTTTGGTATGCATTCTGTTCTGGAAAATACTTCTGGGAAGTGGGTGATTTTTACCTCCAGTTTAGAGGTGAAAGGTTGGGGACTAACAGAAAAGAAGAAAATGGCTGTGTAGTGAAACCAACAGACAGGAAGCGAAACATATGCATAGATAGGAAGTTAAATAAGGGCACAGACTGGAAGTGAAACAAGTGTATGACAGGAAGTAAAAAAAGTGAACGGATAGGAAGTGAGCTAAGTATCCCCCTTACTGAGACAGTAAATTCAGATGGCCGGTCCTATGGCACTTAAACTGAAACATGATTTTTTTTCACACCTTCTCTCTTTCAGAGATTGATACCATCCTTGCTACTCACAGTCCATTTTTTCTCTGCTGTAAAATTTTACTTGTTTTAAACTATTAAAATTTATATATTATTGTACATGTTTATGGGGGTAAATGTGATATTTCAAAACATGGGTGTAAGGTATAACGATCAAATTGAGGTAATTAGCATATCTAGTACCATAAACATTTATCCTTTCTTTGTGCTGGGAACATTCAAAATGCCCTCTTCTAGTTAATTCAAAATACTGAGTAAATTACTGTTAACCGTAGTAACCCTATTCTGCTATAGAACAATAGAACTTTCTCTTCTTTTTCACATGAGAAGGACAGGTAACTAACATCTGGATCCTTCAAGATGACTCTTAAGCAACTACATTTGTTGTCAAATAATTATATGGCTAAATTCTAAACTCTAACATTTAGACTCCCATCAGGACAGGGATGTAGTTTCTTCTGTGTGGCTGTGATTTCAGCGTGCTTTTCTCCAGAGAGCCCAAAGTGTAGTCTGGTATTTCCATGGATCCAAGACCTTCCTTTCATATTTTTAACATCTCAGAAATTAGGGTGAAATGGCTGCCAGGGGCAGTTGGAAGTGATTTCAGAAATACCTTGACCAATTAATTTTGCTTATCTTTTCCATTTTATATAAACACAAGCATGTTATATTATAAAGATCTTTTTAGAATTAAGTCTAAAAGAGTCTTTCAGCAAGTATAAAATAGAAATTCTAAGTGATAGGAGGAGAGTCGTGTGTCATGGTTTAATTATAACCATTTTTCTTTCTTAGTGGTGCAGCTCACTGAATGGCCTCTTAGATTAGATAAAATACAGTAATTGTTAAATGGGTGAAAAAGGTAAAAATGCTTGGCCCAGAGAAAGTGCCTAATAAATGATTATGTGGTTATGATTATGATCGTGCAGAGTATCTGGCTAATTCCCTATTTAAAGTAATGCTAATATTCTTGCTTAATTCAATGAGACTGTCAGGTGGCAAGGTTTCTTGTGTCTTAGCTGAGGTGAGCCATTGCAGTGAGTACACAGCCTTCCATTTACTGATGAAGGCTGACCATTGAAGGGGTGAGGACCTACCCTATGCAGGGAGTCTTCTTTCTTACAGATGAGGTGATTGTTGGTTGTGGGGCGTGAACTTTGGACTTGGGCTCTGTCCCTCAGCTCTTCAGCTTAAGGGGAGCGCTCTACCACTTCAGCCACCGTGCCACTTCCAGTTTTCTAGTGGTTTATTGGAGATAAGAGTCTCTCGGACTTTCCTGCCCCAGCTGGCTTTGAACCATGATCCTCTGATCTCAGCCTCCTGAGTAATTAGGATTACAGGTGTGAGCCCCCGGTGCTCAGCTTAGATGAGGTGATTGCTTAAACAACCGGGAATGAGGATTTTTGTAGGCACAGAGTAAATGTTCAAGAAATAAGTCCTGAGGATAAGTGTCCAGACCATTACCAATATCATAACAACTTTCCAAGGAATCCTTTTGCAAGGAATCCTTTGGTCTCTGTGTGTCTGTGTGTCTGTCTGTCTCTGTTTGTCTGTCTAGTTTTTTTTTTTTTTTGCCAGTACTGGCGTTTGAACTCAGGACCTTGTGTTCTCTCTTGGCTTTTTCACTCAAAGGTAGAGCTTTGCCACTTGACCCATGTGCCCACTTCTGTCTTTTTGATGGCTCATTGGAGATAAGAGTCTCATGAATTTTCCTGCCTGGATTGGCTTCAAACCATGATCCTTAGACCTCAGTCTCTTAAGTAGCTAGAGTTACAGGTGTGAGCTACCACTGAGTGTCCTTTACTTTGGCCTAAGTCCATTGGGCATTGACACAATGCTCAGATCCTCTTCCAGGTCAGCATTTGGAGGGTTCCCAGGGCCAGCTCTTCTTGTGACCACCTCAGCTAACTAACATTCCTTGTATATACAGTCCAAGAGGAACAGCTCCTCAATAATCCAGGCTATGCCGGCTGAAGTCAGATCACTTTGCTGCAGATTCTTTTTGAAGGGGAGCCTGGATTGATGTACAAGTGGAGCTAGTTAGAAAGACACCGATGATTTGTATACGTGGCATGTCAAGAATTCTAGAATGCCTTCGCTTCCCCCTCACGTCACCATTGAGTGATGTCCTCGCCACTACTTATTCTGTTTGTTTTAGCCAAACATAAATAGACTGCAGATGTGTCTGGGGCCCAAGGCGCTTGCAGAGAATCAGCTTCTTCTGCCCCAGATTCACTGATAGTGGAGACAGACTGCAGTTACCTCTGTAGCCATGACAGATCCTCTTCTTCCCGCAAAAATGCAAACGCCAAGGTCTCTTGTCTTGTCTTCTCTTAAAAATGCCTTGTGCTTTGAATTTGTACAGTTAATTTCCTTTTAATTTCCATGGCTGGTTTTAGGAACTTGTGGATGTTGCTCCTTTGCAGGAGTTGACAGCAGTCGGTCCCTTGCTTCAGTCTGTGTTTTACAATGGTCATTAATTTATATTTTTATTGTAAAGGTACTGTACAAAGGGGCTATAGTTACATGAGTAAGGTAATGAGCACAGTTCCTATTGAGCATTGTTATTTCTGAGACATGATCTCAAATGTAGTCTAGGCTGGTCTCAAGTTCATAATACTCCTCCCCCAGCTTCCCAAGAGTTGGGGTTAGAGGGGTGCACCGCCATGCTCAGCTCCCCTGGTTCTGTTTACTGAGGCCAGGGCAATACAGCTCCTTTCACACATGTGACATTCACTCTTTGTGCCCCCACAAGAGACCCAGGCGGGGACCAGGGAGCTTGCTCTTGTCAGTGCACTGTATAGACACAGCCATCTCCTTGTGGTTGCTTTGCTGTTATCGATGTGTGAGGTAACTCAGAGGAACAGGGAAAGGGAAAGGAGGAGAAATAAGGTGATTATCTTTCTAGATATAAATAAGTAATCTGATCACAGGTCTGAATTTCCTATACTGAGGGTTCAGTTCTTCCTATGATGTTGTACAGAACGGGGCATCAGCTAAGGTTACTTTTGGTAGGTGGTGGAGCAGAAGCATCAGTACATTAGCAGTTCTTCGAGGGCTTCCTCTGGGATGGGGTGAGGAAGAGTGAGAGAGAATGCAGTTTCCTTTTAGCTCCAAGCTTTTGCCTTGGTTCCATATTTCCTGTCTGGATTAGCAAGCAGCATCGTGGCGAAGATGGGGATACTCTCACCAAAGACGGGACAAGGGGAGAAGATGCTACGGGCCAGCTAATTAGATAATTGTTTCATTTGAAAAGCTAAGCATCTAATGTGTATCCTGGGTAGGGCTTTAGAGACACAATAGCCTTGTGGAGACTGAAACTTTGCAATGGGGGCTGGAAACCCATTAATTAAGCATCATCATACCATTTAATAATAGGTGTGTATAAAATCATCTGTCTTATAAAGAGCTCTAAGAGACGGTCAGCTGGGGATGGTTGCTAACTGTAAGCAGGAAGCCCATGGGAGGAGGTATGGCTGCCGCTCTGTCTGAAGCCCCAAGGCTGAGGTGAGGGTGCTGCTGCACACCACGCTGTGGGCTGTGGCTCGCTGGAAGGAAACTGGCTGGAGGTGCCTCGGGTAGCCTTCGTTATCCTTCAGTCCTAACTTCAGAATACAAAAGGTGCTTTACCAATCTCTGCCTCTTAGCCCAGGGTCCAACCCGGATATCTGGTGCACAAAAGCATCTGTGTCTTGAAGACAAGAAGCTGATGGTCTGCTTCTTGTTTCCAGAACATTCTATGAAGCCACGGTGTGGATACTCCTGGATTCCTGGGTGTGGGTGAGGTCTGCTAGGAGATCCACTGGGGACGTGCTCACTGCCAGGTCTCTGGCATCTGTGGATTGTGGAGGAGGCAAACCTGGACGTCGTTAGAGCCACAGGTCTTGATATAGGAGGAGAGGAGCACAAATTTGCTTCTACTCCCACCCCAAGAGGTACGATGCGACAAGGCCTGGAGATATCTTACTTGTCACAGCTGGAGAGGAGATTGTGATCTCTGACATCTGGAGCCAATGTTGCTGCTGAATCAGACCCGGCCAGCATCACAGGGCACAGAAAAACCAGGATCACTGTGCTATAGCACCTAAGAGCAGGGACCTGCTTACAGAGACAGGCTGGCTCTGAGGAGGAGATTCTAGGGGCCTATTCCATCGCCACTGCCAACACACCTCAGCAGAGACAATTCACAGCCTGACCACAAGACACAGACAGAGATCAGGTCTCAAACACTGTGAAGCTAGCTGCGAATGGTTTGGGTTGGGGAAAGAATCCACTCGAGATGCTTTTCTCATTCATGAATATTCGAGGCTGTTGGAGAGTCCCTGGTGACAGCATTCCACAAACCTGAGTTCTGTGCAAGATTCCACAGAACTAGGGTGATTGATATCTATACCCTCCTTCCATCCTGTGTGTGTGTGTGTGTGTGTGTGTGTGTGTGTGTGTGTGTGTGTGTGTCTGTCTGTCTGTCTGTCTGTCTGTCTGTCTGTGGGGGACGATATATAATCCATATCAAAATATCTGATGATATGAGCAACTACTGGTAACAAAAAAATATTTGCAATGATAAATACCAGCAGTTTGTTTTGTGTACTTGGCCCATTTGATTTGACCTTTGCTTTAATAAAGTATATATACCATGGTTCAAAAGCCTGAAACTTTGGTTTGTTAAAGAAAGGAAAAGAAAGAAGGGCAGGAAGGAAAATGAGGGAAAAAATACTTTAACAACCTCACTTCCTTTGAAGTCGCTGCTGATACGGCTCTGAACGGATCCATTCAAGTTCAACTAACATCAGACAAATGTTTAGTGTATCGCAGAAGCCACGAAAGCAAGGATTTCATCAATATTTCACAACAGCCTCGGGGAAACTGTAGATTGCAATGCTGTAGGGCAGCTAATGGAATTACACACGAGGGTTTTGTACATTTAAAATAAGCAGCTACTGAAAAAAAATTACCCTTCAGTTTGATAGAAACTGTATAAAACTGCAGATAGCAAACAATTAAATCGCTCGCCATATTTATCCATGTCGCTCTGATCGGTCATTTAATAACAGGTTTTATTCTCTGGGTGTGTTTTTCTCCCCCTTCCCCCCTCCCCCAGTAAAGCAATAATAAAGATGAACATTTATGAAAAGAAACATAAAATATAGCGCGGTCAAATGAATAATTAAAGACAGTTTTGAAGAACACTTACCACCGCGTGCCCATGAAGTCTTTTCTACAGTCACAAAATAGGTTTATAGGAAATATAATTATGAATAGTCAGAGGCTGTGTGAGGGACCCTCTGACCCCCTGTTTGTTTTGATGTTAAAGAAAACTTTGAAGTATTTCCTAGCAATGAGTGAGCCACCCCAGCTCTCGTACATATATGGCTTTCTGGGGAGTTCAGTGCCTGCCTTTCTCCTTGGGAAGGTTTATGGGACATTGGAGCTTGCAGAAATCTACTCAACAATTTGCTGTGAGATCAGCATTTCTACCCCTAAAGTCCTTTGTTGGAGTAAAAAAAAAAAAAAAAAGAATTCTGCATATGAAAGCAAATGGCATTTTCTAAACTAAGATTTCTGTGCCTACCCCCACTCACCTGACTTTCCTGACCCTTGGGGACCAATGTGCTGAGTGACCACTCCATATTTATTGCAACTTCACAGGAAAAGAGGTGTTTGAACACCTCAAGACAGGGTAGTTTTGTCTCCTGGAGACAGATAGCAAGATCTGGTAGCATCTTGGTGTGGGAGCAGATGTGGTGGGAATGGGGGCAAGGCCGTGCCCTGGCATCCGGTGGGCAGGGCCGGGAGGGTGGCAACACCCTGCATGTAGAGGGCGGCTCTATGCAGAGAGCCCACCCGCCTTTAATGCCGAGACAGCTGAAGTTGCAATTTCTGTTCCAAGTAAACCCTTTGAAAACCCAAGGCTTCCTGAAATAATGACAATACCTCTGTTAATAGGATGTTCTGACTTTCCAAGCACTCTTCGGGTTCACACACATCTATTAAAGCGGCTCTAAATGAAAATTCACAACGCGAGTCTTTTGGAGAATGAAGATCTGTCATGGCCACTGACCACAGAGTATTCTAATTAAGAGTGGAATGCAACACACACACACACACACACACACACACACACACACATGCACACACACTGAATGTACACACACACTACATAGTGATAGCTACTGCTTACTGAGAACACTACGTGGGAGAGATCCTTTGCATACAATCACCTATTTTACCTTTACCACTACTGGACAGGGGGAATCATTTATGCTACCTTTCTTATGTATAAGGGGACACTGCCTATGATCATTTCCAGAATATGGCTCCAGACTTGTCTCCAAAGCCTCATGGTCACTGGCTTTGTTTGTAGCTAAGCCAGGAGAGAGAGAGAGAGAGAGAGAGAGAGAGACAGACAGACAGACAGAGACAGAGAGGCAGAGACAGACAGAGACAGACAGAGAGACAGAGACAGAGACAGAGAGACAGAGAGACAGAGACAGAGACAGACAGAGACACAGAGACAGACAGAGACAGAGACAGAGACAGAGAGAGACAGAGATAGAGACAGAGACACAGAGAGGGAGGAGAGGAGGAGGAAGAGGACAAGGAGAAGAAAAAGAATAGAGGAGGAGGAAGGGGGGGAGAGGTGTGTGCATGGCAGGCCCCCTTTGGTGCCAGAGAGCAAGCATCTCTCTTTACTCATCAACAAAGGAGTTATAAAAGGCCAGCAGCAGGGAGAAGAGAGAAGGGAGAGCACCTTACTGCAGAGAACTTGGAAAGTCAAAGATACGAGGAAACCAGCCAGGCAGCTGGAGTAGGGAACTGCTCAAGAACTACTGGCAGGGGCATCTTCTGCTGGTTAGATTGTTTAGAGGAACAATGTCTAAGTCTGTACAGGGAGGGAGGGGGTTTTTGTAGGACAGGAGAATGAAGCTGGGAAAAGAGAGAGTGTGAGAAAATGAGAGAGAGATTGAGAGAGCAAGAGAGATGATTTGATCAGAACATGCATATTTATTTTTTCTGTTCTGTATTCTTTATTATGGGGTTATAATTTCGGAGCATTATACATGTTGTCATACAAATGGGCTGATAGCATAAACACTAGCACAATGCGAGTTTCATTCACATTCTAACCAATAAAAACTTATTCTCTCCTCTTCTTTTACAATTTTGAGTTCGATATTATTGGCATAGAACGAGGCCATGTTTCCATTAATTAACAAATATGTCCAGCAGCTGTTGGAAGGACAGGGAAGGAACTTCACATTCAGAAGTGTGAGTTCTAGGCCGAAGCCTCAGTCCTGCCAGCGAATAAACCACAGGACTTGAGAGAGGCGACTTTTTCTTTTTTCCATTGCCTAGCTGTAAAGCCAAGCTACGAGCCATAACCAGAGTATGCTCTGGGGGCTGAATGGCGAAGTCACATGATGCCTGACAAAGTGCCTGAGGTCTCTGTGGGGCTGAAATCACGGTGCGCTGGCCTGGGTATCAGCGCTCCTGTGTGTCTTTCTCAGAGCTCAGGATGAGGTCACCCAGCAGGCCCTGTCCTTCCAGTCTCCGTGAAGCTCCGTCTGGATTCAGCTTTTCTTGTTAATGGGTCAATCAATCCATCACTCAATATTTATTGAGAGCCTACTATGTACAGAACCCAGGGGAGCCACGATGCACACCCATCAATAGAGGTACAAGCTGTAGGACAATTAGTGTCATTTGACCTGACCTCCACTTGCCTTCCTAATGCAGTGGTTCCTGAGCATGGGGAGAGAAAGCAGAGGATGGTTGCCTTCACCGGTCTCTCCCTACCCTCAGAGGTCAATAGAGGAAATTAATTTCAGGCAGGGATTGGCAACCTATGACCCATCGGCCATATTGGATTCAATGTCTGTTATTGTCAGCAAAGTCAAATCTGGTCATCCACAGTCCCATTGGCTCCCCTTGTTTCTTTTGTGCTAAGCTGGAAGAGTTGGGTAGTTACAACACAAGCCACATGGCTTACATAGCCAGATATATTTCCTACATGGCTCTTGGCACACAAAACTTCACTATTATGTGTAATGTGTAATGTCATCCCATAAGCTCATGTGTTGGATGCTGGGTCCAGGGCTGATGGTGCTGTTTTGGGAAGCGGTGGAAAGTTTAGGAGGTAGAGCCTCACTAGAGGAAGTGGGTCATGAGGGTGTACCTTTAAAGGTTACACCTGCTTCCCAGTCCTTTCTCTCATCTACGTCCAGGCTTTGATGATGAGAGTTGGTCTTCTTTGCCATGGCCTCCTAGCCAAGAGAGACTGCAGCTTCTGAAGGGAGGGCTAACATATTGTATTCTCAGGTATTTGGTCACAGTTCTGGGAATCTGACACAATAGCCAACATTTAACCTATCACATGAATAATTAATCACCTCCAAGTTCTTTGTTGTTGTTGTTGGTCGTGGGGCTTGAACTCAGGGCCCGAGTGCTGTCCCTGATGTCTTTTGCTCAAGGCGAGTGCTCTACCACTTTGAATCATAGCACCATTTCCGGTTTTCTGGTAGTCAGTTGTAGATAAGAGTCTTATGGACTTTCTTACCTGGGCTGACTTGAAACAATGATCCTTAGATCTCAGCCTCCTGAGTAGCTAGGATTATAGGCATGAGCCACCAGGGCCTGGCCGTCTCCAAGTTTTGATCAATCAGTGTGCCCATTATCCAAGGCCAACAGCATTTACTCAGTTCTTAGTAAGAGCTGGGAAAATGCGCTCTCATTTTATAGATGCTCTCACATTCCAGCTTGGAAACAACACCGTGAGAGCAGCACTGTGATTCCCATCTTGTCGATGGCAAAGCTGAGTATCGGAGAGGTCAGTTGTCCAAGGTGACCCAGCTAGTCAGCGAGCTCTGATCCCAGCTCTGCTCTCCTTACACATCACAGCCTTCGTCTGTGCCATTCCACAATCTATTTTCATATTCACATTCCCTTTAGTATTCTACGCTAACATTTTTTCCTTTGAATAATGGATTATCATGGCATTTGTTCCTTTAGCTGTATCCTAAGAAATTATATTCAAAACACTTTGGATTTGACGTGCTTGTCATATGCATTTTAAAACTTTTTCTTTCGAGGTAATTGCAGATTCGCAGGCGGTTTTAAGACACAATATGGATAGAACCTGTATACCTTTCATGGAGTCTGCCTCCATGGTACCCGCACCTTGTACATGCAGGGTGATGGACTTGACTCAATCTGCCAACTTAGCCAGATTTTCATATTTTGTATACACTTGTGGGTGGGTGTGTATGTATTCCCCTGGGATTTTAACCTATGTAGATTTCGGGGAGCACCCACTACGGCTTAAATACAGAACCCTTCCATCATTAGGCTTATTGGTGCTCTGCTTCTAAGGCCCAGGCACCTGCCTTCCTCTATCTCTTTCCCATTCCCATCACCTTGTCATTACAGGCAAGTTACTAAAGTGGGTAAGCACTGGAGACAGACTTTGCTCGTTCAGTGGGCTTTTGTTATATATGTTTATTTAATTCACCCTGACACTAATCTGACCCAGTGGGATCTAAGTTTTTCCTCAGGAAATCCCACCATGGCTGAAGTAATACTCAGTAGTTAATAGAAAGTAGAGTCACGAAGATGCTGGACTAACAAAAATCTCTTTATCAGCACTTCCCAACAGAAGTTGAGTATCCGAACTGTCCCCTATCCAGGAAGCCTGCAATTCTGGTGGCTGTGGAACACTTTGAATATGGCTTGTTAGAATGATGTGAGGATTTTTAAAATTTTTATTGCATTATAATTGGCTTAAGTGCACATGTAAATGGCCTCAGGGGCTGGACAGTCCTTGAAGATAATCAGGGTAGGCTGGGCACTGGAGGGTCACGTCTATAATCCCAGCTACTCAGGAGGTTGAGAGCTGAGGATCACGGTGCAAAGCCAGCCCCGGCAGACACATTAGAGAGACTCTTATCTCCCATTAGCCACCCAAAAGCTGAAAGTGGAGGTGTGGCACAACTGGTAGAATACCAGCCTAGAAAGAAGCAAGAGTGCAAGGACCTGAATTCAAGTCCCAGAAGTAGCTTGTGCGCTTGCACGCTCTCTCTCTCTCCCTCCCTCTCTCTCTCTCTCTCTCTCTCTCTCTCTCTCTCTCTCTCTCTCTCTCTCTCACACACACACACAGATAATAAGGGCAAACCATTTTGACAGAGATAAATTTCATATTCCCGTAACTTCATTTTGTCAACGCAAAGACAACCAGCACAAGAAGGACATCTTTTATATTAGGATCTGCTGTACTCATTGGATTGACTCCCACAGTGGACTCTTCAACATTTGCCACCTCAGCTTAGCTCTGTACAGAACTTGTTGTGCACAGAGTATTACCAGTGAGCAGTGAGCAAGCATTACCCAGCCCCATGGCACCTGCTTTTATCAATGGACACCTCCCTCCCTCAGCCCATAGGGTCCATGGACGTGGCTTTGGACAGGATCATAAATGAACTAGGGCATACTTGGCATGCAGGAAAGGGTCCTGATGGCATGTGGGGGGTGGTGAGCTAGGGCTCAGGGTGGCAGGCCTGCTTCAGGGAGAGCCATAGTCATGCACTTGGCTGCTTCCAATACTCATAAATCCTTGCTGATTGACTAATGGGGCTTACGACTCCTGATGAATTCGGCTTGCACTGTTGGTCTGGAACAAGGCGTACCAGTGGAAGCTGAGTGCCACAGACAGACAAGAATGGTGAAGGTCTCATGTCAGAGATAAGGAAAAAATAACCATGTCAACACTGGATCCTTGGAGTCTGGCTTCTAAAAAAACACTTGGAAGGAGAGATCAAATTTTGAGGGAGTGGGTGGAGTAGCTGGCCAGAAATTTTTACCCAGAATCATGTATTAGCCTGGATACTGGAAAAAGAGCAATGTCTTCCTCTTGCTTCTTTTTGTCTAAAGATTACAGGCCTCGTATGATAGGGTTTGACCATCAGCATCCTTATTCTTAGGGACATGTTTGCCTTAAAATACAATGCAGCATGAAGGTCATCACCCTGGTCAGTTTCCTATTTTGCCTAACTCCACGCATCTGTAAAGCATTAGCTGTTGCAAGAGATTGATATGATAGTTTGTGAGTAATTTGGATGAACTATAACACTAACCCGGTAAAGTATTATAATTTTAAATGTGTCCAGAAAATAATTGAAATTCTGGCTTAGCTTCATCATAATGCAAACTGCTGGGTATATTTAACAGCTGACTGGCTTAGCATGAATATTGCTTTAGAAATGGGGTCATATTGTTTTTACGAAACAATATTGCTCTCAAACACATTTAGGAGGGGAGACAAAGCAAGTGATTATGAGAATACTTTTAACCTTTCTGTCTCTTTCTATCTGTGTTTACTATGGTGATTTAGGTGTTTCGTGTTGTTTGAAGGCAGATGTAGAAGGTGCTGGTATTTAAAACAGGCCTGATAATTAGCCTGTGGCCACCACATTCCTCCTCCTTACCACTCTGATATAAAATCTCCTGTTTCCGATCAGTCCATGTTTTCTGTAGCCTGGATAGAAACTCAAAAGCTAAGAGCATCTCCTGCTGAGCCAAAAGATGTCACAAACAGATGTCACACACAGATGTTCCATAGAGGTGGCCTCTGTATTTGTCTATACAATATTTATTTAAATATAGTTGAAAACATTACATAAAATGGAGAGCTCACATGGCGTTCCAGATTTATAGATGTTCATAAATCAGAGGATTTGTTAACCCCAGACACAAGTCCCTGGCAGGTGCCGGTGCCTGAGGCTGGCTGTGGTCACCTTGAGACAGAGAACTGGCATTCCAATGTGCAATAAAAAATTTCCTGACTATGTTAAATTTTTCTTCCATAATTACCAGCAGTATCCAATGTCATCTTCCTAATCATGCACTCATGAGACACTAATTGTGGCTTATAATATGTTAAGGGTCCATTGTTTGTCCATCACATGCGAGCGTTGGCTGTTCACAACCACACAGTCAACATTATAGACTTTGAGGGACATGTGGATTTGGTGACCACTGTTCAACTCTGCTCTCCCAGTGAGGGAGCAGCCACGTATACTACTATACCTTCTAATAAAACTGTATAAAAACAGGTGGGCCCATGGACAAACTCCAACATAGAGGGAAACTAGCCAACCAATCAGTGAACCAACCAATCAACCAACCAGTTACCCTGCGAACCAGCCAAACTGGCCCTTAACTATTAACTCATTCCCAGGGTATTTTCAATAGGTGTGGGACTAATTTCTTCACAAGTGGCAAGTGAACTCCTAAACTCCCCATGTCCATGTATGCCTACAGGTCTAACTTCCTCCTAGGTTTTGCATTCTAAAGTAATCACTAACCTTTGGTAGTTACTTGCTTCTATTACCATTACCTTCAAGACCTTTCTTTCTCCAGGAAAAGTGAGGTAAGAATCGGTGTCCTTGTGGGGAATCAGCTAGGATGGGTGGTTGTGGTTGTGGGGAACGGAAGAGGCTTTTCTTGAAGAACCTCCCCCCACCCTAACCTCAGCAGGAGGTGAAAACAGTCACCACACGTGCTTCATAGCAGAATTGAAATGGTGTCTGTATTTCATCACTAGGTGAGGTGATGTGAAGCCCATATCTGCCTCCACTGGTGCCTAGCCATCACGTGAAGGCTCTACAGTTGCCTTTTCCAAAAATGAGAAGGTACAACGAGATCACTTTGAGCCAAATCCTCTTTGCCTCTAAATATCTAAAAATAATATACGAATTAGTTATTGACATTGAGAAACCAGAAGAAGTCATGCCAAAAATATCTTACTTTTGGTTTTCTTCCAACCATTTGATATAAGACATGCTTCGTGACACGAAGACAGTATCTGGGGTGGGGTGTCAGTTCCTGCATTGCTCACTATGAGTTTTCTCTGACGCTTGGCTTACCCACACAAGACGCCTGTGTTGATGAGCCTTTGTGTCTGTAGCTCATAGACCGTGGACTGTTCACAGGTCCTCTCAGGATTCAAAATCTAGAATTCTAATCCTGCCAACTAAGACTGCAGTTGCCAATTGCCAGCTCACATCCAAGCTTCGCCAACTCAACAGGAGTCACTGCGGCGGAGCGATCATCAGAGGTGTTACTTTGGTTTAGTAACAAACCTAATGCAAGATGAAGCAAAAATGAATAGTCCATTTTTCAGCCCAATCCAGGAAAGAAGGAGAAAAATAAACAACAACAGTAACAACAATAACCACCACCACTCCAAAGCCAGCACTGGCTTTGTGTCTGGAGATTGTTCAGCTTCACAAATTTTATTTCTTGTGGCTGATGGAACTGCTTGGGATTGTTCTTTGTTTAAAAAGCCAGAGGGAGGGACATAGAAATGGACGGATGAGGATACCAACTTTTATGGGGAAATCCATAGCATTTTAAATAGACCTTGTGTTTACCTGGAAGTCTTGGGCCAGGGGAGAAATGAGAAATTGGCTTCCTATTGAAATGCGAAGAAAGAGCTTGGAGGGAGAGACACAGAGAGCTGCTTTCAACATAACGAGTTTCCTTGTTGAAAAGAGTTCCCCATTGTGGAGCTGAGGCCTAGCAGCCTATAGCTTTCACTCTTGCTTGCTTTGAGTCTGATGATTCTTCACCCTGCTCAGATTAAATCAACCTCAGACGGTTCATAGTACTGGACTGTCAGACCTTAGGTTGTATTAAGTGGTCTCTTGCAGGAGAACTCAGATTCTAACCGGGTCCAGGCAAGCAGTCCTGTGGTGTTTAATAAATACTTAGCAGGTTCTTCACTCTCATAAAAGGGTAGGTCCTCCCCACCTTGCAGGGATGTTCTTCATCTGTTTTTTTCATGTTTGAGAGACATTATTCTAACAGATAGCTCATTTTTCCTTTATGAAAAGAATGACACAAAGACAGTGACGAATGGCTCAGTGAACTCTGGCCTCAGGGAGAGGATAGGAAGAGGCGGGGTTTGGACAAGATTACCCAGTGCGTGCGGTGAGGAGTGCTATACCACAGCTCAGCAAATGTTGCCTTGCGTAAATGTGGAACCAGCGTGGCAGATGTTTGGACTTGGGAATTCTGATATTTGTACCTAATTTCCTGATTCTCACCTCTAGGCAGTGTTGATTTCACTATTACTACTACTATGACTACTACTATTTTATGTAGGCCAACCAGAACAAGTCTATAGGTCACATTCAATTGCTCCTTTGCCAACTGTTAGGACATTTGATCTCGCTTAAATTATCCACATGCTTCCCAACTCTCCATCTGAACCATTAGAGCTGCCGGCCTGGACCACAGGGTGGCTGAGTTCAGAGGTCAGTTACAGGAGGCCTTGAAAGCAAGCCTATATATACTCTCTAGAAAACAAACCTAGGGCAGAACAAAAGAAGACATCAGGTCATGAAAGCACTAGCCCTAGGCTGTTTGCAAAGTGCAACATCCATCTGGATCTCTTTCCTTTGAGCCTTAACGTTGGCCTTCTTTCCAAGGGGAGGGCCATGTTAGGCGGGGCCTCCTTTCTCCCCCAGTGAAACAGCTTGGGCGTGGGATTGGCTGCAGGGAACTGGTGTGTTGATGTATGAAAACCTGAGCCTGTCCGCTCTCCAACATGAATTCGGTTTTCAGTCACAGTCTTTTGTCTGCAAAGGTGAGACACAGCCAACAGTGATATGAAAGGATTTGGGAAAAAGTTGTGTGAACCAGGGTTTGCCATCTGGGCCTGGCTAAGCCAGGTAGAGCCCCGAGAAATGCTTTGTTTGGCCCATGCATTGGTTCCACATCAGACAAACACACTTAGGTACAGATACATTGCGTTTATGGACACTGAGTTGGTGCGCGACAGAGCCACCTCACACCCCCGTATCGTACCTCTGGTCTCCCCATATCACACCTGGCCCTCTACTCTCCGTTATTACCGGTCTACCAAGGAAGTGTGTAGGCCTGGTCCTAGGAAATCGAAAGTGAGATGTGAATGTCCCCTGGTCGCTATTATGATGTCGTTTTCCCATTCTTTATCCCCTACTGACTGATACTCACTCCTCTTGGGTTTAGTTAACTTGTCTTTAAAGTGAGAACAATCATCTCTCCCTTGCCTGGGGTTTTCGGGTGGTTGTGGGGTCCCTACGGTGCTCAGCATGCCCACAGTGGCACATCTGGCCAGCAGAGGGTGCTGGTACAAAAGGCGTGGGCTACCAGTGGGGTCCAGGCAGGTGGACAGTGGGCAGGGGAAGCATTCACTCCTTGTGAGGTCCCCCCTCTCCAGGACAGCCATGACAGCGGGCAATTACTCATCTATTGATACAGCCGCACATCACCATCACCGGCAGCCTGACTTTCTGGAATACGCAATGTGACCGAACGCTTTTGGATGCCGCAGCCTGACAATTGGGCACTAAAAATAACAAACGGGGCTGCTCTCGAACAGAAAGAAACGGCCTTCATGGAGGCCGGAGATCCACTGTTCCCAGCTCTGCTGCCTGCCACAGCCCTGCATGGAATTCTCTGGGTGGCAGAGTGGATTCTCCAGCAGCCGCTAGGTGAGCTCCCTGCATTCGAGTGGGGTGCCAGCTCTCACAACTCCGGCCCAGCACTAGGCAGACAAATCTGGAGCAAGTTCACAGCAGAGCAACACAATGATGATGAAGGGGAGATTGCAGGGTAGACAAAGATTCAAAGCCACTTGTTCCACTGAAATCTGACCAGGGCCTACCATTCCTTTCCTGCCCTAGCTCCTTACTCCCTGAAGGGGTCTTCCAGCCCTCCCCCACCATCTTGTACTCATTGCCTGCTCCTGCTGGAAGACAGTGGGTCAAGCACAGCGGGATTAGCATGTCTGATGCCAGCACCAATGACAGGGGCGCTGGTAGAATACCAACCTCACACAGCCCTGGAATACCAGCGTATTAAGTCACAACTGAGCTGGGCTTGTGATATTCTGTTCTTTGTTCCCAGATTTCGTTTCAGGTTAGAAGGATCCAGAGGCCAGACCCGAGGCTCTTCTCTCCTGAGGAGTAAATCTCTGGGAATTTAGCTGGAGAAGAAAGTCTTAGCTAACACAAAGAATCCTGGGAGAAGAGGAATCAAGGCCTGGAGATTTGGTTCTGGCCATGGTAGGGCAAAGAGATGTGTGGGTAGGGGTCATGGGGCTCAGTGGCAGGAAAGAGACTGGGCAGTAAGTCTGGAGTTCCTTGTAATCTACTTCTTTAGTTCCATATATATATATATATATATATATATATCCATATATATATACACACACATCTATACATACATACATATATATGTATGTATATGCATACACACACACATACACACACACATTTTCCCATGTCTCCTTAATGACAAAAACCAATCCAGGATGCTTCCATAGTGGCACTGCGTACAGACTACAGCCCAAAGGAACTCTGGGAAAGAGGCAAATGTCTTGTCAAAGCTCTTTCTCCTCTCCAGTCTACCAGGAAGCTCAAGTTAAACCAGTAACAGGATAGTGTGACCCATTTCAACAGGGGATGGGTGTGGTGAGGATACTTTTAATCTGGCATTTAAAATGCTGCTCTTTGAGGGTAGCAGCGGCTGCAGGGCGGGGGTTGGGGGGAGACGTCAAACTACAGGATGCATAGAAATGCAGAGTAGGTGTGTTGTAATCGCCGAATGAACAGAGCAGGGCTGTAGGTGAATCAACCCTGTAATGTTTCATCATGTGGAAAGATGGGCTCCGTGCCATTAGATTTTCTACTTTCATGGTAGCTCGAAAATCAGGTTTTGATAAGTTAAGAAGGAAGAAAGAAGTAATAGTCCAACAAACACAAATGACACTAAGTCCACGGGGCTAGGCCTGTTTCTGGTCAGCCTGTGAGGCTCCCTGGTTGCTGTGTCCTTGGGAAGGGGCTCATGGCTTGGGCCCCACTTTCCTTTGGAAGATGCCACCTCCGCCATCACCTGTGCATGCTGGCCTCACCCTTCCCGGCCCTTTCCCAGCACCTTCTTCAAACAGGGGGGTTGCCCTTGCACTCAGCAGCTCCTCCTCAGAGGGAGGGTAACGTAATAGCCAATAGTTTACCGAGGACTTAGGAGCACCTGCACCTAGCGCAGCTCAACCAGCTTCCTTCCCTTCTCTATCACCTCCCGCCCCCCGCCCCCCCCCCCCAGTGGTATTTCCTTAAAGAAACATTTCCAACCATCCTTATAACAGTTCACCCCCAACTCTAGTCCCATTTGGCTTCATTTGTCCTGTAAGAAAAATCTGACATGCACTTAATGATGTGGCTTGCGTTATGATGTGGGTAGGTGTGCAAGCTTCCACTTTCTGCCTCCCTCTGCTAGATCATAGCCCTCCTGAGAGCAGGGATTGTGTGTGTGTGTGTGTGTGTGTGTGTGTTTATAATTTCCTCACTACCTTGAATAAAGCCTTCTACACAGATATACGTATTTAAATAAGTATTTAATTATATCAATTAGAATAATTTCATTTGATTTAGGCTCTGTTGTGATTTGCATCTTAAATGTCACCAAAATGCCCGCGTGCTAAAGATTTTTGACGTCAGTCTTTGGTGCTAGAGGAAGAGGAAGGCTGGGGCCTACTGGAAAGGAAGAATTCACTGGTGGAGGTGGGGATATTAGGATCTCCTTCTGTCTTTGTTTTCACTCTGTCACACACTCCCTTCTGCCTGTGCTACTTCAGCACAGGTCCAAAAGTAATGGGGCCATGTGACTCTGGGTGACACCTCTGATCCCACAAACCGGAGCAAGCTGGTTCCCTCGGGGATTTTTGTCACCGCAGCAAAAGCTGACTGACACACCTACTTGGCATATTTTGCTTTGCCCTGAACTTTCGTGTGTACATCTTCTCTTTGCATCTTCACATGGGGGCTGGAAGCAACTTATGGTCAAGCCAGAGGGCTTGTCTAAGTGTGGGGATGCCCCATCTCCCTGGCAGCGGCTGCATGGACCTCCTTCACACAGCATCCTTCCGTGAAGAGGCAGTCAGAACACACTGATGGCGTGAATTACATTGCCTTCCCGACAAGTGAGAGTAAAGTTATAGTAATAGCAGTTAAGCTGGGCCAGGCTTCAGGTGTTTTCTAGAGGAAGAAGTCAGGGCACACATTAATTTCATTTGGAGGCTCTCATTTTCAGGTACTATTCAAACCTCAAGTGTGAAGTGCAACCACTGAGGGTGGTTTATCAGTGCTCATTGCCATGAAATTGCAAAAGAGTCCAATTACTTTGTTGATTACATTCTTAATGGTAGCCCAAATATAGTGTCACCAAAGGAAATGTGGGCCATTTCTACAGAAAAAAAATATTTCTCCGTCAAATTTACCTGTGTGTGTATGTGTACGTGTGTGCGTGCGCGTGTGTGGTCTAGCACCATGATTTACCCATGGTATAGAGCTCGATTTTTCTTATTGACTGATTAATTAAACTTTAAACACTTTGCCGTGGGTTTAATCAACTGTGCAGTCAGCAAAGCTCAGGTTTTGATGTGCTGGGTGCCCTTAGCTCTTGTTGCACACAGGTGCAGCCTCAGACGGCAAAAGGACACAGCTTTCTCCCAGAACTCATCCAGACTCCGAATTGTGGGGTGTCTCCAACGAGTGTGAAAAGGAGCAACATTTTATCAACTTCCAAGACCCGAGCAAGGAAGAAATGGTCGAGCACTTCCAACAAGCTGACTTAAAACCTAAGGAAGGCAAATTCTGAGGTGTTTGAGAATTTAAACATTTTCTTTTGTGAGACATCAAAACATTCCATATTAAATGGAAATGGAAGTTTTATCGTCCTATTAACCACAGATTGTAGTAAGCATTTTATCTCTCATTTTCCAGTGCCCACTGATCTTTCTTTGATTAACAACACATTGGTTCGAATTTTCTTTGGAGATGAAACTCTCTCTGTATGTGTAGAGATTGGGAGCTAGTCCATCAGCCACCAGACACCAGGGAAGCAGGCTACCCAAGCCCCAGGCCTTTCCAGGTAGTATCCCCCAGCCATTGTGACTGTTGAAGGATGGGTTATTGACTCAGTTTTCAAAATTATCGTATGGAATTGCGTTGGAACCATTGGTGGAAAGCAGTCCTTCCCTTCCTGCTACCCTGGCTGTGAGGACAGGCTCCAGAGGGGAGGAGCTTCTGAGAGCAAAGCTAGGGCAGAGGGAGCAGGTGACTGGAGACAGAAGCACCCTTCATGTGCTTTGGTTATAAGAGCAAGAAAGGCCATCTTGGCACCGGTGTTGGGGCTTACACAATGATACCCCAAGTATATGAAGCTTCTGACTTCAAACTCTGCCTTCTCTCTTCCTTCTGAAATTGTGTCAACCCAAAAGATCGAACTCTTGTCACTAAGGAAGAGAAATGGAAAATTCAATGCCATCCTGAGAGCCAAGAGGAGGTCTGTCCTTCTGTTCCTCTGTTCCTGGCCATGATTGGTCTTTGGGCCCACTCACCATGAACAATCTCTACTCCTGGTCTAAAAGGCCTATAGCCTCATTTCCCCCTCTCCTTGAAAGAGGGTATTTCAACAGCCACCATCTGGCCCTTCTTCGGGCTTCATACTTCACATGGCTGCTAGGTACTTCTTTCTCTTGATATGTTGGTTGGCCTTTTCTCCTGTTCATCTTTCTATTGTCAGTTCATTTCAGCCACTTCAATTCTTTAACCAACAGAGGGGATGTTTGAATGTCCCTATGCAAATTTTGAGTTGAGTTTCCTGTTCTTTGTGTGGAAAAGAGTTCTGATTATTATTTACCCTCCCCAACAGATGTGATCTGGGCATTCAGAGCTCCTCAGACAAGAGGTGATGATACCCAAAGCCCTCCCATTTCGAAAATTTCCCAAGAAGAATTCTAGTAGGATTCACTAGTATCATTTGCCACAAATTTTCATTAACAGAAACGAAATTAGTATCATCATTACAGAAACCATATGACAAGAATTAGGTCTCTTCCAAACATTTTTTCCCCCCACTGAAGGAGCAATTGAAGTGTCTGCCAGTGTGTTGTCATTGCTTATGTAACTCTGTAAATTACTGCACAGTCATTTCCTATACTTCAGGCGCTTTGTCACCCAGGGCCCCACGTGGGAGATTCCAGGGAGGTGGCAGCCCTCTCAGTGGAGGCTGAGGAGGGCAGATCCTCGTAGGCACCCAGCCTCACACACCCCGTCCCTTCCGACTGCAACTCGGGAGATCCAACAGCCCGTGCCTTCAAAGGTGGGTGGGCGGGAGGGCTGAGCCCTCCCACCGTAATATCCATATTAAAATGCACTCGTATTATTTTAAATACTCCCCGCATACAAGCCTCCTACGTTCAGTAAAATGGAATAGATTTTTAACCGGGTCCTAAATTTTTCAGTTGTTTTTCTATGCAAGAAAAAGAGAAGACATTTTCTTTCACCTTAAATATACCAACCCACTCCCTCTCTTATTTTAAAAGACATTAAACCATTTTTCAAGGTATCCGCATTTTTTCTGTGCACCTCAATCCTATAGTGTCCATCACTGGGAGTGGGAGATGGGGGTGTGTGGCTGGGTGGAGGGGAGGCTCTGAGTGGGTGGGGGGGAAGGCCTTGGGTGGGGGCAACTGAGGAATTCCTGCTTTGCTTTGCTTCATACACAGCAAAAGCTTACTATCTTTCAGCAGACTTAAGTTTTAAAGGGAGATCTTGCATAACTGTTTAGTGACCTGGGGCAAGTTACTTAAAGTCAAGTCTCTAGGCTTGTTTCCACGTATGTAAATTGGGCATAATAATAACCCTACCTCACTGAGTTACTGTGAGGATTAAATGACTCCATTCAAGTAATGTGTTTAGAAGAGTTTGGCAAACACAGAAAATCACTCAATAAATACCAGCTTCTAATACTACTGCTGCTTTTATTATTTTCAGATGGCTTCTCTCAGAGTATAATCATCCATTTGTTTCCTTCTCTTTTTCTCTTTCTTCTCTTTTCTCTCTCTGCTCTCTGCACTAATTACCAAAGAAATATATCTTATGAAAAACAGAAGCTGTGTATCGTAAGGTAGACCTATAATTCTAACACTCAGAGGAAATTGAGGCAAGAAGACTGTAAATTTGAGGCCAGTCTGAGCCATATAGTGAGACCATGTCACAGAAGAAAATCAACTGGTGCACTGAAGAAGTATTTCAAACAGAAATCCAATTTTACACACTCTTTTGCCATTCTGACATCCAGAATTAAGCTGTTTATAAGTCTTGGTATGATCACACAGTGAACACACACACACACACACACACACACACATACACACACACAGACAAACAGGCACACAGACACACAGACAGACACACACACACACCTCTCTCTTTCTCTGCTTCTGTCTTTCTGTCTCTCCACCTGAGGTCCACTGTATTTTAGTAATCACTTCTTTTTCCCCTAAAATCTATATCAACGCAGTATTCCCACATCAGAGCCCAGCAATAGAAGGGCAGCCTCCCTCCGGGTCTCTGCCTGGGAAATGGGTCTGGGCCCTTTCTGAGAAGGATGGGAAGATGGAAGCACCTGCCATCTTCTCCACTCTCCTGGTGGAGAGCTTGCTACTCCATGGGGGCCATGTGTATGAGGCCGTTGTCCGATAGTTTCACCCGCATGTTCTTCCATGCGTGGACCTTCCTTCAAGCTCCCCACTGGGAAAAGGGAAGTATTAGGAGGCCCGTTGAGCCCCCGCTGCAAGTCAGCTTTGCTCACCCCAGCTGTTGTGATGATCACATTGTGACTCAACTCTTCGTGTCTTGACTGGTTTGGAACCAGTGTGGAAGACTTTCTGATGATCAGCCTTAATCCCTGGTTGTATAGCGTTACCTGGCAGAACTTCTTCCTGGCTTACTGTTATTGACACGGTATCTAGGATCTCATGGTGGGTGTTGAAAAGGTTGCCAAGATTTCATTGTCCTGGGTAGAGCTCTGACGGCAGGAGCTGACCCTTGGGTTCTTATGGGCCTCGGAGTAGAGGTGGGGGCGTAGATAAATGGATATTTATACGAGTACTGTGGTACCTCTATTGCTGGTTTTCAGGTGGTGATTTAATGCCAAGCCCAAATGGGTAGGTAGGAGGTGAAACTCTGAAAAGAAAGGGAGGGCACCGCATACTTACATATCCTGACACTCTGGGACCAGCTACAAAGACACAGAGATTTCACAGAGCCTTTGGCTAAGCAGAGCCACCCACTGAGCTGCTGGCATAAGGAAATTAAAAATAAAAGGTAGCCTCGGAGAGTAGTTAAGGTGGCAGGTGGGTGGCAGCGAGGGGAACTCTAGAATTTGCCATTTTCAAGCTAGGTGACTTTCTGAGCATTACCTAACTGCTCTGAGAAACTCTTTTTCCCCTCTCAACAGAACAGAGCTAAACCAACCTCAACCCCATAGGGTGGCTGAGTGCCTTATGTGAGAAAGTCCAGGGAAGGTATCTCAGCATACAGAACGACCTCACGCACATCTGGTGGGAAGTGTGGGAAGATGTGGTCCAAATCCCACCACTTGGAGAATTCTCGATTTCACCAGGTCTCAACTTCCCCCTCAGCACATCAGGATTGCCTGCTATGAATACAAACATTGGCTGGATGCTTACACGGGAACCATGGAAGAATGTCTGGCTCAGAGAAGTGGGCAGCAGACGTGAGCTCCCCATCTTCTCCCTCTCAGCATCTGCTCAAACCTGCCCAAACCTGCACCCCCAGTGAACTTCTCAATAGAAAAGACAATAGGGCGGCCTTCATTTTGGTTCAGCATTGCATGTTTTCAAACTAAGCACTTCTTTTTTTCCTAAAGAAAGGAGTCTTGGAGTGAATGTAGCTGGCTTTAAGAATTCAGATGCCGGTGTGCAACCGTCCTGGATCTGGGATGTTTGCATCTGTGTTGTTTTGCAGAGTTTTTGACTTAATCCCCCAACATAATGATGCCAACCAGAGGAGCCACAGCCTAGAATTTGGGATCTGGAGAGGGCTCCCACACTCCACTTTGGGAAGGACATTTAGGTCGCTTCTCTCCAAAAACGTGTCTGGAGTCAGAACTGGAGTCAGACAGCCCTCCTGTGTGTCCCAGCACCCCTCCGTTGCGATCTCTGTGCCCCTGGAACTGCATGAATCACTTCCGGCCACACACCTTCCGGTCTCTCCATTCAAGGAATGAGCCAGTCCTTCTTTCTTTAAACTACAGCGAAGTAAGATGCGGAGCTCCCTGCTCTCCGTGAGCTCTCTGATCTCATTATCAGGTGTATGGATTTCTTAGCCACCCGGCTGCCTGCCAATTTCACATTCTCCCTTCTCAAGGCCTTGGCCAGGGCAGCAGCTAGCACCCCGATGTGCTTGAATTTCAAACAGGGCAGGCTGAAAGAGGAACAACTGTACGTTTATGAGGGCATCATTATCCCTCTGAACTGCATCATTTATATCCCTGGGAAGAGACCACGCCAGGTCAGGAGCAACAGTTTGAGTCGATAATTTGTCTGGCTGGAGCAGGTGGGAAGGGGTGGCATAAGAAATCACCCGAAAGGTTCTGCAAACCAAAATGGATGGAAGCAGAAGAGTAACAGGAAAGTGATCAGTGAATCCACAAACAAGGGCAGATAAATCAAACCCTACCAGGTGGATGGCAACAACACGGGAGCGATTCAAATTAGTGAGTTCCCCGCCTTGTCAACGCAAGGTGAGGCATTCACCCGCAGTTACTGCTTTCTGCCAGGGCTGGAAAAGTGCCCGAGAGAAAATGAATCTTCCCGGGGCAGGGAGCTGCACTGGAAGACATTTCCTAGAGAGTATCAATTTGGATTATAAAAATCCCAAGGTCTTGTGCCCTGACAGCATGAAAGGTAGAAAAATGGACCAGCCTTCTTGCAGCTGCCACTACCCAGGCCTGCTTGGTACTGCTCAAATGTGTGCACATTCACACAGCCAGGCTACACGGGGCCCCAACACAGATAGACAAAGGACGCGGCTGCTAAGCCTTGAAGAGGATAGTGTTTCATCCACGTACCCATGACCTTGGAGGCTTGCCGATGGAATACTCTCCCCTCTCTATTTGTCTTAACTCTTTGACATCGTTTAGTATAGGAGTCAGAAAAGGCAAAGCAAGGGCTGAGAGAAACACAAGTTCACCATCTTCCTCCTCCTTTCCTCCTCCTCCTCCTCCTCCTCCTCCTCCTCCTCACCCTTCTCCTCCTCCTCCTCTGTAACAATGCCTACTCTAGTTGAAGATCCATTCTGTGCTAGAGATGATGGAGGGAGGGAGCTCTTGGACCCTGATCTCTTTTGGTCCTGTGGGATCCAACATGGCCACCGGTCTTGCCTTTGTTTGTTTGTTTGTTTGTTTTTTGATGAAAAAGCTGAGCTTCCAAAAATATGAATGCTTTGATAAGCATTGTAAGTCTCACCATGTATACTCAGGACCACTGAGCCCAGAACTAACCAGTTGGCCTGCTGAGCCCTTCTGGAAGCAGATGAAGGTGTTGGGACACAGCAGGGTGGTGTCCACTCACAGGAACTCTTCCTCCCAACCCAGGTCCCCCTATGAGCCTACAACCATGGACAAGCATCAGGGCCAGACAATTATGCTTGGGTCTCACGTCTAGTAAGAGCCAGGAGGTAAAGGCCTCGCTTCACAGAGGGGACCCTGTGGCTGTAGACTCACAAAGAGACAGTTATGTAGATTTGTTTTTTAAATAGCATTTAACAATAGAAATATTAAAGGAATTCAGGATAGATTTCTTGATGTTTGGATGTCACATATGTTTCAAGTCACAACCCTTGGTCCACACTCAATGTAGAAAGAATGTGTGCATTTTGCACAAATACACCTGCTTGGAAATATTATCTATCTTCTGAGTTTGCACAAAGATAACCCACAAGTGGAAAATTGGAGACTACTCTTGATTCTTGGGGCTCAAACGTATGCTATTTTAAGCACAGGCACACATCTAAAGCTGCACCAACTTTCCTCAGATCTGGCCAAATTCTCTGTTTCTACCAGTTAGCAAGGTGGCTAAGTAGTCAGGATGTGTTACCTGACAGCCTGTGGATAGATCTAGAATCATGGTTCATGGGGAATGTCCAGTACATTATATCTCTGTTTTAGAAACTGACCAGATACTGGAGACTTCAAGTATTCCAATAAAAGTTGGATGTCTGTGACTTAAGTAGCCTGGTAGTCACCAGGCTCTAAAACAGTGGACATGGCCCAGTGGCTCACACTTTGTAATCTTAGCTACTCAGGAGGCAGAGATCAGGAGAATCATCGTTTGAGGACAGCCCAGGTAGAAAGTTAGTGAGACCTCATCTGAAATTGATAACCTTGGTGTGGTGCTGTATGTCTGTGATTCTGGTTGCTTAAGAGGTCGCAGGCAGAAGGATACCTGTTTGAGGCTGTCCCCTGGCACAGCCATGTACCCTATCTGGAACATAATTAAGCAAAAAGGGCTGGGGACGCAGTTCAAGGGGTAGAGTGCTGTCTATCAACTGTAGGCCCTGACTTTAGATTCCAGTGCTGCTAAAAAAACAAAGACACAAGTAAATCAAATGAGCAAAAGTAATTTTAGTAAAATAGGTTCTTAGTCAGACATATATACAATATTGTCACATCACTTAAGTGTCCAAGTGAAAATGAGATTATTTCATATTCTGCTTTTAGATTATGTCTTTCAAATCTAATTAATTTGAGAGGCAGGGTTTGATGTTTGGATTTTTAAAATTTGAGATAGGGTCTCATTGTGTGCTTCAGACTGGTTTTAAACTCCTTATCATCCTGCTTCAGCTTCTGGAATTCTGGGATTGTAGGTGTATGCCCTCATGCCTGGCTCTGGGTGTTTGAACACTTATAGCAATTTGGACTAGCTTCATTTCACGTGTTCGTGTTTCACACAGCTATATCATTAGACATAAAAGACTTTGGGTTTAAGTCCCTATCCAGTACAGAGTTAATTCTAGACTCTTTCTTTAGATGGGCGTGGCTGGGCCATAGAGTCAAAATAAAACAAACTATATATCTATATATATCAGGAGAATTCACATGAAGTTCGATTTTCAGAGTGTTTTGTAGAGCGTATGTCTGGCTGGCACTGTGTCTGAAGTCAGTCTTCCTTCCCTCTTGGGGATGGGGGTGAGTACTGGCTTTCCGTTCCCTCTAGAATCTCGATTCCAGTGCCCTTTGCTGATCTGGCCTTTGTAGAACTGAGTTTGGGACTCCGTGCCACGCCAGTGAGCCCCCACAGTAGAAACTGAAATGTGGTTCTGCTGTGACTCGGGGTCCTGCCGCCGCTGAACTTTGTCCTCTGAGTTACCTTAAAGGTGAGGTGAGCCAGTGGATTCCTCTGAGAGAGCAGCTGAAGTGATGTGAGGACAGAGAGCTCAGATCATGACAGTGATTCCTATCAGAAAGGACGGAAAAACCCACCTGATTCCTCTGGGATGGCTCTGCGCTCGGCCAAGGGAGCGAAAGGGAAGGGCGGAGAGCGCATAGAAAGAGAGGCTGATTCTTCTCCTGAACTAAAAAGCACCCCTGTCCTGCCCTCCAGGGGCTGGAAGTCTTACGAGCTATATTATGCATCAAAACCTGAAGCCTTCGGCCATCAAGAAAGCAGTCACGCTTTGCTCATTGGAGCAACGGATCCTGGGTAGCCTGGAATGGAAGGTTAGGTAGAGAACTCAAGACGGAGGGTTCAATTTAGACACTAACTCTGCCTATGCAATTTAACCTCTCCCAGTCTTCCACCCCTCCTTTAAGAAATGGATTTGGTAACAGTTCCTCTTTCTTAAAGTTTCCGTGAAGATGAAAACAATAGGCAAAAAGCACCAGGCTCAATGCCTGATAAGCAGGAAGTGCTTGAAAAATGTTGATGATGATTAAGAAGGCATTAATAATTACTATTAATAATAACTATCGACAGAATGACACTGCAGAGCTCCGTGTGCTGCTCGTGAAGTCTGTTTGGTTTAATTCCTTTTGTGCGAAGGATTGCAAATCACTTAGCTAACATGATGTCTTAAATTTCATTTAGCGGGAAAGCGATGCACAGGATATTAAGTTCCTCTCCCACAATGGCGAAGCAAAGGTTTACTGAGACTATAATTATAAAATCAAAGCCAGCAGGTATTCATTGAGGTTTTACAATGCTCCAATCACCAGGGTAGGTGGTGGGTAAATGGAATACCAGCCACTGCCTTTGTTCTCCAACAGCAAAGAACCTGGTTGGGGAGAAGATTAAATAGACACACGACAATAGTCTGTCACCACTTTCTGCTCTGGCTCTGTCCACATGAGCAATCTGTAGGCAAAGGTAAATCTCTCTTGAAGTATAGCAATTAGCAATCAGAGCTGTCTGTAGGAGAGAGCCAGGACCTTATCACTTTTGACCACCTCTGCCATTGTTTTCCCAGTTAGCAATACTTCTCCACCAGAGGACATTTGGCAATGTCTGGAGATGTTTTTGATTATGGCCACTCATGGCAGAAGAGGCGCCATTGACATGGAATGGATGAAGGCCCGGCACACTGCTAAGCACCTTACAACACAGAAGATGACCCATCGCAGAGAAGACTGGATCTGGGTCAAAACGTCAGTAGTACTGCAGTTTGTCCTGGCCCTCTATTCTACTCTTGTCCCTGTGACAGACAGAGTAACGGCATCCTTCAGTCACATCCCAAGGCTTCTTAAAACCTGTCAATATCTTAGGTGACTTTGCTGATGAGATGATGCTAAGGATACAAAGGTCATCATAGATGATCTTTTTGGCTGTCACAGGAAGGACCTGCATGGTCTGTGAGAGGGAAGAAGGGAGTCAGAATGGGAAAAGAAAGCCTGATCAGAGGTCAGAGAGCAAGCCCTGCCAAAGCGGAAGTCAGACCTGAGCGCAGGTGCGTGGGCAGCCTTGGGAAGCCGGCATGAGACACCCGGGGCCCTGCAGATGGAACACAGCCTGGTGGACATGGTGATTTTATGTTCTGGCCCCCAAACTGTAAGAGAATACATTTAGGTTGGGTTAAGCTGCTAGTTACACGATGGTAATGTCGTGGCAACAATCTGAAACTAATAGCCTTTGAAAATGTAATTTCGGATAAGGTTAGACTGCTCTAACTCTCTGATGAGTTCCTATTATTCTTAGAGAAGAAAAGTCCCTGCCTTAGCCTCACAGCCCTAGGTGCTCTGGGGCATGCCTTTTCTGTGGATCCAATGTTCGTTTTATAATGGAAATTTCCCCAACATCTCCCCCCCAGCACACCCAATTGCATGGTATGCCTTTGAGTCCCAATGAGTTTTCATGTCTCTCAACCCATGGACGATCTCCTTTCATCTAGACTTCCAAATACACTTCCCACCAGTAGGAGTTTTTTGTTTTTGTTTTGAAGAAACCTCCAACCTCACATCCTTCCCTCCATAAATATTTTAGTATGTACTTCTAAAAGAAATGAGCTCTTGTGATTTGAAACGTAGTCATTTTCATGCCCCCTCCCCCCATAATAATAACAGTTGTCTCTGAAATTCATCAAATATTTAAAATTCAAATCTCCAGTTGTCTCACACATGGGACTCTCCTCTTTGTTCTCTGGGCTCCGCCTTCCTGGTCTTGGCGGTGGCCCAGGGCAGGGCCTGCGCTTGCTGCCACACAGTCCGAGAGCCCGCCCTCTAGTGGGTCATGTGACACAGATCCAGCCGAGACAGCGGATTCCCCAGCAGCTCCTGTGTGGTGTGGACCACACCCTGTTCACCCTCCCTTTGGGAGTCCCTCTTCCTTTGCTTCAGTCACAGCTCTGCCACTTGTCACCCAATTCCCAGCAGAGCATCTTGGGGTTCAGTAATATGTGATTGATGATGGATCGATGAATACTTTCCAACTCATTGATTCTGCCAGGGTTGGACTCTCGTAACTTGGTAAATTATTCCATATCTGAGCTTTTTGTTGTTGTTCCTCCCAGACACTAGGGACGTTGGCAAGTGATTTTTATACATTTATCCCTCATGGTTACCAGCGGTGGGCCCGCTCACCTATCCTTGGGTGGACTGGAAAGAAGGAGGCTGCGGTGGCTGTGGTGTGAAGGTGGGAAGAATTCTGGAATATTTCTTGGCCCTGCTTCATGCTCCATCCACCATTCTCCAGTTACTCTGTCAAATATGAACCTTTGTAGTGTTGGGGACTGCTAGGGGTTTTTCAGTTTTAATTAAGATACCAAATCAATAACTTTAAAATAGAGAGATTATCCAAGAGGTGCCTCAGCTAATCACTTGAGCCCTTTAAATGTGGGTTTAAATATCAGAGACCAGGCTTGATTTGGGGGGAAGTCAGATCAGAAAGGAGCTATCCCTGGGGTGGAATTTTAGAGGATGGGGACATGGAACATGTGGACATCAAATAGAAAATATCCGTGTGTTTTGTTTCGAACTCACAGTTCACGAGTGGCATATCTGTGCTAGACTCTCATGGTGGCTTTGTGTTGAATCTTCTATTTATGCTGCTCAGGTTGAAGAACAGGGATGCTCAGGTGGGTGTGAAGGGGGTCTTGTCTAAAATCTCACAGCTAATGGGAGTCAGAAGTGAGATTTAGTCAGCAACCCGAGCCTGTGTGCAACGGCCTGCCACACCTTATGTCTCTGTGAGGTTTAGTAGGGGAGTGATTAAGATTAAAGCAGGCACGGCTCTCTGATCCTTCACTTCCGGCATCATTCATTGACCCAAAGTATTGGGTACCTTTCAAAGTCAGCCACCAGTATTTTTAAGTTCAAGCCTTGAGACAAGTAAGAACATGCTATTAATACTGAACCCCAAAGCTGGACCCAAAGTCAGGAGAAGCCATTTCCAGATCACTCTTAACTATTACACTTGAGTCAAGTCTAAGAGCAAGTCTCCAGATTTCTTATTTAAGTGAAAGATTTTGGGCCAGGTAATTTATGCTTTAAAGCTTTAGCATGTAGAACTCAGGAATGAGACTCTTATCATCTGACCTGTGGTGCCTTAATCTACCAGCTGTGGGATCCTGGACAAGTCACTTCATCCTTAGAGCTAATTTTTCCCTATCTGAAAAAGGAGAAGAAGGCTCTCACCAACTGTTTCTGAGAGTGATCAAGTAAGTTATCTTGAGTGTGTCAAATAAGTGATATTGTTCCCCTTGTAATGTTAGAAAAAGGAAGGCCAACTCTTGGTCTGCAGGCATACGAACCATGCATTCGTGAGCTGGAGGATGACTGGCTCTTAACACAGTCCCCAGACACTGGAAGAATTTCTCGGGATTCCAGAGCCCTGACGTGGCAGCAAACACCTGTGCACAGGACCTCTGGCCTCTCCCTGCCTCTCAGTGGAGCTCCATCCTGACATTGCTCTAGAAAACGTCTATGCATGTCTTCCGTAAACATGATAGAAAACATATTCAAGAGAAAGTACTGGATTTTGGTAAACAAGATCATGTTTTCAGACCATAGGATAATTCTTGACTCCCCACCCCCACCCCCCCAAAAAAACTGGACTGTTGTGTCATTGTCCAGCCAAACTGTCCTCACCTGTGTCAGACAGCTCATCTGTATGGCACACCTATTGTTTTTTTTTTTTTTTCCTTTGAACCCAGTTGTAAACATCCTTCTTTGCTGCTGGAAAAAAAATCATGCAAGTTCAAAGGTACAGCCAATTAAAGGTCAGAAATTCAAGTGTCTGCTCTGGCTCAGGATGGATGGGTGGCTGGGAGAGGAGTCATGCCTGCCACAGCCTTTTGCAGAAACAGGAGACTGGGGTTCTTTCTTTGAACTTGGTAACATTTAAATATCAAAAACTTTGTTTTCTAATGAGGAATGTATTGAAGGGGGAGAAATAAATTACATGCTTGATGGCAACTGAAGGTTGGGAAAATTAGGGCCATTTCCCACGGTGTGAATATGGTGATTTCAGTTTGCAGAAGTAAATTAAACCGTTGGGAGGGTTTGTCTTCCATTACATTGAACAGCTAAACAGACAGGGAAGATGTTAATGTCACCACTAGAAACCCCCAAAGGTTACAAATAAAAAGAAAACAGAGTTTCTTCAAAAGTCCTCCCTTTTGTACCTAGCTACCTAAGAAAAGTAAAACCTAAAATTGCACGTTGAAGATCAAAATTTAAAAAAAAAACACATACCACAATGATAGATCATAATTCCATTGCTAAACCATATGTTATTAATGTCTGTCAACACTGTTTAACTAGCAACTGCTGACAGTTCCGTATTTGTGATCTAAATACATCATAAATAAATCAGTAATGAACCGCTTTAGTAAACCTTCCTTGCTGATTGGAAATACAGATGGAGTAAACAGACTCGGCTAGAAGTCTCTACAACTGTCTAATGTCAAAGACAAAGTCACACGGTTATTTGACAAAGCAGAAATGCAAACGGGACTGGCTGAAGGGAGGGGAGATTGCTGAGACCAAAAAGTCAAGGTGGTAAGGAGGGCTGCAGTGTCTGTGCTTGCAAGTCTATTGTTCAGAATTCCCTGTGCAAAGGAAGTTCCCAAGGGGAAAACTTGGTGTGGGACACCAGGAGGTGAACTGCTTACTTGGGACTTCCAGAAGGTATATTGCTAAGTATCAATTTGGGCTATTTATTTAAATTTTCTACCATCATAAACCTTACAAGTACAGGTTTGTAACTTCCTGGGCCATCTGGAGCTAAATATGTTAGAGTACCTGGAATGAATGAATGAATGAATGAATGATATGGGTGATTGAACCCAAGGCCTCCCACTTCCTAAGAAATCTCTCTACCACTTGAGCTACATCCCCAGCCTGCATTGCCTGGATTTTACCCAGTAACCACCAAACTGCATACTGTGTGAATGAGATCCGTTTGGGGGTCTGTCTGATATGAAAAGATGGGCCCGTCATCCTGAGAACACTTCAAAGCAACCTCATAAAACGAAGAATCATTTGTTGGTATGAAGAATCATACCAACACAGAGACTCAGACAGAGACAGCTGAACTATTTTAATTGAACTTCATTTTCTTTGTGTTTTTCATTTTCTTTCCAAGGTCTTGCCTAGAATCTAGGGTTCCCGCAAGGAAGAAGAGGAGGTGAGGTGACTGCGTCAGCCCTTGGAGCATTTATTTCCGAGGTGGCATGCTCATTAAGAGCTTCACTAGGTGGCGTATTCTAATCTGTGCAATGCACATCTCTCCAGTGGAGTCTCAAATGCCTCTGGGACATTGACCGGGTCTGAATAAGACCTGCAGAAATTTATAGCTCTTCTAGAGGCGGACAATATTGCGAAAGGAGAAGTGCTCTCGCTCGTGGAGAGGAAAGGGGACTCCTGTCTATTAATCCCAGGTGCTGAGCAACTCTCTTCATTATTTGTCAGTGCCTGGGAAATTCTGTTGATCAGAGCTGAGAGAATCCTTGAACTTAAATGGAAGACACCTTATTGACAGAATTCAGATGGCAGCTGCTAACTTTACAATGGAGCCTGGGCAGAGGTCCTTCTGGTGGTGGGCTGTCGTGTCCCCAAAATGAACAGGGTCTCCTTGTTAAACCTTTCCAGCAGGCTATCGGGGCTTGTCTCAGCACACACACACACACACACCCCTACACCAATGTGAGTAGGGACATTAATCTGCAGGCCTAGTGTTCCTAAGTCACCTGTAGTTAGGAGGACTGCAGCATTGCATACCACGTAAATCCGGCTCTGAGCAGGGTTCGGGCGGGCAGGGAGAAAAATGAGGTCGGCAACAGTTTACCTGCCTTCTGAGGCTGTTAGGAGGATTCATAGCTGGGTCATTTAATGTCTGAAAAGATCCGTGTACTCTGTCCAAGTGAGATGCAACATGATGATCCATTTTGTTGGCTGGAAAGTGAGAAAGCAGGTGAGGACAGAGCCATGAAGGGTCTCCACCCCGGTAAACTGAGGAGCCCCAGCCTCACCCTGGGGACTGCACAGACCCAGAGTTTTGGAAAGATGCAGGCAATGGGAGCAGTTTGTGTTTGAAAGCATGTAAGCCCTGAGCCCCAGGAGAGGATGAGTTCATGTAAGCAAGCGGGCAGAGCTGTTTGAATGATGACAAGTATGCCTGGTTTACAGCCTTTCGCTTTATTTATCTATATATTGTTGTCAATGTAGCTGTTGTTTTCCTCAGCTTACCTGCACAAAACAGAGCCATGCATAACTCAGAAATAGCATCGCCATCAACTGGCAGAGGACTCTGAACGCATAGATCTCAGACACCTATTTTCCTTTAATGACCCTCTCTTCTGGGTTGAGATTTCCAATAGGAGACGCTCCTATTTGTGACTTGCTGGTTGCCAGAAATTTGCCTCCATCAGGTGTCCCGTGTCACTAAGAACTGGAGCTTGAGGTCATCAGGGCAAGAATAGTCATTGACAAGAACAAGCCAGAGGGAGACCGAGCTCTCTAGTACTCGCTCCTCTGCCTCCGTATTCTGGGATTCCATCTAACTCTGCGTCCCCAATCCTCAGCTGCCAAGGGGACAGAAGGACAGAGAGCTACAGAGTGACAGACACATGAAGAAAAGAGAGTGGGGGGAGGTGAGGATCGTTTGTGTACAAGGCCTGAGTAGCAGCTACTAATGGGTCTTTGCACCAATCCCTGTAATCTTTGCAAGGTCACAATCAAACTAGCCTGTGATTGATTCCAAGGGGAAGCTCAGCACTTTACATCTGTTTTGACATTTCATAACAGAAGAGGGCCTGCTCAGGCACTGATGCCTTTCCCAAGTCACATGGACAGAGTTTCTCAGACTGCCTCGGCCTAGGGGGTCGGGCCTAAGCCCTTGCTCAGGCCTTAATAATTACCGAGTTAGGTCAAGCAATTAATGCCACTGGCACCATGAGTCCCTACCGGTCCCCCAAGCCCTTTGACTGTCACCTTGTAAAGTTTCCTTCTTGGAGAACGACCCTGGAACACAGCCCTGAAGGGTTAAGGGGAATGAATGACAACCCTTCGGCATGATTTACAACGTGGAGCCCTGTAGTGAAGCCAGGACGTGATGGATGATGCTGAAAGTCGGAGACTAACCATAAATCATGTCTTTGAATCACTGACAAAGATAAAGGAGAGAAAGAAAAGGCAGTGGCATTGACATTCACTCTCCCAATAATGTACATTGACTAGTTACAATGCGGAGCCTTAATTAAAAAAAGCCAACTCCAGGTGTTCACCTCGGCAGGGAGATCCCGACTCTTGGGAGGCTGTTCTTTGAGATTACAGATCAGAGTCTGAGCCTCTTTTCGAGAAGGTCACTGGCATGGGGCAGAGATAGCCCGTGCGAACAACACCAGGCTCCGGGCCAAGCTCATGAACGTACCAGACTGATAAGGTGAAATCACACAGAACAGGATTGGGTGCTGCTGTAGAACTCTCTCGTTGTGCTTGCCATGAGAGGAGACCTTGGTCAGAAGCAGAGTGGGCAAGAGAATCCACGGAATGCCACTCATCAGGCTGTGGGGTTTTTTTTAAACCAAGAAGTGCCCAGACCACATCAATGAATCAGCAGAGGTGGCCCCAATGACACAAACAGGTCAGGCAACATAATTCTTGTACCCATGTCTGAACACTGAGGAGGAGGGTGGAGCCTCCCAGCTCCTCAGCTCCATCTCCTCCTTGGGATGGGAGAGATGCGGAGTTTTCCTGCCCAAACCCAGGGAAGGCAGACTTGTTTGACTCTCAACTCAACACAGACCTGCTCTCCTGTGGTATGCGTCCTCAATTATTGAACAAACAAGCACTGAGCACCTGCCAGGCCCTAGCTCATTCCCACGCCGTGTGCTTTGGGAAGACAGGCTGGGTGCATCTCTTAATTTCATACATTGAGTAAGTTATTCAATAGCATGTATTCAAAACAGTTATTTAACATCAGCTGTGTTCTGGGTAGGCATACTGTTGGTTAGATTTGGGGATTGTGGTTATGACAGAGACAGAACTGGCTCCAGTCTTCAATTAATTGGGTTATCACGGCACAGGGAGACAACACAAGGAAGAGATAGCAAATGTGATGGGTGTGTGACGAGGGGCAGGGAAGTGTGTGCAGACACTGGCAGCAGGCACTGCCTGGGTGTGCCCCAAGGACACACTGCGGTCTCAGCAGGACTGTGAGTGTGCCAAGAGCAGAGGTGAACTCAGGAGCAGGAGGCCAGGCCCAGAGTTTAGAAGGAAGACATCGGAAACATTTTCTCTCAGTCTCTGGAAGCTGACATGAGATCCTTTTCTGAACGACAGAAAACCAGATGTCTTACTTTTTGACAAGTATTATTTTACAGTATTTTTAGGCCGAGCAATGATGTTCATGGCTCCACTGAGATACGCAAGTGAATTTCAAGCTGTGGTTTGGAGCCTCCATGGAGAGGCAGTGAGCATAGGGGATTCCACCCATCCTCACCGTCACCTCCATCCGTTGGCTTCAGCCAACAGCGAAGATTCTAGAACATTCCTACTTTGACCCAGGTGCAGATTAGACTCGAGCTCCATGTGAGTGTTCTTGTATTCTAGTTCAGAGAAAAGTCATCATTCTTGGCACAATCCAGCCAACAGGATTAAAAGTGTGGAAAGACTTCTCAACTCTGAAACCTGGAGTAGTGAACTCAAGCTGTAGGAGACAGACCAGGACTCTTCAGACCGAATCTTTGCCGGTGGCAAGCTGGTTCAGCAGGGAACCACTGGTGAGCCTTTGCTTTCCGACAGGAGACCCCTACGGGTCTCTGCCAGCCCCCTTCTTAGGCAGGTGGTCAATTCATGGACCCAATCGTCACTTTGTTTTTGATGACATCAATGTATCCTGTTTTTAGGCTCAGGTTAAAATTCTAAAGACGTTATTTCCCTGGTTCTAATATCCCCAAGGAATTCGCCTCTTAACTCTGTTCTCCTTTTCCTCACCCTACATTGGCCAAGCATTTGTTCTGTGGCAGGAGCTGTGCTAGGAGTTGACAGCATAGGATGGGGGGGGGGAGGAAGAGGGGGGAAGAGGGAGATCCTTGTTTCCCACAGGCCTTCCTATGTGATACCCCAGGGCTTCCTAGCCAGGGGAGGATTATTTGGGTCTAGAGATTGTCTCTAATATCATCCAGCACTTGGAGCAATCAATGTCTCTCTAACTAGTACAGGGCAGATGAAGCTCTTCCCATTTATTGGCTGTGGGAATCGTGCAAGTTGATTAAGTACTCTGAGCCTCAGTCTTCATGTTCATAAAACTATCTCCTTGTAGTGTTTTGGATGTATAGTGTTTTCACTGGATATTACAACATGTTTGTCTCTGTAGGGTGTTTTTATTTCGAAAATAGCACAAAATAAAAGAAAAATTCAAACCATCTCTGAATCTGGAACCAAAGCAACACAAGAACAAATAACCCAAGCCCCCAGTGCCCCCTCCCCCAAAAAGAATAACTGAAAGAAAAGGAAGACTCATCAGTACCAAAACAACAGTGTGTGTACATAGGCCCGCTGGCATGGATGTATATTCCTCTGTAACACACGTCATCTCTTTGTGCTGATGTCAGACTTCCACACAGTATTCCTTGTTCAGTACTTGACAGGCCTAACAACTCACTCACCGTTAGGCAATAAAAGATAAGATAAAAGGGAAGAAGGGTTCAAGTCTTACCTAAACTGAGAGTGAAAACTCTAACCCCCCTCCCTCCACATTCCCAGGAAGCTGAAGCATATGTATTAGGCGGGGAGAAGGCCAAGGAGGTGGGGGGCAGACGAACGGAGGAAGGAAAAGAGGGCGAATAAAGTCATAGTGTTCAGTGTTCCTGTGTGAAAATGGAACCCGGTAATCTGAAGAGGTGCGGGGCGGGGGGCGGGGGAGAGATGGGGGAGAATGACAAAAGATGCCTTGAATTGAATTACTTAAAGATGAAAGAAATCATATTTTAAACCCCTATTTTCCTTACATTACATAGCTATAGACCATATGTATAATTGATGTACTGCCTAGATGTCCTAATGCATTGTATAATAACAGCCTGATGTGGCTTATAGCTATATACCTGCATATGTGTTTTCTGTGTGTGTATGTGTGTGTGTGTGTGTGTGTGTGTGTGTGTGTGTGTGTGCACGTAGACAATATAAACTCTAGGCAGCATAAGCGATAAGGCATGAAGCAAAGACTTTTCAGAGAGCTACTCCTCCTGTACTTAGCTACCAGGGAGGCTGACTGTTTTCCCTGGTGTGGATGAACAGAAGTAAGTAGCAGTGTTTAACCATTCATGAGCTATCATCACATTAACGTGGAGGGCAAAACATTTCAAGGATCACATGTGTGCCAGCGGACCCCCATCCCTGGGGGCTCCAGACAAATTCTGCCCTAACCCTGGTAACGTCCACTATTCATTTCTTGCAAATGAAGAATTGAGGGGGAACCTGGGCTCCTCCGTGGGAGAAATGTAGGTTTGGAATCCAGTGTTCAGCTACCTTGAAGCTTTTATGTTGGTTTTGAACTTCACATACATTAAAATGGCATCATCTATCAATCTTACAGTTACATGTCACTTATGAAAATCTACTGAGTATTGTTTTCATCTTGCCTTACAACAAGCCGCGAAGCCTCATGAATACTGAATAGCCCTGGAACTACAGCACATCTTTTATTTTTAAAGGTCTCGACAGTTTGGAATGGCAGGGTTTCTTTGTTGGAGACGGTCCCTCTGCACACAGAGTGGAGCCTTCTTCTCCATTTTCCACCCTGCCCAGGAGCAAGAGGCACGTCACCTCCCATCATTAGTGTGACCAGAGAGTCTGCTGACTGGCTGGCACTTCCTGCTTTTGAACCCTGTTGGTGTTAAGTCATTAATGGGAGACTCAGGGCTCAAGTGGGCATTATTATTCAGATATCAGTGCCAAGGAATCAGACGGGTGAGCAACCTACACAACCTTCTCAGCTATTTTACCAGCTTCCCTGGCAACTTAGCCTCATCCTTAGCTTGATTTGATGTGATAAGAGCGGAGAAGGGTGGCGGGGGGGGGGGGGGAGGGGGGGGGGGCGCTTATACAGATATGCACGGAAGGTATGATAACACAAAGGCAGAGTCGAACATTGAAGGAAGAATCACATGCTGATGAGAGCAGTCTATTACACCTCCTCTTGGAATTTCCCATGCTACAATTTATTTGTTCTAGAAATATTTCCTCAGCAGTTACTTTCTTTTGCGGACTAAGAACATGGAACTTAAAGGAGAGAGCGGATGTGTCTCCACGGTGTGGATCTCATGTCCTAAGTGTGGAGGGGTGTGGAAGGAGGTGACCATGGGCGAGGTTAACAGCTGATGGCGTTCACTGTGTGTGAAGCCTTGTCTCACACAGCCTGTAAGAATTTGTCCTACACCCATTACCAATAACAAGGTACTTAATTCTTACCTCTGGGATGTACTGTTACAAGGAAAGATTTTACAGGCTATTTTCTCTGGGGGAAAACAAAGCAGGCACTTTGAGAACTCAGGTGACCTGGTGATTCTTTGGCCGTGTTCTCATTGGTCCACGATTAGCAGCAGCTTCCTTCTAGTCCGGACAAGTGTTCTCCAGTTTACCAGTCCTCCGTTCCCTCGAATCTCATCCTCATCTGACATTGGCCATCTGTTTGACTCTTGTAGCTGTTTTGGCTTGTCGGGGAAAATGTGCTACTACCCCTAAGGCTGGGTAGCTTTGCTCCAGGACTCCTATGAGAAGGACTGGGTGTATTTGTTTATTTGTTTATTTTCCCTCTTAGAACTCAGCTTTTGATGTTCAAATCTATGGCAAAAACTCTTTCATATTTACACTCCCTGGTCATAATTCCAAAGATGTGTAAGCAATGACATGCAAATCCTTGTGTGACCTATTAAAATGGCAGGACCAGGGAATCTACCACTTCTAAGCTTGTGTGCATTTGAACAAATAAGTCAACTTTGTCCAGCCTCATGTTTCTGTTATCGGAGTCGAAGAGCTGCCTGTTTCTGTGTAGAGATGTCACAAAGGTGAAGTAGGGCAGTGTATGAGGTTACTTGGCATACAGCAGGCACAGAGTTTAAAACATGAACACATTTACAGGGCCTTTCTGAATCAACCAGGTAGCCAGTTCACGTGAAGGCACTGCATTTATAAGAGTATGGATGTTTATTAATGTGTGCTTGTCCATATGTGTGGTTTTGGAGGGCTGATAATGGAGCTGGAACTCAAGGCCTTCTGTTCTTGCTTAGCTTTATCACTCAAGGCTGGCATTCTACCACTTGACCCACACTTCTGCTCCTGGCATTTACTGGTTAACTGGAGATGAGTCTTTCAGATTTGTCTCCCAGGCTCACTTTGAACTGGGATCCTCAGATCTCAGCTTCCTGAGTAGCTAGGATTACAGCTGTGAGCCAAACCACAGGTGTCCACCCTATGTGCATTTGATGGGCAAGACACAGATCTCATCACGCAGGATTGTGGCTTTTCCTTCTATTGATGCTTGAACTCCAGATCCTAAGAATGCCTGTGCTTGTTCTTCTACCTCATCTCAGTTGCTTGTTCTAGGAACTTTCCTCTTCCTGGTCTAGTGGGTGTATTACCTTGACTTAAAAACATACTGTTGAAAAATCTGGACTTATCACTGGGAAGGCTTCCTTGTCCTAGGGAAAGCAGAGGGAAAGGAAACTTCTAGAAACATCATCTTGTATCTCTAGTTGACTATGGATCTGGCACTTCACAAGGAGAAGCGTGTGTGGCCCGGTGGGGGTGAAGAGGCACCCCCAGTCCTCCCCTCCCCTGACAAGGGGGAGGGGGAAATGGCACGGTTTCCACCATGCAGATTGTGGGAGCACTTGGGGCCTCATGAATTTTGAGAAGGGAACTGGGGGCACAAAACTACTGCTGTTTGTCCTGACAGACTGCCTGTTCTGACAGATTGAATGTCACAGATTACAGCCCACAGAAGGTAGTAAAGCGGGCGAGAGAGCATCAGGGTCTTCCTGACCTGCATTGGGTCGCATTTCTTAGTGTTCTGAAGATGGCTGCAGGGTTTGGGGCGGTGGGAGTCCAAGGCCAGGTGCCCAAGCCACGTGACCAGAGGCCAGATGTTGCCACAGGTTCCACAGCCACCCAGGACAGCTGCCCACTTCCTTGGGGACAGCTCCTCCCCTCCCCTCAGATCCCTCCTTCCCAGAAATGTTCCTCCTGAACCAACCGATTATCTAACACTCATCTCTTTTTTTTTTTTCTTTCCCGGCAGCACTTCCTGCCTCTCACCTTAAAAAAAACCCACTGAGAACTTTTCAACCCTAAGCAAGCCGTGTGGAGCTTGAGCTGTTTCAGACTTCCCCCACCCTCGGCTAACATCCTGTCGGGTGCTAAAATCCTGCAGCTGTTCGGTGAGGACCACCCGGCTCGTCATGGGCCACATCTGACAAAATGATACTGCCGGCTTCCACAGCTCCTCGCACAGTTATTCTTGGATAAAAGGTAAAGCTAACAGCGAGCCAACTGCTCACTGCGCAGAAACAGAGCTCAGCCTGGCCGGCCATTTATCAATGCTGGCGACACGGGCACGTTTTAAGTACACACACCTCTCCCATTACAGCTTTAAACGAGAACACGATATTATATCAGAAATGACAAATGACACCAGGGGCCAAACCTATACACAATCGATACCAGCAGCTCAGAAGGAAGCACCATCTTGAACCTATCGACAGAGACAACAGGAATTCTCATAATCCTGCCATGTTTTCTGGACGTTGGGCTGAAGTGATGGGCCGACGATATTTATCTGAGTGGGCTCTGTAGCCCCCAGACATGCGGAGAGCGTCAGATCATTATCATTGTCCCGTGTCTCTGCTATATTGGATTCTAAGAGGCGAAGGCCAAGGAAATTGATTAGGTAGCTCCTTCGGCGGCTTAAAACTCATTTTGGCTACAAAGGCAGATGCTCTGAGAACCACCTTAATGAAAAATGGCAAAAGAGTCATTAGGGAGATGATGCCCTGGAGCTTTCTCCCTGTTGGCTCCCCAAATATTCTCTCTCTCCCTCTCTCTCTCTCTCTCTTATGCTCTCTCTCTCTCTCCCTCTCTGTCTGTCTCTCTCTCTCCAAACTCTAGTTTTTCCCTGTGCCTATCCCCCTGCCCCCAAGCAGGCTTTCATGCTTAGACAACCAAGAGGTGACTCTTCAGGTGATGGATGAGGGCAGGTTGTGGGCACTGCCACCCCCCCCCCCCATGGTTGTGTTTAGGTGATTGCAGGCAGAGAAGGATGGGGAGAGGGGGCAAAGGATTCCCAGTGGGTGCCAAACACCCGTAGGCTAAGTGAAAACAAGCCACGTGCAAACAGAGCCATGTTGTCTGGACATACTGTCCCCCGAAATGGGACAGTGGGGACCCGAGTGCCCACAGGAGCCACTCAGCAAAGCAAGCAGGGCTTGTGAGAGTCTTCCGTGTTCTTCCCAGCGCTGGCCTGTCTGACCCTGGCCCTGGGCTGTTCCCCGCAGAGTCTGGAAAGAGCCAGCACTTGCAGTATCCTGAGCCTAGAGTTTCTGATTTGGTAACATTTGAATTCCACATTATGGAAAATTCTTTAAGCAATTTGGATGATTTTGTTGTTGTTGTTGTTTTTCCAGCCAGGTTGACCTAAACCAATACTGGGCTGGTAATATTTAATACCCAGATGTCAAAAATAAGAATTGAATTGCCTTAGTTTCAGATTTTCATAGTATAAATATTTCTACCACAGCCAGGTACAAGCAGCTACTGTAGAAGCTGCAAAGAGACACACAAGTCAGGTCTAGCTGGACAATACAACTGCTTCCAGCCTACTGCTGGCTTGAATCAAAAGAAACCATGAATGGAGTGGGGAAGAGCACGTGGCAGGGAGAAGCCACATGCCGGATGGTCACGGCGGGGGGGGGCGGGGGGGGCGGGGGACATCAGAACAGGTGACAGCAGAGCTGAGGAAGAGCCAGCCTCAGTCAGAAACCCACTCACAGGCCAGGTCCCAAGACAACGCGATTCATGCAGTGTCAAGCTCATGGTGAAGTTGTTCAAGTTCACTTAGTCATGACAGCCATGACCAAGATGACGAAGATAGATATAGAGGAGTACCATTAAAAATCCCCTTAATTAAATGAATGATTCAGAGAGACTTACTAATTAGTGTTGAAGCCATAAAGTAAATGGATGATGGGCAACAGGACATCCATCGAGTGAAAGATAGACCTACAAAGATTGCTTCCAACCACAACGGGCTGCGTGCTGTAGAGCGGGCAACGTAATAGGCATCATCTTGGGTCAGAGGCTATTTTGAGCAGCACCAATTTGGAACAAACAAATTATGTATTTGCAGACAGACTGCAATAGAACATTCTCCTTTGATAGGTTCTGGTATAAAGCAAATGTGTAGTTTGAACCCGTGAAATTGTATCTTTGCTACAGGGTATAGAGGACCAAGTGAAATGAAAAGACATTTCTAGACAAATTGAGAAGGAAGCCATTCCTAAAACAACTAGCTCGCTCTCTCCTAAAGTTCTCATTTCTACAGGAGGGAATATGTTAGAGTTCAGAAGGTTTATGGAGCCAAAGGATTGGATATGCTTATAGCTCCATATTTCATAGCAGTCTGATCAGAGCAGTAATGACTATCTTTTAGCTATTAAAAATTAAAAAATATTGAAATGGAAAATAAATGTAACTAAACACAGAAGGTTAGATATAACGGCATGTTATAGTTTTCTAATATAAATATACTTATTTTGCTCATACTTTATTTTGTTGTCCACAGTATGCATATTTAAACAAATGCATAGAGAATGTTCAGGAAATATGGACACTAAGATTTAGTGGTGGTGATTCTCTGGGTGATTAACAATAAAATATTTTCTTATTTTTGTTTAGCGTGTCTCTTATTTCCTAACGCTTTACAATTCACACATTTTTTTTCCTATCATGAAAAAAGTTCATTTTTTTAAAGGAATACAATGTTCAAAAGCCAGTGTTGATTCTTAAAGGCCGTCCCCCTGGGCTACTGTAACATTCGGAACAAGTAGGTCAAATCCATCATCTCCGGGGCTCAGGCTTGTTCTGATTTTGTTCACCCCTGGGTTCCCAGAAATACGGGTCAGGATGGGGCACACAGTAGGTGTCCAGTAAGTTGTAGGCTGGACTGAACCCATAAATCACTTCAAAACCTCTAAGCGATGTGGGTTTTGATGCTTGGCTTGGGGTGAAAGCAAGGGGAGACAAGTGGAAAGGTAGTTCATTTGATGATGCTGTGTTGGAAAATTGCAGGACCCTGTGAGGCCAAAGGAGACAGAGGATGAAGTCAAGCCATGGGAGGCCCGTGCAGGACGCCTAGCAGGGAGGGAGGGGGGGTCCTGAGTGCCAGGCCTCAGCAAGCCAGGGCTGCTCATAGTGCTGTGGGCAGTGGGATCGCTACGCAGGACTTCTTCTGTTTCTCAGGGAACAAAGGACTTGGAGTGGTGAATGAAGGCAGAAGAATGGCCTCTCTGGCACATCTTTCTTCCCCTCTGATGGCTAGCTCATCCTGGCCATTCTCCTCTCTCTGCCCCATGACAATCAACATGACATAAGGCCTAAACCTCAGGGAATCAGCTTCAAAGTGGACCAGTCACCAATCAGCTGGAAATGGATTCTGTGTTGCTGAGAGCCTGTGTGCAGTCAGTTCTCCATGAGAAAGTTATGAAAGGGGTGGAGTGTGGGTACCTGTGTGTGTGTGTGTGTGTGTGCATGTGCAAGCAAGTATGTATACGTGTGCACATGAGCAGTCCATGTAGCTCAGAGTCTTGAGTCTCATCACAAACAATCGTGTATAATTGGAAGAAGGCATCTTCACAACCCCGCCCCCAAATCTCTGGGGACGCCCTTCCTTCGACAAATCAGGTGTTAGCTTCTACATTTCTTTATGCTTGAGCCAGTGTAAATATTTCAGGTACAAGGATGGGCTAATCTAGTATAAATCTGACCCAAGAATACACCCTTTAGTGGGTGATGCACACCTCTAATCTCTGCCTCAAGCAGGGGCATCACGAGTTCAAAGTCTTCACAAGCTACCTAGCAAGACTCTGTGTCAAAATTATATACATACATGCATACCTATATATATGATATCTAACCTATTATATAATCTATAATGAATCCATGTACAGAATGTATATTCGTCAAAAGTGAAGAGTACAAGGCCAAGCATAAGGTGAATATCCTTGGGGTCTGCACCCTGTGTTTTCTAATTAGAATCAACTGCACAGGGCCCTTGCACATGGGGAGGCCCTGGTGGTGTAAGGAAAACAGATTCGTGGACACCTTTCCCACAGGATGTTCAAGGTTTTCCGCACCAGCGCAGAGCAGGAAGGGAGTAGGTGGAGAAGAGTCACCTTCCACCACTGCTAGGAATTCAGTACATACTGTTCTTTGGGCAGCAACACTGAAAAATGAGTTTGAAACTCAGAGCTTGACTGCCTCCTGCTCACCGTGCCAAGTTCACGGAGAGCTGGAGAGAACAGCCCGCTTGTCCTGACTGCAGGAGTTTTGAAAGTTGCATCTTAGCTACGCCATCATTAAGAACAAAGGAGGCAATGTCATTAAATATCAGAAAATAAAATGGCTTGGGTCTATATTTGGGATATCAGTACATTGCATGTACATAGACTCTATCCCTCTGGAGACGGGGATGTCACAGAACTAAAGAGGTAAATTAAGAAACACTCATCTTTAAGCCATCTGGGGACAGGGATGGACAGGAAACCTTCTGGTACTTTATCACTTTTTACTCTGAGCACATTTTTCAAAGGAAAAGGTTACCAAATGTTAGAGCAGCTCTGGCAAAATATGGGCTACGTTGATTCATTGTTGGCCATCATTAAATTGGCTAATTTGATTAATGTAATTAATTTAATCCCATCCAGTATTTTGTTAATTATGGCAGCACTGGGGATTGAATTCAGCACCGTGTGTTTACTAGGCATGCGCTCTGTCACTTGGGCCATGTCTCCAATTCTTTTGTGTTTAGCTTGTCAAAGCAGTAAACAAAATGAATGAATAATGAATGAATGGATGGATGAATGAGGCTCCAAAAGTGAGAATAAGGAAAGAAAGAAAGGAGGGAGGGAGGAAAGGAGAGAGGGAAGGAGAAAGGAAGGAAGGAATGAGAAAATAGAGGAGGGAGGAAAGAAAAAGGAAGGGAGAGAGGGAGGAAGGAAGAAAGAAAGGAAGTAGGAGAGGGAGGGAAGGAAGGAAGGAAGGGCCAGACATGGCCGGTGTCACTCAGTAGGTGCTTGATGAGGCCATGTGATGTTCGAAGCTGACCGCCAAGTACAAAGGGAAGAGAAATGAATCCTATGCTCTGCACTTGCTTCATTCACAGGTGTGTTTTATTTTTCCAGAACTTGGTTGGTTTAATTTTTTCTTTCTGGTCAACCATCAGTGTTTTCCTAAGAGCACAGCTACTCTCCCCGCTCCTCAGGGTGCTTGCTGTGCCCAGACGCTTCACCGGCTTCTGGGGGTCCAGCCTCCTTCTCTAGCCACCCTGCTTGTTTGCAAGAGAGACTCCGACTTCTGCGCATTTGCTCGATCTGTTGAAACAGAACCTACTCACATTCCTTCCAGGTTCTCACTGACCGTAAATACAAGGATTTAGGCCACAATGACCCCTTCCCCCTCCCCCCCCCCCCCCCAGATGCTGTTCTGATCCTGTTCCTGGGGCTGTGAAACAAAGCAACTCAGCCTCTGTCCTGGGGGCAGCCATGACCTTTCTGGGGAAACAGATGAGCAACAAGGTCTCCTAACAATGAGGTCATTTCAGAGAACAACTGCAGCTATGAAAAAAGGGAAACTGGGTGTGGAGAAGAGTCTTTAGCCAATTAGCTCAGGGAGGATAGTCTGGACACAGCCACTAATCTACGCGAGAGTCAGGAGTCCCAGGTGTAAACCGAGACTGCCGCTGTGGGAAGGTTAGGAATGAAGGCGGACTAAGAGAAGAGGGTTGTCCAGTTGGGATGAGGATGAGGCAATTGGAGGAAAAGCAGCCACTGGCAGGTAAGAACCAGGGGTTCAGCCAGATGTAGGCTGCCAGGGTGAGTCTGATCAGGAGAGTTATGCAATCTGATTGAAGTTCTGCACTGTGGGAAACCCTGGTTCTCAGAATCCACGTGTCTGAGCTAGTGAGGCGACTTCCTGCTCCAAGTCAAGTGTATTTTAGCCTACTAACAAGGCAGTTGGCAATGTGGCCCTTCCTACACAAGCTTCCAGAGTGACAGATTTCTCCTTTGTTGCTTTATTTATCTTGAGTAGGAAAGCCTGAGCCTAATGAGGAACAGATGCCCTTGTGTGATCTCTGTGAGAAATCGTATTTTGCCCCACCATTAATTAATTTCTACAATTGGAATGGAACTCAATTTGGCTGACGGTGTCCCAGCCTTCGGAATTTCTCAGCATGTTCTTCAACTTTAGGGCCGATCCTTTGGAGTACACAGCTCTAGACAAAGCCAATATTTTTCCCTCCAGGGAAGATGCCATCATTTTTCAAATTAGAACAAAGTTTGAACAAAGTAATAAATTCTACCCATATGCCAGAATGTAATGAAAGATGGATTTGGGTAATGTGTTCTTTCTGCTGATGGGCTGACTAGATACAGCATACGATTCTATCAACAGGCTCAGGAGAAGGTCCAGTGCTTTGCCTTTCTCTTCCTAGCTCTGTCTTTCTATTATAGCATCTTTGAAGCCAGTAAAGCAATTAATGAAAAAAGTACTCAATGCCACCGGAATGTCACATAATCATTTCCAAAATCGACCCAAATTCTATACATGGCAGTCTATCCATCTATAAGATACAGCCGGTGAAACGTCTACTTTTCTTTCCAAAGGTGTTTCTATTGTGGTTAGTCTGAATCATGTGATTCCACAGTTGCTAAGGTAACTCTATTTTTTTTTAAAAGGAGAATAACAGAGTAAATAAGCATGTAAATCGACTTCGGTGCTATGTAAATTCTAGTGAATCTGTTATCGTTACCTTGACAATAAAAAGGGCTGGCATTTATCTTCTCTGGCCCCATGTTGCTTTGGTTTAAACTTAAAATTTGCAAGGTATGCATGTGTGTGTGTGTGTGTGTGTGTGTGTGTGTGTGTGTGTGTGCTGTGGCTAGGGGGCCATATGTAAAGTGACACCTTGGAGACCAAATGTTGGACAGGAAAGGAAGTCTGTCCAATGATAACGGGTCACAGAAGGACCAGGAAGGAAGGAGGTGAGAAACAGAGGTTCACAGGTGAAAAGAGATCACTGTGTCTACTTTGAACCATTACAGGGAAAGCCTACTCAAGTGGTAACCAAGCCACCAGCTAGCCAGAATTGTTGTTAATATCCAGGTAGTTTGTCCATCGGTTTTGGCTTTCAAGATCCTTTGTCATACTAGCTCTTCCCACAGCTCCCCAGAGCAGGAAATGACAAAGGCAGGCTGGGTGACTAATTCATAATGGTGAGAAAGAATATTCCTAAATATTTTCCACATGTCACATTCTGGTGTTTGATAGTACCTCCACCCATTTTATAACTGAGATTGGCAATGAGGAGCAGGATTGGGTATGGTATGAGTCCATCTGGAAAAACCAAGAGAGATGTCTTTTCATTGAAGAGATACATTGTAATAAAACCTAACAGGATTTCCATCATTGTAAGTCAGATCAGAAAGCACATAAAAGGGAAAGATTTGGAACTGTGATGAAGGTTAAATACAACAGAACACAGTGTGACCAAAAGACAGGTTTGATTCCTAAACCTTTCAAAACTCATACTAGCTGGGTGAGGTGTGGCCCAGTTACTTGGGAAGCAGACATCTGGAGGATCCTGCTTGGAGGCCAACTCAGGCAATAAATCAGCACAAGCAGCGTCTGGGTATGGTGGTACATACCTGTGGTTCCAACTGCATGGGAGGCCTGAGCAGGAGGATTATAGTCTGAGGTTAGCTATGGTGGGGGGACAGAAACAAAATCAAATGCTAGAGCCTGTCTGAAAAATAACTAAAGCAATGAGGAACTGAGGCGTGCTGGCTTGAGCGGAAAAGCATCCGCCTAGCCAGCACGAGGCACTGAATTCAAACTCCAAAACTACCAAAAAGAAAAAAGCCCTGTCATCCTAGTAAAAGCATCGTTTATGCTTGATGAACAGATTCTTTGAATGGTGGCACCCAGTTGGTAAGAAAACTTAGGACCTTTAATGATTAGTCCAAAGAATCTATGTTGGAAGAATTTTTGCAGAGTTTTTGGACAATGCGAATTTATAGACAACTCAGCGTAACTTCTGTGGGGAATGTGGATGCTACGGTCACTTGTAAGAAAACATCTCAGGTCGCCCTATTTTCTTATGATCTACTGATGACTATTTTCCTCAATGGGATTTTGGGATTTTCATCAAGTCTCCTAAGATAGGCTTACATCTCCTTCCTTATCTTCTTCATTCCCAATTTGTATATTCATCCATGATGAGCTAGAGGTCTTTCCCCATGTCTCATTTCCAGACCTGCCCCCTGCCTCCCCCCACCCCGCCCCCCGGTAACTCACTGCTTATAGGTTTATACTGTGTTTCCCAATGGACCCAGGCTCAGAACTGAGAAAACTAAAAACCAGAGGGGTCAGGAGCTAGATGAAACAAAAGAAGGCAAACGCAGTGAGGGCGATGCCACAGCAATTAGCTCTAAGTTTCCTCCTGCATCTCGGAGTGACAGGCAGAGAAATCCACAATGGATCCAGGCCCTGTCCCCCGCCCCCCCTCCCGATGCAGGGGATTCTGCAAATGAGTGCCCAGGCATTCTGGATGTGTTGGTGTCATGACACAGGCTAGTGTGGCATCAATGTCGACTCCATCCACGACATGATGGGCCCTTCTGCAAGGCGAACAGCGGGGTAGCGCGGAAATGGAAGGCAGCGGGGTTAATTTATGGAGATTATCCAGGTCACGTAAGCAGTAGGACATCTCAAGCCGAGCTTCAGGAGACGCGCAGTAATGTATGTAGCATCTGACTTTTAAGAGGTGTGAGACAATGACAGTCATAGAGAGCCAGGCAACTTTGGAAACAAAAGCTGACATTTCCTGAGTGCTTGCCACACACCGGGCATTGTGTGAAGACACAGAACAATCCCGTAGCCATTGGGATTCCCATTTCACAGGTGAGGACGCAGATCAGAGAGTTCTGGGACAAACAGAGCTACATCTCCATTGCCCACTACAGAGAACGCACCTGGAATCATAGTACTTAATGGCCCACATGGAGGGCGGAGTGTGGTGGCCATCACCTGTCACCCCCAGCTGCTTGGGAGGCAGAGATTGGGAGGATCAAGGTCAATATTAACAACACATTCCCTAGACCCCTATCTCAATGAACAAGCTGGATGAAGAGCTACGTGACTGTACTCCTAGTTATGCAGGAGACACAGGTAGGAGGATCACAGTCAAAGACCAGCCTAAATGTAAAGCAGGAGATCCTAGCCGAAAAGCACCTAAAGCGAAAAAAGGTCTGAAGGCATGGCTCAGAAGTAGAGCGTCTGCTTAGCGAGAACATGTACTTGAGTTCAAACCACACAGATAAACGTGCGCGCGCACACTCACACACACACACTCACAGTCCCTACCTCTATCCTCATAGCTTTTAAAATCAGTAGGAAAAAAAAAAAAACAAGAAACTTTTAGATAGAAGCTATTTGGCCACATTATATTAATTTGTTTCCATCCCAATGTCGTCATAAACTATTATGTAAATTGTTTTGATGGAGGAGGGATGGGGGGCCCCCAGCGGGCGTCGGCCAGCCCCAAGAGGACCGAGCTGGACACATCACGTGCAAGCCTGCCTTCTGCGAGTGTGGTCCACGGAGCGGCAGATCCCATGCCACGGGAGCTCCCTGGAGATGGGAAGTCTCGGGGTACACCAGACTTGCTGATTCAGTTTCTGCATTTTAATGAGCTCCCCAGATGGCTCATTTAAAATTTGAGCCGCCTTTGACTTCATCCTTAGCCCACTGCGTGGGCTCACCGTCTTCCTCCTCCAAGTCCCTGTCTGGCAGCCGAATGCCAGGCTCAGAAAGGCTCAGGCTTCTGCCTCCACCGGGCTCAGGTGTCCCCTTCCCTTCAGGAGATACACAGGCTACAAAAACACAGGAAGAACTTCCCTCCTAAAGAAAACACACTTCTGAGATAACCCTGTGGATGAGTCACTGGCATTCAGTTACCCCAGCACTGGTGATGGCGGCCGAATACAGCCATCAACGCTGCCTAGAAGCCGCCTGGTGGAAGGGCGCTCAGACAACACAATTAACAACCTCCCTAGAAACCCCCAATTAGGAAGGCCCGAGAAACCTGCCCGCTGGCTCCCTGCACTGGGGAGTTGGGGTGCACTAAGCTCAGCTGGCACCTCCCCCAGGATGGCTCTGTGACTCCTGCTGGCTCAGAGGTGCCTGTGAACCCAGGAGGTGTGCTTAAGCCCTTTGGGGAAAAGAGGGAACAGTGTGGATGGTGAGAGGTGGAAGATGGGCCAAGAGAAGACGGAGAAGTGGAGGGCATTGGGAATGGAGAGGGAGAAGGAGAGGGCCTCAGGACTAAAGGTATCTAGTGAGGGAAAGAATAAGGAGAGACCTGTTGTCACTGTATTTGACTTTGGTACCTGGCATTGTATCTACATTTATTTGAGTTAGGGAAGGGAAGGGGAACTGCAGAATGGTGAGACACAGGACAAGGGGGACCCAATGCAACCGCGATACTCACAGGACAGTATGTGGGAAATGATGTGTACAATGTGGGGGTGGGGTGGGTGGAGGGAAAGCAGGAGAAAAATGAGGGAAGGGGTAACAAGTTTGGTAAGAAATGTACTTATTACTTTACTTATGTAACTGTAACCCCTCTGCACATCATCTTGACAATAAAAAAGACATAAAAAGGAAAAAAAAAGAATATAGGGAGACCCTAGTGAAAGCCAGTTGTTTGGATTAAAGTTGTGTGTGTGTGTGTGGGTCCCTTTTTTGGTGTTTAGAATTATCTGAAGTCATTTATTTGTTTTACTCTGAGTATCCTGTGCTCTGTGAAAATACGATTCTGGCCGGTAGTCACTACCTCGTCCTCTCACCAGACAAGCCGCTGGCCCAAGCACCTGCTCCCTAAAATTAGCTTGAGTGGCTCCCTCAGAGGGGGGTAGGGGCGGTCTAGGACACTCTCTTGCAAGGCCACAGGCTCAAGTACAGCAGATCTTAATTCAAGGCATCCGGACTGGACGAGCCTGTGGGGTTTCTGGCCGGATGGTGGGGCAGGGAGGAGGAGGTTGGCCTGCCTTCCTGTGGAGGGCTCTGGCAGGAGCAGTCAGGGTAAGAGTCGGGATCGTGCTCTGAACACGCTGCCCACGTCCTCCGGGAAGGGTATGGATTGGATCGTAGCCCAGTGATGCTAAGCGAGGCCCAGAACCCCACACAGATGAGGAAAATGGGATCAAGAGGTTTTTTTTTCATTTTACAATTCGTTATTCTTGTTTTGTGCTTCCCCTTTTGTCGCTGCTTTTGATTTCTGTATGTTTTGTCCCTTACGTAAGTTTATCTGATTTGGGGAGGGTAAGGGGGAACACAGAAACAGTGAACAACAGGTGAACTAACTCAGCAGCGATACTCACCGGATCTACGTTGGACATGAACTTTACAACTTGTGGGGGAGCAGGGTCAGGAGGGAAAACTGGGAGAAAACGAGGGAAGAGGTGATACTGTTCAAAAAGAAACACCTTCTGGATATCACCTATACCATACCAAAATAAAAGACAGAGGAAGAAAAAGTCCAGGACACTTTGCTAGGGATCATGCAACCAGAACACTTCCTTCAGAGTCTTACACAGAGTTGTCATTCCCCATCCTCCTCCTCCCTCTCCCCCCTCCTGCCTCTGTTTCCTGTCCCTCCTCTTTCCCCCCTCCTTCCTGATCATCTTGTCCCTGTTTCTTTCAGACCCAATTAGAAACGGCTACATGTTCTTGGATGTAGCCTACATACTTGGAGGATGCTCCGGCCTCAAGTCTATGCCAGGGTTTGTTTGTTTTTGTTTTCGTTTTCTGTAGTTGGAACCCAGGTGGCTAAGGTAGACCCTAAGAGAGAACAAACACCCCAAAGATGTGTTATGGTAGTTAAGCACTGAGTGCTATGAGCCCTGCAGGAGGAAGTTGGGGCAGAGATCCACGGCCAGGGGTACACAGAGGCAGCACCCCAAACAAGCCCTTCCACAGGCCCCTACAACGTACCTAGGTGCTTAAGTCAGGAACTCGTTGTTATTTTTCAATGTACCTAGAGTCCGAGCATGCCAATTACATGCAATTCATCCCACCACGCCTCTGTTGACAGAGGCTTATGGGATTTTATTTAATTTTGCTTTATTTTATTACAGCTGTTCCCTTTGGCTTCTCACCAGTTAGTCTTGCTTTTTCAACTAGATTGTGACCTTCTTTTATTATTATTATTAGCAGCTGCACAAGGGTTTCAATTTCTGAGTACAATGCACCTTGACCACGCTCTCCCCTTTCACCATTCTCTCCCAACCCCACCCCTTTTCACTTGTTTACATGGAGTATCATGGCTGTCTTTGCCCACCCTTTCTCTCTTCATTTGTCCGCTCCCCTGCCCATTAAGCACCATTCCCCTCTGTACTTCGTTCAATTGTAACTTAGCTGTTCAAAAGAGTTACTCTATTGGAATTTTCCCCTGAATAGAGTGTGTATGTACACACACACACACACACACACACACACACACACACACACACACACACGCACGGATCTGATTCGGCCCTGTATATATTTTCAGGTATGCTTATAATTTAGATCTAATGCACACATATGAGGGAAAGCAGGGGCCTTTGTCTCTGAGCTTCATTTACCTAGCTAGTGAACTTCTCAGAGGCAGAAGCTGTACCTCAGGGGCGTTACCCTTATGGCCAAGTTTCTATTTCCAGATGCTGGGTGAGTACCGTGCTCTTGGGACATGGGCTCACTGGATCTTTCCAAGTCCCTGAGATGGACACATTGTCCCATGATGCAGAAGTTGAAACTGAGGCCACAGCTGGAAGGGAAATTCACTAAAGGTTGCACAAATGCTCAGAAGATTCAAACTCATGTTTTGAGTTGGGCTTGGGAGCCCTGTTCCTCTTCCTCTACTCTCCCTGCTGTGTGAGATTCATGCAAGGTTTGACAGTGTTTGCTAACCACGCTCAGGTTAGCATTTTTAATTTTAAATAAATGAGCTAGCCAAAGATTTGGCCAATTGGAGGAGAAATCAAGAGGGAAAAAATCCTTAAAAAGATTTTACTAATTGATAACATGCAGCAAATATTTAGAATTGAATTGGGAAAGAAAACAAGACTAACATTCTACCGAGGTCCTCTTGAGAATTGTACTTTCATTTACTAAAGCAAACCAAAAAAAAAAAAAACTGCATAGAGTTGAAAGAAGAGAGGTATTGCCTTATGAGTTTTGTTTTGGAAGTGGCCTTCTTATTCTGAACACAGTGAAACAGAAAATTTACAGACAGGGCTGGATACTCTAACCTATGTGCCAAACAATTTTTTTTTCTATCAAGTTGCAATGATTTTTAAGGCTTCATGTCTTGGTGATGCTTTTGACTTTTCTTTATTTATTCATATGAACCAGGATGACTTACTAATCTAACTATAAATTTCTTCCTTAGGTTGCAATTTTCATCTAGGAGAAAAAAAACCCCAACCCTTTTCATATTAATGACCTGTATCATTTGTAGTAACAATACCTTTCTTCCTTTGTTTAAGAAAAAAAAAAACAGTAATAATGATAGGAATGAAAATGACAGACTTTCCTCTTCATATCAAAGTCAATCAGAAATAAATGGAAAAAAACCCCTTACATTTGGATGCCACAATTCAGCTTGAGGAAAAGTCACACTATTATTTTTATTATATATAGAACATATAGCTCATGCATGGAGCTAAGAATCAATTAATTTAAAGTAATAATTTGCACAAACACCCTCACCAAAAATTTAAAGGGTATTAAACACCCTGTTTTATAAACATAACACTTAATTTAGGAAAAAAAAACATTTAGAAGGTAATGCATTTAGGATAAGTGCACAACACATGAAAATAATAAATGAAATTTTCCCAGTTTAGAAAATGAATGTAATTAATTAACATTTAAATTACATTTTTAATTGCAATCATGCCCTCCCAGGGGACTCATAAGGGACCATAATTGCAATTAAAAGCATGTGGATTAGATAATAAAACAATGCACACTGTCTGAAATGTGCGATTTAAAATGGAAAACAGACATTGTTATCGGCACATCTAACTTAATTGTAGCCATAAAGCAAATGTGCTGTACAAAATAAAATTCACATACGGGAACATTTAATTCTGGAGTCTCTTAAAGGGATACGCTTGAGAGCACATTTTATGACAGGGTCGGCTAGAAAGAGCCCTTTAAGGCTTTCAGACCGAGTGCTGGTGCCTTCATGTTTTCTCATTAATAAAAGCAAGGCTGAATGTTCCTATTAAAACACACAGATACATTTAAGTAAGAGATGAAATCCGATGTCTAAATTTAAGCTGTAGTGCGTAATTCTATTAGCTGGATAGACTGAAAAGCCATGGAATTTTGAAATTCTGTGTGTGTGTGTGTGTGTGTGTGTGTGTGTGTGTGTGTGTGTGTGTTAATAACCTTTTTTTGCCTTTTTCTCTTTTTACTATCTTTCTCTCCTCTTGAAGATTCATCATGAAAGGTAAAAAGCATTGAACCAAGATAAGGGAAAGCTGGTCTAAGACTCCACCCCGATATTCTGATATTCACTGTCCCCTGCTGTGGTTAATGCCAAGCTGGTGACGCTGTTTGATTGCACAAAGGCCCCTTGTTTGGGGGCCACTAAGCCCCTCACCATTGATTAGAAGCCTTTCTTATATTACCATATCCAGGTTCTTGGCTGGACCACATTTGTCGATGTCCACAGACGGTCCCGGTCGCCACAATGGGAGGAGAGGCCAGGCATGCTACTCAACGTGTCCCCATACATAGAAGCCTCCATGGAGGCTTCTGGCTCAAATGTGCCAAGGCTGAGAAACCCAGGTTCATATAAAGAGGTGTGGGGGGAGGGAGTAGAAGAGATGGGGACAGACAAGACACTTGTAGAAAAGAGGGCATAGCCCACATGGAGATAAGGAATTCTACCTGTCCTAAGAGCAGATAGTCAATTTTCAGAATCACATTACAATAGATACAGGCTGCTGTCTTCTGCTTTTGAGCTGAGCTGGATGCCAGTTTCCTTTGCTTATTTATGAGGAAGAATGATTCTGTTTACAGCATAAATGTTAGCAGGAAATTGGAAGCCACAGAAGTCTCTAAATGCAGTGTAATAGAAAAAACAAAGGTACGGACTCGGGAGCTGGTTAGCTCTCCATTCGAAACCGGTGCTGGATGACTGGCTGCGCGACTCTGTTTTAAGTCAATTTTCCCCTGCCAAGCCCAGTTTCCACATCTGTTTTACAAACAGTAGTTAACAGCAGTCTTGCCGTGCATAGTGCAGGCAAGATCAGAAGACAAGTGTATACACTTACACATACACACTCGTTCACCGAACATACTAAGTTTAGGCATGATACAATGGATGTATAACCTTACATAAATACCTCTAGATAGATACAACGCCTTTCTAATACACAATGCATTTATAAAGACATATGGGAAATTTTAATATGTAAGCTCCTAGGAAAATCAGAAACTATGGTTAAAAAGGGGAGGGAGAATTGCAGCTGTTTCCTTGGATGAGTTGACACATTTCCATGCATGCATAGCTTGCTGTATTCTACAAAGTTATCCACTCAGCATAATTTTTGGAGGACCTGCTACCAACCAGAAACCCTGCTAGCCTTGAGGATATCATTGAAAAGAGGGTTGGATTGAAAAGGTGTGAGGTTGATGACAAAACATTTGGACTTGACACTTGGAAATGGAAATATTGTGGGTGGGTGTGGGTAGAAGATTAGAACCAACAGAGTTGCATTTCATAAGGGATCATAGAATCTCCTTCAACCAGGGTCAAGGAAACATGGTAGCCCAGAGACAGGAAGCTTTAACAATATGACTGAAAAGTCAGGAGCTGATATAATTGGCTTTGTAGAACTTTCCAGATTGGAGGGAGATCTAAACAGAGCCACAACAAGACACTTTTTGTTTTGAAGACAGCCTAGAAATGTGAGGTTCTCCACTTCATCTCCTACCCCAGTGGGGGCTCATGTAGGACCAAACTTGAAGGGCCTACATGCCTAGGTATTGATTCACAGGTTCTACAGAGCCTTCAGAGGCCTTTCCCATCACAGTGGATGGACAGGGGTTGGGCGTCTGCAGTCCTGATGCTGTATGGAACATTACTAACATGCAAGTCAGACCATTAGAAATGACAAATGAGTAAAATTTTGACCATTATTCAATAAACTGAAAACCTCACATCTAAGATGGTGACATGCAGGGTTCCATTTCATCAAATGTTATGTTCCTCCTCTCTCTCTCTCTCTCTGAACCAGGTCCACCCTTTTGAGTTTGTAACACAGATGTGGGCAGAAATGATGTCCCTCAGTTCTGGGATTGATTGATGCCTTTTTCAAGGATTTTTTAAAGCCTATGTTTCCCAGATGGCACAGCAGCTCACCAATGAGAGTAAAATCCCTCACACATGGGCAACATCAGATGTCACATATATGAAAAACAAATGTGTACTCTGTTATGTGTACTCTGTGAGAACACTGGGACTTTTAGGGGTTTGTTTCTCAGAGCAGCTGGTATTGATTATCGTACCTAATACGAGAAATGGACAGAGATCTCACAGCCAGGTGCCAGCGGTTCATGCCTGTAATCTTTTCGAGAAAGCTGAGATCTGAAGTTCATGATTTGAAACCAGATCAAGCCAGAAAGTCCATGGATACTCTTATCTCCAATGAACCACCAAAAAGTAAGAAGTAGAGCTTTGGCCCAAGCGGTAGAGTGCTAACCTTGAGCAAAAATGCTCAGGGACAGAGCCTAGGCCCCGAGTTCAAGCCCTAATATTGGCACACACATACATACAACCCCCTTTCCCACAAAAGACACATTAAAGACAAATTTACAGTATGCTTGGAATCCCTAGGTATTCAACGAAATTTTCCAGTGTTACCACAGTGACCCCCATCTCCTGGGACAGGATCTCACCGTGAGCCAGGCTCTCCTGAAATTTACCATCCTCCTGCCTCAGCCTCCCAAGTTCAGTACCGGGATTACAGGCATGGACCACCATGCCTGGCACCATAATTTTTCTGAAGCCAAGTCTTTGAGTAGCCATAGAATTGATCTGGAGTCTCAGGATCAGTATATTTGAGCATAATGTTTAACTGTTTGGATGTTAAACCAAGAATACAGTTAATACTATTTAAGTAAACCATCAGCAGAGCAGAGATTCGGCTGAGGTTTAGAGATAATTTTATCTGTTAGGACTGGGTGCCAGTGGTGTCTAGCAGGTAAGCCCCTGAGCATCCTAGAATGAACAACACGTCCACCCACTGGACAACCACTCAGTTCACAAATATCAGCCGTGTTCAGGTTGAGAAACCCTGGCTAATCAACCCCACAGGATGTTGGATGGTGGGCTCTGTCCTCCGGACAGAGACAAGTGCTCACGATATCCAAAAGACAGTGACCTGTTATGAGGTGCAGTAGAACAAATCTGGCTCTCCTCACCTAGCAAGGTGGCTTCGACCACTCTGGGAGGGAGTGACAGCCGGGATTGTTCCTGGAAACATGCCGAAAGGCAGCCAGTCAGTCACACATTTGATGCATCTTCTTCATCCCAAAGTCAGTGTCGCTGTCACCAGACTCGGTGACAAGTCACCCTTGAACCTGCTGTAATCCTGTGGCATCCTCTTTGGACAGCCCAAGAGTGAACATGACCTCCATGCCTCCCTCTCACTCCTGCGGGCTCAGCAGACTTGGTCTCTAGAGAACAATGTCAGATTGTGATGCTCAATGAATTATGAAGGAAACTGGCGTGCAATAGACAAAAGTCGAGAAGCACCAAGAAAGTCCTCATTAAACACATGCATACATTAGCATGTGACTTTTCTATACCATGACACAAAGTCTAATCTCAAAGCAGGGGGTGGGGATGGAGGGGAGAGAGAGAGAGAGAGAGAGAGAGAGACAGAGAGACAGAGAGACAGAGAGAGAGAGACAGAGACAGAGACAGAGACACAGAGACACAGAGACACAGAGAGAGACACGCACACAGAGAAACACTCTGGTCTTAGATACACACAGGTTATATAGTTGGTTTCCTCCTAGTAATTTTCAGCCATGCTCCAGGGTCTGTTTCCTCCTTTCTATACCAACATATAATATCTAGCTTATAATGGTTGGTATGGGGATCACAAGGGAATATACATAAAATGCTTAATTCAACATCTGGTCATCATGAGAGTGAAATAGATATTTACAGATATATAATAAAAACTCCATACAGAGTGTAGTCATGTATGACAGTCACTGCTGACATTTCTCTCCTTCATTCTGTACCCTTTGGGTACAGAAAAGGAAGCCAACTCATTCTCATCCCCAGGCTTTTGAGATAGTTGTTTGGAATGCTCTTCTTCCAGGCCCTTTGCATGCCTGCAGGATCTCCTCCTACCCTCAGACAAGGTCCCTCCTCTGCCATTGTCTCCATAATGACTTGCCAGCCTTACTCATGGCAATTCACTGTCACAGGATGGGTTACATTTTCTTTGCAATACCAACATCTGCCATGATTTTTTGGGGGGTATTTTTTCAAGTATTCCTATTTGCTAGGCAAGTGCTCTACTTCCTGAACCATGACTCTAGCCCTTTTTGTCTTTGCTATTTTTTGGATAGGGTCTTGCCTTTTTGTCCAAGCAGGCCTTAGACCACAGTTCATCCACCTCCACTCCCTTGAGTAGCTGGGATTACAGGTAAGAGCCACAAGCCCAGCCTTACGTGATCTCATTCACATATTTATTTCTTTTTCTATTATCTTTACCCCTGCACTGGTATAAGCTGCTTGCAAGCAGAGGATTGATCTCATTCAGCAGGTAAAGGTGACATACTTAGAGTGCTATCCATTTAGTGGTTTCAATTAGCATTTGTTAAATAAACCAACACTAACTTAATTAACACAACATGTTCAGACTGTTCCAATGCTTCCAAAGAGATCTTTTAATAATAAAACTAGGATCAGGTCCCAATAATGTGGGCTCTAAGCTTCCAGTAATACCCACAAAGGGAAGAGACTTTGCTTTTTATTATACCCTCTTCTGGAAAAACTCTCCCCTGGGTTTGGTTTCTGGTGCTTCCCCACAGGCACACCTAAGACACTACTCACCATTGCCACCACCTGAAGCTTGAAAGTCCATGAAACTCCTCCATTTCTGGGGAAGTACAGACCATAATGCCTGGCCAATAAGAGCAGAGCTCAGGGATTAAGTGAATTACTTTCTAGCCAATCAGAACAGAGTTCAGAGTAGGTGGAACACTACCTGGCCATTCAGAACAGAGATCAGAGTCTAATGGTGATATAAGTATTTGCAGGTACAGTTGTGCATGATTGAGTCTGTTTGAAAATACCTGTGGGTAACCAACCATGGCTTGGAGGACTTCCTAATTTTCTTTCAAACTGAACCATCAGGCAACTCCACTCTGCCACTATTTCATTTACCCCATGAAGTAGATTTGAGATACAAACTATGCCTTAACTAGGCAGCTTCCATTCTTGCTGAGATCATTAATTGCCCAATTGGGCAAGACGAGGTTTTAATTGCATGCCAGAAGCTTTATTTTCTGCCCTAGGCAAACAGTTAACCACATTAGTACCCCCCTGATACATTAGAAGTTGGTCAGCAATGAAAAGTGAAAGAGCCACTTTGAGGGAGAATGGAGGTGCCCATCGGACTCTAGCACTTCCCTCCCTCTGCCTCCCAGCAACTGTAGCTACCTGAGGGAGAAACATTTCAACCACCAGTACAACTATGGGAGAAGGTGTGAGCAATGCAAGGTGTCTGATCCCACAGATCCATGGTGAGCTATAAGAGCATATGTTAGGATAGGTTGAAGGCAGACAGATGTAGTTCAAATATGGGCTGTGCCACTTTCTACCTATTGCCTGTTTCCTCGTCTGTCAGACAGGAGAAACGAATAACCCCTTCTTCTTTGGGCAGTTAAAATACTAAATGAGAATGAAAAGTTGCAGGTAAAGGCTTGGGCCCAAATTCTGACACTTGGGAGATACACTGTTAGCTGTTATTATTTTATCACATTAATCTATCACTCACCCATCCATTCTCCCTTCCAACAATGAATTCATTCACTCATCAATTCCCAATCCAACATCCACCCATCCACTCATTCGTCTATCATCTATTAATTAATTCATTTATTCATCCATCCACCCCACATCCAATCATCCATCCACTTCCCATACAGTTCCCCTTCCAATCATCTATCTTCTCACTCATCCATCCATCCATCCATACATACATACATACATACATACATACATACATGTGTTCATGCTTCAACGTACCTATGCATGCATACAACCTTTCCAGTATCTATAACAAGTGACAGGTTGAGCATGGCAAGGGTGTTACAGAAAAGCAAGAATGGAATGGAAAGAGAGATTGCACAAACACCTGTCAAGGACCTCTGCACCCAAACGTCATCTTCACCAGAGTCCTGTGTGCCTTATACCCTTTTGTAACAAGCAAAAGACTGGGTTCAAGATGTGGAAATAGGGAGAGAAATGGGTAGACAGAAGATGGAATGGATCTTCCTTGCGATGGTAGGATTATGGAGTAATTCTCTTTCTGTATTTGTGTCACTATTTTCCAACAATGAACTTAAAAATAAGCCAGTTATTATGATAGAGATAATAAATGCTGCTAAATTGAAAAGGAAGAAAACTCTGTTAAAAACGAACAAGTTTTGGGGCTGGGAAGGTGGCTCAGTGGGAGAGCGCTTGCCTTGCATGCATGAGGCCCTGGGTTCGATTCCTCAGCACCACATAAGCAAAAAGAAAAAAGCCGGAAGTGGCACTATAGCTCAAGTGGTAGAGCGCTAGCCTTGAGCTGAAGAGCTGAGGGACAGCGCCCAGACCCAGAGTTCAGGCCCCATGACCAGACCCCCCCCCCAAAAAAATAAACAAGTTTGGGGCTGGGAAAGTGGCTAAGTGTTAGAGTGCTTGTCTAGCATATATGAAGCCCTGGGTTCGATTCCTCAGTACCACATAAACAGAAAAAGCTGAGTGGCGCTGTGGATCAAGTGGTAAAGTGCTAGCCTTGAGCAATAAAGAAGCTCAGGCCATAAGTTCAAGCTCCAGGACTGGAAAAAAAGAACAAATTTAGTGCTGGAATGGCATAATTGTAGAGCACTTGGACAGTATGTCTGAGGCTCTGGGTTTGATCCTAGTACCACGAGGAAAACTAAAAAAGAAAGGAGATTTGTAACAGCTGAGGTGTTCTAAGGTCATTCATTTTCGTCTAGCTAAAATAGGAATGATTATTTTTATGAATAGGGCTGGATAATAAATACGGAAAGACTTTACGTGATCTCTAATGCACATCTGTATTCTTCCATTGCAGTGCAAAAGGCAATGTGCAAACAACGTATGTGGATATGTGCCAATACAACTGTATTGACAAAACAGATGTGAAGCTGCACTTGGCACATACGCTTTGCTGATCTCAGTTACACAGAGTGAGGCTAAAAGTCCAAGATACTGACTCTGTCCGGGGTTGAACCTTGGGAATGAGGTACGGTTGCAGGGCTCTGGCTGACTTCATGAATGCTGGTGCATGGGCTGATCTCTGAGCCTCCATTTATGGATGAATAAACTGGACAGAACAGTCATGACAGAATATGCATGTGAAGTAAGAGACTGTTAATGAGGCAATCTACAATTCAGTAACCTTTTTCTGCATTAATCACACTTGTCTACTTTCTCCTGCATTTTCTCTATATGGTTGCATTATATAGATTTCTTTAAAAAATCAAGGTATTGTAAACAACAAGAGAGAGAGAGAGAGAGAGAGAGAGTTAGCATGAAAACCCATTAAGGTTTAAGGAGAATGCTTCCAGCTCCTGAGTGGACAGTGGGCTTCCAAGTCAGGAAAACATGGGAGGAATTATCTCCAGTCCCCACGGTGGGCGCGGTTATGGTGGCCAGGAATGGGTAGCCGTGACAATGGAAGGCCATAGTTCATACCTGCAGGGGCAGAGCCTGCTTGAGGGCCAGCACCCTGGCAGGTTCTGGGCAAATGGATGCAGAGAGGGTAAAAACAGGAACCACTTCGGGGGGACATTTAGAACTGCTCGATGAAAAATCGCACCGTGAATAACATCTTCCTCTGTGGGTTCATGCATAGAAGAGAATACACGAACAAGCGAACCGTCTCTCACAACCCCCATCGCTATCAGTCAGTGCAAGTCCCACATTGGAGGCTGCCATTGCTCCAGTCCTCTAACTACCTCTTCCCTTCCAATTGTAGTGCTCGATTACCCTTTCTGCATGGAAGTTAGATGGTGCTACATCCTGCTGAAAGCCTTCTGAAGATGCCCATTCATCTCAGAGTGAAATCCCAGGTCCTTCCCAGCCCCACACGCCCTGCAGCGTGCAGCCTCTGATCCTGTGAACCCTGCCTTGTTGAATTCTGCTCCAGCCACACTGGCCTCCTTGTTATACTTGAGGTTTCCCAAATCCCACGTGCCCCACACAAATTCTATCAGAACAGAAGCTCTGTGAGGACAGGAGCCTTTCACAAGAATCTCCATACCACAGCCCAAATGCCTAGTAGATACACAGCAGGCGTAAAGGTAAGCATGCAGAGCCCTTGCTGAACCATTCCCTGTCTGTCCATCTCTCTAGCAGAACTGAAGCAAAGCTTCTCACCAAAGATAGAAGAAACATATGGACATGGATTGGTCCACATAATACCAATTTCACCATTCTAAACCCGCATTCTGAATCAACATCCACCCGGTGTTTCCTATAGCAGAAGTAGAGTTTTTACAAGGATAATTTCTTTCTGAAACAGAAATTCAGGGTGGTAGAACAGGCCTGTACAACTGAACCTTGGGGAAATGAATGTACAGAAAGTTCTAGAAAACTGCAAGAAAGTAGTCTGTCCAAGCACACTGGAGACATGATAAAAGTTAGGATCCTTAAACACAATCAGTGTTTTATGTCCCTGAGAATCTAAGCTCTAAGAAAACAATAGCTCCTAGAATTACCAAATTTGGGAGCACAAAGTCGCTCATAGAAGGGGAGAGTCAGGCTGCCCTGGAGATGGAGAGATAGTGCTTCTAGGCCCTGAGTTCAAATCCCGTGAGTGACAAAAAAATCTACTAAATTTAAAACAACACTGGAGCTACCTGGGGGGGGGGTGACATTCTCTGATATCTAACAAGTGTGCGATCCAGACAGACTGTGGGTAAGTATTTTTTCATTAACCGAACAAAGGATCCCATCTTGATTGGCCTCCAAGGCCCAGGCACTGTGGGGCTGAGCATTCAAATTCTCCTAGTTAAACCATCACGGGACATGCGACATTCCCAGAAAAAGGGGGAGTAGTCCTAAGTATAAAGCCCTTCACAATGTTTTTCCTGGGCCCAGGCCCTAGATAAGAGAAATCATTTTCAGAGTAAGGGCTTCCCCTGCAGGAAGATTTTTGTGAAGTTCGTTTTTTCCTCAGCCTTCAAAGGCTTGGCCCTCCAGGTGATCGAGTCTCCCTGCATGTCAGTTCTGCACCCTCGGGAAGCTGGCTGCGTGCCGCCAGTGTCTGGGTGGATGCCACCCTGCCCCCACATCCTACGCACTTCAGCACAACGCAATATCCCTTCCTGGTTTCCTCAACACACTCTGTTTATAAACACTCTGCCCCGAGTCACCCTATGGATGGTTCTGGGGTGTCCGCTGCTCCTGGGCTCATCCTCTGCTCATAATCTCCTTTTGGGGCCATTGGGCTGGTGGATTCTCTGTGGAGAAGGCAGGTCATTAAGAGATGCTCAGTGACTCTCAAGGCTCCACTCCAGCCCAGCTCTCATGACTACTTCTTAATTTCAGTGCACTTCCTGTTCAAGTGGGAGTGGACAGCCAGGGTTAGAGCATCCCAGAAAGAAGAGTATTATTCATTAACATGGTTCTAGGTGCCAAGAGTTGGTATTTGAATACACTCCCTGTGTGGATCCCTCGACTGGACACCAGGGGGCGCTAACAGTGGTTGTGTGCCGAAAGCTGGGAGTCTGACCTGGCTGTCAGAGGAAGGGAAGCCAGGGGGGCCTCCATTTCACTTACGAGTTTATTTTATTTCTAAAGCAGAAAGTTCACTCTTGGGAAGGCATTTATTTCTACTGAATCATCTGCAGAAGCGAAACTTTAAAAACCATTTCCCTTCCTCTCTCCTATTCCCTCTGCCCCCTTCTCTCCCCAGTCCCTTCCTTCTCCTCTTTCTGTCATTGAGAGCACTTCCCTTTATTAACTAAATGGACAACACCATTCATCCCCCAATAGAGAGTCTGATAAGGCTCTTACTCAACTTCCCTGCTTTCTGGCCCACAGATAGCCTGGGGCTTCCCCAGTGCGGCCAGTGGGTGGCTTCGTTTGTGTATACACATTTCATGACCCCATTTCTGTTTCTCTTTTTCCTAAGCCTGGGTTGAACTTCCAACTTGCTTTTTTCCGGTGCAGAGCAGCACAAGTGGCCACAGGGAAGTTTCGAGGCTAGACCCAGGCCTTCTGAAGATCAGAAGCTAGATGACAGTAGGTAGGCCTTCTGTCTTCAGCCCTCACAAGTGTACCTCCACTACGAGAATAAGTCAGAATGAGCTTTCCAGTGGATGAGGGAACAGACGGCTTTTAGCTGAGCCTAGCTTTGGTGACCTGAAGGGTGATAAACTAAGTGGTCTTCCTTTTAAACTAGTGACTTCTGGATTGCGTGTGTGTGTGTGTGTGTGTGTGTGTGTGTGTGTGTGTGTGTGTGTGTGTGTGAGAGAGAGAGAGAGAGAGAGAGAGAGAGAGGGGAAGGGGGAATCAGTGCTAGGATTTGAACTCAGAGCCTAAGTAATGTCTCTGAGACTCTTTTTGCTCAAGGCTAATGCTCTACTGCTGAGCGTAAGCACCTTTTGTGGGAAACTGTATATATAGTTTCTAATAAACTGTATAGTTTATTAGAGATAAGAGTCTCATGAACTTTTCTGCCCAGGCTGGCTTTGAACTGCAATCCCCAGATCTCAGCCTCCTGAGTAGGTAGAAGTACAGGCGTGAGCCACCAGTGCTGTTTGGATTTTTTTTTAATGCAACAAAAACTAACTGTCCAGCTAAGCAAACTGGATAGTGTTCAAAGACATTGGGAGGAGTTTTCATTGGGGCTGGTGGCATTCCCTATACAAACTGCTCTGTGGCTTCTACTTCCTAAACCAAGAGTCCCCATTGGGCACCGGTGTTTTCAGACTTAGCTCTCCAGAATTCATGCCTGTCTCATGAATTACTGACAACTCTAATGAATTTTCATTTTACATAAACTACCAAGAACCAGCCAATCTCGTTTGCATCTCAAGACCTGTGACTATCAACGTACCATTTGGTGTGGCCATCTCTTAGGAAGATGCACAGCTACTTGAGGAAATGCCTAGGGCCCCTTGTTGAACATGGTGGTTGCATGGCTTTGATTCCTGCTGGATTTGTCTCCGTCACGGGCTGGTCTTTGCTTTTGAAGCTCTATGGATCTCAGACAAGTGACACATAACCCTTGCCTTCCTGCAGTGCTGTGGGTACGTGAGGGGGCGGGTAGTCCTCCCCTTTCACCAACTTAGTAATAAGTTAGCTGCACTGGATGTTCACGGGGTTGCACGACATGTCCTGATCAAGTGCTGGGAAATCTCATCATAAAATGATCTACTTACTGGTCTTTTGCACTGACATCCTCTCCTGGAACACTCCTACCCAGCCTCACCCCAGCCTCTGCTGTCTCTCAGCCCTGGAATCTTCTCAGCATCCTTCCTGTCTGCCTAGGATTGGAATTGTGATGCCCTGGCAGCATCACATCCTAAATGTCATTAGGTAAATACCTGCTTGTGTTTTAGTATCCCTTCTTCTCTGCTACATGTTTGAGTTTCAAGAACTGTGTGTGTGTGTGTGTGTGTGTGTGTGTGTACATATATGTACATGCTGTTTTTTTTTAAAAAGTCATATCTTGTTCCAGATCATCAGCCAACAATTAAACCCACAGAGACCAGATATAATATCAGATTTACCAACACGATTTTGGCTAATCAACCTATTAAGTCTTTCTAGGTATTTGTAGGTCAGATACAACATGGATACCTGGCCTGCCTTGTTCGGCCTGCAGTAAGTTGATAGCTTCGTTATTATTGTTTAAAGACTGTGAGAGTGTAGTTCCTGCGCAGCTCCCTAGATGGGTGTGAACTCCCCAGGTCATCAGAGGCTCCTTGGGTCATCTGAGGGACTGCACTGAATTAGATATAGTAGACTTTGAATTGCTACACCTATATACCACTAGGAAAATGGGAAACATGTTGCCAATAAAACTGGATTGCAAGAAAGATGGAAGGATGTACTCTGATTCTGGAGGATGCACCTGATATTGGATGATGTCCCTGATTCTGGATAATATACCTGGTTCTGGAGGATACACCTGATTCTGGAGGATGCACCTGATTCCGGATGTTGTCCCTGAGTCTGGATGATGTTCTTGATTCTGGAGGATGCACCTGAGTCTGGATGATGTTCTTGATTCTGGATAATGTCCCTGAGTCTGGATGATGTCCTTGATTCTGGAGGATGCACCTGATTCTAGAAGATATGCCTGATTCTGGAGAAAACATCTGGTTCTGGATGATGCACCCGATCCTGAAGAATATCTCTAGGTTGGAGCAAGGCATCTACTGAAATGAGTTTGCCAACCTGACCAGCTGATATTTTACATCCTTTACGGTATCCTTGCCTTCCTCTCCCATTCCAAACAGAAAAGGGTCTGCATTTTAGCCCCCAAAGCATTGATTTCAAGTGCTTTAATAGTGTTTCATATGCATGTATGTTTTCATCACATCTATCTACCGTGTGTTATCTCATATCATTCTGAGAAATAATCACTAACTTTATCTGTATTAATTCTGACCAATATAAAAATCTAAAAATGGACAGAGGGTTTAGCTGCCAGACTTGTCGCCAGACTTGTTGGCACTAGTCCACAATTCTTTATCGCCAAGTCCCCAAATCCTGAACATTCTAAATAGCAAGCTTTAAAAATGTTTTCATAATTCATGGAACACAAAAAATCAGACCTGAACTGCTTTCCTAACCTTTGGAGCTGTTAAAATCGTTTCCTTCAGTCATGTGAACACTTTGGTGCAAGTCATTTATATTTTTAAGCACAGGATGAGAAGGCCGCCCCTCCCCCACCCCCAGCCCCGGCCCCAGCAGGTGTGTGGTGTGGCCATGGTTACAGGGATTCTGGTCTCTTTCTAACATCTGAACAAGTCTGCACTTCAAGACACATGTGCTCCAAAGAGTTCAGGTGGAGAGTTTGTGAGCCTCCAGTGTAGTGACACTGGCCCTGTCAGTGAGCTTCCAGGCAAAACCAAATTGGGATTCCCCACAGCCTTCCTTCGGCACTTTAGGTGGGGCTCCATGATTTACTCTTTTTTTGCTGGTTGTGGGACCTAAACTCTGGGCCTGGGCGCTGTCCCTCAGCTCTTCAGCTCATGGCTAGTGCTCTACCACTTGAGCCACAGTGCTATTTCTGGTTCTTCTGCTTATGTGGTACTAAGGAATCGAACCCAGGGCCTCATGCATGCAAGGCAAGCGCTCTACCACTGAGCCACCTTCCCAGCCCTTACATTGTTTCTTTATTCGGTCTTGATCTCTCTGAGTGACTAGGCACCCGTGTAATAGGACATTGTCCCCAGACAAGGATGGGCTCCTAATTCTGTGTCTTATAACTCTAAGCACTCAAGGAGGAAGTCATGAGAGAAAAAAAAACCAAGGCCTTGTGCCTGTGTTTGAGAGCCATGTGCTGTGAGGAGAGGGATACCTGGGCCTCCCTATATGTCGATGTCCTAACATTGTGAAGGAAGAAAAGGGTAACCTTTAATAAGCATGTTAGGTAATTAGCTAAGTCACTTGTCAATTAACTGGATTACCTAAGAGCTAATTTGTTTCTCCAAGCAGCAGGCTCAGTGGAAAAGCAGGTGAGGGAAGCTTGCTTTGAAAGAGTAGCCTTCCCAGCTAGGTCCACAGGAGGCCAGCGGGGCACGTGTGCTGGTCTTGGAACTCCCTCCGGGAGAGACTGTCCTCCGAGAGAGACTGCCCTCCGAGACTGCCCTCAAGATTGCCCTCCGAGACTGCCCTCCGGGAGAGTCTGCCCTCCGAGACTGCCCTCAGGAAAGCTTCCTTTTTTTTTTGTCTCCTCCTCCTCATTCTTGTCCTCGTCATCCTCCTCTTCTTCCTCTTCCTCTTCTTCTCCTTCTCCTTCTCCTGTTCCTCTTCCGCCTCCTTCTTTCTTCTTCTTCCTCCTCATCTATCTTATGTCCTACCTCCCTTTCTACCTCCCTCTCTTTTTCCTCCCTCCCTCCCTCCCTCCCTCCCTTCCTTCCTCTTTGTTTTCCACTGTAGATGATCTTACCTAAGGCCAGGAGCTAGCTAGTAACTCTTTAGGGCTTAACAGGACAGGAAATTTAAAAAGTAGGGGAGGGTGTGGATAGACAGGGATTCATAGAGCCAGAGAGAAAACAGACCTCCATATTTTTTTTTTTTGGGGGTCCGGTCGTGGGGCCTGAACTCTGGGCCTGGTCACTGTCCCTCAGCTCTTCAGCTCAAGGCTACTGCTCTACCACTTGAGCCACAGTGCCACTTCCGGCTTTTTTTTTCTTTTTGCTTATGTGGTGCTGAGGAATCGAACCCAGGGCCTCAGGCATGCAAGGCAAGCGCTCTACCAGTGAGCCGCCTTCCCAGCCCACCTCTATAATTTTTTTTACCCATCATTTAAAAATGATGTACAATGGCTTCTTATCCCACTGGCTGTACAAACACAGACCCAGGTTGGGTTGGACCTGCAGCCTGAGCTTTGCCGGCTGCAGAATTCGCTTATCATGAAGCAGCTGACTTCCTAATTTAACAGGGCTAGAATTTGACCATCCTGAGGTTTCGAAAGCATCTGACCTCCTTTCCAGGCCTCCCTGTCCTCTCCCTGTCAGAGGCCAACAGCTCTGATTCCAGAACCAAATCACCTGAATCCCAGTCTTACCCCGTGTGCAACTTTGGGTCAGTTACTCGACCTCTCTGTGCCTCCATTCACACCTTGTCCTCTGATTACAGGCTAGCTCCGCGGACTACAGTGAGTACCATTATGTCATTTGATACGGTGTCAGCAAAAAGTGGGGACCTCCCTCCCCCCCAAAGTGATCCCTTATTTTTATTGCTTGGATAACATTGGGGCCCGAGGAGGGATGTTTCCCCTTGTAAAAAAGAAAGAAAGAAAGAAAGAAAAAGATAAGCAGAGTCCGCTTCCTGATTGCTGGAAGCCATGTGGTGGTGGAGTCCGTGCCAAAAGGAGAGGGGCTGTAAGGAGACGTTCTCGGGCCCTCTCCGGGCGTGCTTGTGCAAACAGGATGCTGTAAATGTCTCTTTGGTGGGGTAGCCTGCCAGCAGGTCTCAGTTGGGCCTGGTGATTTATTGGGCTCTCTGCTTTGGTTCAAATAGGTTTTCCTGCCTCCACTCTACAATGATTGCACTCGAGTCAAACCCGGGGCAGTATCAGGTTTGTCTCCCCACCCCTAGCAGAGGGGGTGCTGAGAAGGGTATTAAAGAGGTTTCCTGTTTTGGTTTCCTCGTTGGCACCATGGCCAGGCGGAAGTCTCCCAAGGGCTGACTTGGCATACACACACTGGGGTTAATCCCCGGCCCCGCCCGACTCTGGCAACTCCAGGACTGTAAATGGGCCTGGCAGGGCCTCCTCACCGCCCCCCCCTTCTTCTTCTCCCTTTTGATGTTCTCCCATTCCCAGCCTTTCCTGACAGTAAGCACAATCACATTACACAGCTTTCCTTGGAAAGCCCCCTGGTTAATGATCTGGTGGTTCATAGACACTGAGACCTTCCAGAAAAAATAGCAATCCCTCTTCCCACAGCTTCCGCAAGCCCGTGTGATAAATGACACCTGTCATTCTGTCACAGACAAGCCGTTCCCACCAGAGTGTCAGTGATGTATGGCGCACCAGGATAGGAAATCAACTTTCCTTCTCTCTCTCTCTCTCTCTCTTTCTTTCTTTCCTTCCTTCCTTCCTTCTTTCTTTCTTTCTTTCTTTCTCTCTCTCCTTTTCTTTCTCTCTCTCCTTCCTTCTTTCCTTCCTTCCTCCCTCCCTCCTTCCCTCCCTCCCTCCCTTTCTTTCTTTCTTTCTTTTTTCCTCTCTCTCCTTCTTTTCTTTCTCTCTCTCCTTCCTTCCTTCCTTCCTTCTTTCCTTCCTTCCTCCCTTCCTCCTTCCCTCCCTCCCTCCTTCCCTTCCTCCCTCCTTCTCTCCTTCCTTCCTTCTTTCCTTTTTTCTTTTTTTCTCTCTCTTTCTTTCTCTCTCTTTCTTTAAAGCCCTAAGAGAACTGACAAGGACATTATCAGCCTCCTTACTCCCAAGACCTTGAAGACACAGAGAGAGAGAGAGCAAGGGAGAGAGAGAGAGAGAGAGAGAGAGAGAGAGAGAGAGAGAGAGAGAGAGAGAGAGAGAGGTTGAAAAGTTTGAGTTCAGGAAAAACAAAAGGCGAGAGCGAGCTGAAAAGGAGAGCATGCTCTGTGGAGCTCTGGCCGCAGGTGAGCTGCAGCCGGCCCTGGCATTGTTTGTCTCTTTGAGGCACTTTTGAGATTAGCCAGATTTTCACCTATCTGCTGATTTATGGAGGGAAAGGTTGAGCTCTACTCCGTGGGAATTCCAGTTTCCTTTCAGAGCCTCAGAAAAAAAGTGAGTCAAATCTGAGATTCGTTTTTTTTTTAGCCTAAATTGCCACCTTTTGCACCATCCTCAACAAAAAGCATTAACTTTCCTTAGCCTGTCCCCTCCCCGCCGGAGACTGGCTCCTCGCAAAGGTGCTCCCTGAAAGATCAACAACCTTGTCTTTCTGTGTTGGGTAATTGAGCAGGAGATGACTTCTTTATCTCTATTTTGTTTCCTGGTTTTTACCCTCACTTCCCATGATCCACACATAATGAATTAAAAACACAACACAACACAACATGTTTTCCTTCCTTCAAAAACCACTGTCATTAGATCTGCTTGGGATTTGGATAGGAAAGGCAAACGCAGTCACATCATCAAATTGGATCTGAACAGCCAGGTGTCAGAGCTCACACTTGTAATCCCAGCCATCTGAGGATTGTGGTTCAAACTCAGCCTGGGCAGGTAAGTGCATGAGACTCTTAACTCCGATTAGCCACCAAAAAGCTGGAAGTGGAGCTGTGGTTCAAAGGGCAGCGTGCTAGCCTTGAGCAGAAAAAGCTCAGGAAAATGTCCAGACCCTGGGTTCAAGCCCCAGGACTGGCGCACACACACATCACACACACACAATCACACTTACACACACACAACCACACAATTAGGTCTGAGCACCCACTGAGTACCACCATTTCCATTTCAGACCCCAGACAGGAAACAGAGAGAGAGAGACAGCTGGAATCTCGCGATGGGGGATCGCTCCAGCTTGGCACCAGTGGCCTGTGTACGGGGTCGTTGAGAGGTGGGGGCCATCCTCTGTCTGGCAGGCTGTCCTGCAGCAGCCCTGGCTTTTACACACTGAATACTGGCAACACTTTCTCCCAGTGGAGACAATCAAATTGTCCTCGGATATTACTGAAAGTCCTGGGAAACAAAAGTTACTATCCTTGAGAACTGTTGTTTTAAAAGTCTAAAATCACACCACCAAAGAAAAATAATACTTATGGGGATGCATCATCTTTATGGCATGAATTGGAGTAGGTAGGTAATTAAATATTAAATAATATGCTATGGAAAATGTAAGCATGAGCACGAAGGTGCCTTCCCAAACAGTCCATCTGCATGGCATCAGGTTATGCAAATGCTCCCATTTGAACCAGCGAATGACAACATTTTTGCTGTAAGCTGTGAGGACACGTTGATTTTGTGTACCTCTTGTGTGCAGATATGACTGGATGGAATATGAGAGGTAATGGGTTTAAAACAAACAAAAGAAATCTGTGCTTCAGACAAATCGTATTACTATTAGTAGAACATAGCAGACAACCAAACATCTCTTTGCCAATGATATTATGAAACAATTATATCAAAGCTTTTGAAATTGTTCACTCATAATTTATTAAACAGTGGTACTAAATTTTTTTTTGGAGCACTTAAATTTCTAGATTGGATTGAAGAAGGAAGGGCTGAAATGAAACACTTATCTCTCTGCCTTCATTGTAAATGAGAGCATAGAATCACTGACATCCACATCTTCTGAATGGAGTTTCTACAGTGGTATTAAAAACATTCCTTTTTTTTTTTTGAAAGAAAGCCCTACTTTGACCGATCCAATGAAACAAGAGATAAAAAGAAAGCTAAGCCAGTTTCTAGACACCATATAAAATATCTCAGCCTGTCACCCATCAATTGTCACCAAAAGAGATCAAAGTTAATTTGAGGGACACAGAAAGATTTATCCACATATAAAGCCATTAGTGGAAATGCATGGAAAGACAAAAAACGATGTAATAGGCTGAGCTGTGATCACAAAGAATAGAAACAAGAAGTAATGGAATTAATATGTTCGGAGGGCCTGCAAGTGCACACACACACACACACACACACACACCACACACACCAACTTCAACACAAAAACAAGAGGAAGACCTTGAGGCATTAGGAGGAACTAGGAGCCATGGTGAAATGGACTCATTTTCATTAATTGGTGAAAGAACTTGAATGCCTGCTAAAAAAGTACTGTTTTAATAGTCAACAAATGATATCAAAGGTTGCAATGGTGAGCAATATGGTCCCCTTTAAAAAACAAAAGCTTCTCCCGCCCTGCACATGGTGGCAGAAGCAGCTGGTGGAATTTGTTCTTCACCGTATGGGTTTCTATCTTGGTCAATTTAAGACAGACAATCCTTTGTTCGCACAGCATGGACTGGCCTACCAATGGGGAGACTAATAAAATTTTATGCTGTTATAGGACTTTTCTGTCTCATCTTCACCTCCTGGTCTTGCATCATGTGGAGGGCAATTACACATTTATTTATTACACATCCCTCAGATATAAAACCATGAAAACTCTACGAAAGACAGCAGCTTCTCAATCATCCATCAAGAAATACCAGCTTCAAAAGACAATCCTGCACCACATCCTGTAGGTCATTACTCACTCTCGAAGGCTCATTTCAAAGGCAGGATTCCTCTTTTGATATTGTTAGATAGTGTGTGTGTGTGTATGTATGTGTGTGTGTGTGTGTGTGTGTGTGTGTGTGTGAAAGTGCTGCTTTGGGGGTGTCAGTACGTCCACATTTCCTCCCAGGACGTGATTACAGGCAGGTGTGCGGGCATCCGTTTGGATTCTGTCTACACAATGCCAATCCAGTCCATAGAGAGATGAAACCTTCCATTACACAACTGGCAGCTTTTGTTACACAATGGCGAACTCCCTCCCCACACTGCACTGACTGATTACTGGAGTTTCTTGTCAGTATCTGAGATTGAATCTGGTTAGTATACAAGATTGGAAATGGACCCCAGAGATGACACAGACTTTACCACCTGGCAGTCCTCAAACTCTAAAAGGGACCCCTATTCTACAAGCCCAGACTCCTCTGCAAGAGCCAGGCTCCCTTTTCACCCTGCTTTTGACTAGCCTGCTGTATTTGAGTGCTCAAGCTTCAGGGGTCTTTTGACTTTGTAGTGTGTGAACCAATAGCATCCCCCGAACTTGTGAGTATTTTCTTCAGCCAGACAGTGCTCCATAGACACTTGTTGCCTGTGTATTATTCAACGGTTCTAGCCACAACGGTTGCAGATTTGGTGAATGCCACTCATTATCTGGGATGATTCGGAAGTGAATGTATGCTCTCCCAGAGGCCCCCCGAATGACCACAATCCAGCTACCCACAGCACTAGTACAGTACTAACACTCTCCCATCAATAGCAACTTTCCCTCCCTCCTTTCCTGCATCCTCCACCCCCACCATTGGTGTATCCTAGGATGAACTCCAGCTCCAATCATAGGGTTTCACCGTAGGAGAACGCAGTAGATTGGCACATCCATGCAGACAGGCAAACAGACGTGAGCATTACATATCTTATCCCCAAGAGACTCGCCCTGCCACGTCACACCAAGGTGGGTGCTTCTATTGGCTCTGGTTCTCCTCTGATTCTTTCCTTATTACCCATGACTTCTGCTGTGGCCTGACATGTGGCACCATGGGAGAACTTTCTCCTGGGCTCATCTAGAGAACAAGGGCTCCTTGCTGGCACCTGGGGATAATGCTGGGCCCTGGGCCCCTCCCTGTACCGCCTGGTGCTTTGTCTGTCAGGATGTTCCAGCCTGGGTTTGCGTTCCAGTTTCCGTGGGATAAATCCCAGTGGAATCACGTTCTCCTGGCTCACCTCTTGTCTCAACAAAACTTAGTCTTGCCACTCGTTCATTCCACTCTCATCTGTTTTTTTTTTTTTGGTTGGTCGTGGGGCTTTAACTCTGGGCTTGGCCGCTGTCCCTCAGCTCTTCAGCTCAAGGCGAGAGCTCTACTGCTTGAGCCACAGCACCACTTCTGATTTTCTACTGGTTTATTGGAGAAGAGTTTCACAGACTTTCCTGCCAGGGCTGGCTTTGAACCGTGGTCCTCAGATCTCAGCCTCCTCAGTAGCTAGGATGACAAGTGTGAGCCACCGACGCCCGGCTTTCTACTCTCCTCTTTTAAGAACCATTATTATCTTCATAAATTTTTGTACTTTGACTCTATTCTTTGAAGAGAAACATTTAAACAGATGTAGATGAGATCTATATTTAGTATGCCGATACTATATCGCCTATATTATATACCATACCATTAGTCTGTACTTGGTAATCTTTTTACATTTAAATACATAAATACCATTTAGTGTCATAAATCTTGATCCAGTGTGTTGATAGCTATGTTTCTGTGGTCTAGGCTGCCTGCCACAGTGTTTGAAGTCAGACTTGAGGGTAGGTGGTTCAAATCACAAATCCATGAACACTCTGGCTTGCTAAGGTAGCTCCTTAGTGCCTCTGTGCCTCAGTTCCCTCATAGATCTAAAAACAACACCAACAACAATAGCTAACTCATAGGAATTGAAAGAGTTAAAGTGCACAAAGTAACTACAGTAGGAACTGTCAAGTACCAGACATTATATGTGTGTTAGTTGTTACTCTGATAAGCAAACCCTAAAACAAGAATATGACAATTATTTCTGTGAGGAATGTGTTCTTCATGAACATAAGCAGTTAATTCAGCAAAAGAAAAAAAAAAATTGAGGCCGCATTTACTTTCCAGCTCTCAGGAATGAAGGGTTTTGAACTTTTCACAAGTTTGCACTAGGAGACTGTGTCAGATTTTTGGTCCGCATGGAAGATTCTGGGACAGATGAGCCAACCTCGGGCATAGGCCTGCTGTGGCTGGGTGGAAATGTCAATTTGTGCTTTTTTTCCACGGGTCTCTTCACAAATTATGCCTTAAATGGAAGATGTATTCTCAATTTTAACAGCATCCACACATGCTTCATCGGGTAAATAGCACATAGGAGATAATTGTCCTAGGGGCGGAACCCCCAAACACTTGCGGGAAGCAGTAGGTCATACCTGTGCCGGATGGAGGGGCCTGGTCAATGCGTGACCGTAGTTCACGCAAGGCAGGGTGACAAGATACCAGTCAGCAAAAAGAAACACTATTTTTGGGTCCAAAGCTCATCATCACCCTGCATGCAAAGGGCAGCTTTGTGGTAGTGTGAAGTGGGGCATTATTATTATTATTATTTTTAAATTCTAATCCTGGTAAGGCCTTGTGGGTGGGTTGAGAGAACTGCTCAGTGGCCTGGCCTCTCTAGGCTTTCCTGAATCTTTAACCTCCTGAATGCATTCTCTGACTGACAAGGTCACAACCCCGGGCAGCTTAGCAGAAAGACTTCAAATGTTTACAACTTCCAGAATGAGATGAGAGAATTGGACGAGGTCAGATGCTGTTGGAGCAGAATCACTGAACGTTGGTTCTTACCCTGCCTGCTGCTATGTCTCCTTCTTCAAGTCACAAAACTCCACTTCTCCAGGAGAACACACTGTCTCCCCCTGCTTCATGTGAGTGTATCATGTGATTCAAGACTGGACCAATCAGAGCATATCCGGGTTCTGACCACATGATTGGTGAAGGGTTGGCCAGGTGACCCAGTTGAGACCAATGAGAGCTCATTAGCTTTCCCTTCCTGCATTGTCAAGAGGCTGCATGTAGTTTGAATCCAAAAGTGGGGTGGTTGAGGCTGGGGCATGGGTTCTCAGAATGAAACCGATACAGGAGGAGAGGGGCTTGATCAGGCTCTTTTATTTTATGCCTTGGTTTGGCTATTCTCTTGGATTCCCATCAATTTGCTCTCTTTGCTTTTTTTTCTTTTTTCTAAGGCACTTGTAGGGGAGTTTTCTGCCACTGATGACAGGAGAGAGAGCGAGTGGCAGAGAGAGTGACATAGAAAGAGACAGAGAGACAAGAGACAGGGAGACAGAGAGGAGAGAGACACACAGAAAGACAGAGACAGAAAGAGAGACAGAGAATGAGAGAGAGAGAGAGAGAGAGAGTTCTTATTCAGAATGTCATGGAAAGTTCATGCCCATGAAGAGGGATTCTTAATACTTCTGAGGTGACCCCTGACCCCAGCCTAACTCCACTTGTTTCCCACCGAGGTGGCATTCCAGCACCTGAGTTTCTACCCACCTCGGCCTCCACTCCTTTACACCCTCCTTCCCCAGTGGCCAGTTGCTCTGCCCAGCCCTTCCCTCCCTGCCTGTAGGCAGAGCTCTCTATCACCAACGCACAGATAGGCAGAGCAAAGAAGTGCCAAGTGCAGAGAGGCCACCGCAAAGTTAACTCGTGGAGATTGGAGGGATCCCTTGGCTAGGGAGGTCCCCGATAAGGGCCGGGAATGTGGCAAACGCTGCTCAGGCCCATTCCATTGGCCTTGTACCCGTGACACCCCTGATGGCTGACTTTGAAACAGTTAAATATGAAACTGTCAACAAGGCCTTGTCTTAATAACCAAACTTGAGGCCTTTTATCCCGGAAGATTTATGAAGTAATTTTAAAGAGATCCAAGCAAACATCTGTCAATAAATTGAATGCCGGCTACAGGATTTACAAGCAAGACAAGAATTTCTCATTAAGTGCACATTAACACGGTGGGGATCATAAATAGAAGGAGGCCAGGATGCAGAGCCGCTCGAGCTGTCATTAAAACACTATCTAAGAACTAATGAGGAAGTGATGGAAAGGCACTAATGATGCCTTGGGCTCCCAACTTCCCAGTCTGCAGAGGGCCGGGCGGAAGATGACGACCCCGGGTGGCTGCGTGCTGGCTCACATGGCTCTGGGAAGCTCATTCTCTTCTCCTCTGTGGGTCCCCAGGCCCACAGGAGGACAGCAGTAGGTTCACCACCCTGTCACCTCCTCTCCCCCGTGGAGCTGGGCTTCCAAGATCCTCTTAAAACCCGCTGACACACACACAGTCCCAACTGCACTCTTGAGGTTTCTTCCTTACAACGGTGCAGAAATGACCTGCATTCAGAAGAAACTCTACTTTGGATTTTGCATTTTGAGTGACATCTGCTGCAAGGGACAGCTCCCAGGCAGCCCCACAGTGACCGGGGGAAGTAACGGACAGCCTACAGCGGTGGGCTAAGCTGGGTGGTCCAGGCACATTCACTGCATAGTGGCCTTAGAACATGTTTTCAATTGATCATGCTTTATGGAGATGCTAGCCTGGGCTGAGGTGTACTGCTGTAACAACAATATTCTGAAAGGCACTGTACTAAATCATGTTTTAGGAATCTAGGAACTTCTCCTGGGCTAAAGCAAGCCTCTTGGTGTGCTGAGAGATAAGGCTTGATGGCTATTGAAAATGGAGAGAAAGAAAAAAAAAAGGAGGGAAAGCCCCTGAAGGTGTGGACCTGGTGTCACCACACCCCTGTTTGAGGCTCCCTGGCACACTTTGTCTCACAAAGTTCTCCCTCCACCCCGAGTGACGGACAGATCAGAGCCACCAATGGCAGAGCAGCAATGCCCGAGTCATGACGAGGCTGGAAAGGAGCCATCACCAACCAGAAGCTCCTTTGGGTCAGGTGACACACAGCTCAGGATGGATGTGCTTCTGTCCAGGCCAAGGAACAAGCCAGAAAGCCAGGCCGAAGCCCACAAAACCACCACTCTGTGTCTTTTAACAATGTTGCTTATGTTATTAAATTATTGTCACAGTGGTGTGTGTGTGTGTGTGTGTGTGTGTGTGTGTGTGTGTGTGTGTGTGTGTTACAGTTGGCCTTCTGTATCTATGTGTTTGGTAACCAATTGATGGAAAATATTCCAGAAATAATTGCAATCAGACTGAACACGTGCAGGCTTTTCTTTCTGTCATTATTCCCCAAACAGATGCAGTACGACTGCTATTTAGATATAATTGACATATCAGGTATGATACGTAGGCAACAAATGCTTTAAAGTGTAGGAGCAGGCCCATGCAGGTACTAGGGCCCTTGTAACAAGACTTAAATGTGTGTGGATTTTGGTACTGGAGGAGGGTGTTCCTGGAACCAAGACCTCGAGGACAATGAGGGATTACTGTTTTTCCATGCATCCCCTCCCTGTCTTGTTCTCTTGTCTGTTTGCTTCGGTCCCTTGATTGGACTCTTTATGAGGTTAGGGCTGCCTCGGGCTTGTCTGGCACTGTACTTTTGGAGCTTAGAAGAGTGCTAGCTTAGAGTGGACTCAGAGTGAATATTTACTGAATGAACAAATGAGCAAATGAATGGAGAAGTAAATATCTAGGGACCTTAAGATCCAGCTGGGTTGTCTTTTTAAGACCAAATAAGACCTGGGCATGGTAGTGTACACCTGTAATCAAAATACTTGACAGGCAGAAGTAAGAGGATCATGAATTCATGTCCAGCTTCAGCTCCATAGCAAGATCTTGTGTTGAAGAAAAGGCAAATAGAATAAATGTTTGAGTGAAAATGAAGAGGATAAGACTTGAGACTTTCCACAGTCAGGTGCTAAAACGATTAAATGCTGGGTGCACTTTAGTGTGAGTTCTCATTGATTAAATAGTTCAGAGGATTAAGGGCTGTATGTACGATTATAACAGGAGATAGGCAAAGCTTGCACAGAGCGTTTGTGGTTGGTGGGAATGTGCACATCACGTGTGAGTCACAGTGGTACTCTGGAGGGCTTGCCGCTCCCCGCTGTGCTGCTGAGTCCTGCCTCTGACTCTAAAGGCTGCACGTATGCTCACTTTCTTTTGGAAGCAAAATGCTGGTCAGTTACGTGAACGATACTAGGGATTCTGGGAAAGAGGAAAGAACCCAGGCTGGCCAACCATCAGCCCCCAGGCAGAGATCGCACACTCACCCCATGCTCCCAGCAGACCCCTGTGCAGCTGCCCCTTCTTCCTCCCATTCACTAAGGCTGAGTGGCTCTGAGTTGCTAACAGAAGAGAGAGAGAGAGAGAGAGAGAGAGACAGAAAGACAGAGACAGAGACAGAGAGACAGAGACAGGCAGAGAGACAGAGACAGAGAGAGACAGAGAGACAAAGAGACAGAGACAGAGAGAGACAGAGACAGAGACAGAGTCAGAGACAGAGACAGAGCTACTTAAGAGATGCCACAGGAACCAGCACAACTTTTCCAGCCCAGTCAGCAGGGAGGACGGCGTCTAGATTAATTCTGTCTGATGAGCAGTGTGTGAGACATGCTCCCATGGCAGGCAGACTGTCCACAGACGCTCACTGTTACTCATTCCTTCATGTATTCAGCAAAACAAGGAGCCCTTTTCTGGATGCCATATTTCTCAATAGTCAGAGGAAATCCAGAAATTTAGGCTCAGCAGCTCTGTGGGAGTTTGTAATTAGTGTTGGGAGTGGAAGGTGATATCTACACAAGCATAGCAGGAGCATAGTAAATTCTGCCTGGGGGGGACTTAGAGATGGTCACATTTGGACTGGGTTTGGGGGGATGGATAGAAGTCCATTGGGAAGAAAAATAAAGGCACAAGTATGTTAGGGTTGGAAGAAAAAGAAAGTGCATCTACCTCTATCTGTCTGTCTGTCTGTCTGTCTGTCTGCCTGCCTGCCTGCCTGCCTGCCTGCCTGCCTGCCTGCCTATCTATCTGTCTATCTATCTATCTATCTATCTATCTATCTATCTATCTATCTATCTATCATATACTATATGTGTATGTGCTTTAATATGCTTATTTTAAAACAAGAGACTCTAAAACTAACTAAGTGACTGTTCAAAGATAATGTAACTATTGATAATTGCCCTGAATAGTCTCATCCACAGAGCCTGTGGTGACATTGCTTGGAGTCTGGGGATGGAAGCTGAGCTTTCACAGCTGGGCTGTAGTAGCGACTGGGAGAAGTGGCTCTGAGGGGCCGTGGGGTGGAGCTCAGTGGGGGCTGGTGGTGGTGGGCCTGGAGCTGGCTGGGGACAGTTGAGACCCACCCCAGTGTCAGAGCAACTGTGGGGGGGGAAGGATGATGGCTTTGGTGACAGGCTCCATCATGGAGGGGACAGCTGTTTACAGAGTCAGAACGGCTGGCAGAAGCCGGATCCCAGGCCCTCCGCTGAGCAGCACAGTTACGTAAGCTCCAGGATCTGAAGTCTTGGTGACCGAGTCCCAAGATCCTTTCTAGGCCAAAGCATTTGCCCAACTGATTGTGATTTGGATGAAAAAAAAAATAGTAAAAGAGAAAGAATAAGAAAGAAAAAGAAGAAACAGGACCCTATATCCTTGTGCCTGCCAAGCTCCATGAAGAGGTCAAGCAGCTCCCAGAAGGAAAATTTCAGCTAGCAGATTTTACCAAATGTTGGCCAGTTGAATTCTTCGCCTTTGGACTATGGAAGGGTTATTATCAATGATGAGCGTAAGCAGATAACCACCAGGCTGTAACTACAGGACAGGGCGTGGGGGGGGGGGGGGGCCTGGGGCTGGAAGCCAGCAAAGGGATCATTTTACCACTTGTGTTATTTCAGAGCTCAACCCCACTCCCCCTCAGGTGGGGATGATGGGTAGGGACTGAGGGAGACCCCCTTCTCACCCGAGGATCATCTACCCTACTTACACACTAGTAATCAGCGTCACCATACACCTGGCCATGACTCTCCTTCATTTTGCTTTTGACTATAGAATCTGCATCTAAACAGGAAGAAAATCATCTGAACAGTTATTTCAATCAGCAAATAAGAAGGGAAAAAATTCAAACATCTTTTTCCTCTTTCTTTCTCTGCAGATAATTTCCACCCCCCTCTCCCCCATATAATGGTATAATGTAATGCTGTTCTCTGGATAAAGCAATTTGCATTCCTTAAAGAATGAAAGGCAAGAGTAATATCAAGTTTATCCAAACTACTGAGGGAAAAGACACTTGCCACTCCAACTAAAACCAGAGGTATAGCTGTTGGAAGATTCCAGGGTTTGAAGTGAAGAGACAGGGCCAACAGAGTGGATGCCACCCAGAGCTGCCATGTTGCCTGGAGAACTTGCGGTTCTTCCTCTGTACAGCAGGGTTGAGGGGGGCAGTGGAGGGGGGCTCAGAGCGCTGAGGAAACCCTGGAAATTGGGGTGTGGGGCCCAGTGACTGGCACGTAGGAAGTACCCACTGCACAGCGCAAGGAGCTGTTTTTCCCTGCTGTTCCCTGCGTAGCTCAAATGAGCTGTATGTTCCCTGAGGACCGGCTCTCCTCCCATCCCTTGTCTGTTTTTTTCTTCTTCTTCAGTATTTTCATTTGGTAAATTCATGTGCTAATATAAACTCCCCACCCAAAACGAAAGTATTAGAAATGGAGTCTTAAATCGAACACACTCAACAGCTCCCGCGGGAGTGTGTGAACCGTCTACTCCACATCTGTGCCGTGGGACTCTCCTCGGTGGCTGCAAATTTGGAAGATGCATCACGTTTTCATGAATGCAGACACAACAGTAAAAATAAAAAGTAGTGTCACAACTTCTCTGTGTGTGTGCAAATGAATTGTAAAAACCTGGCCTAAAGTCTGCAGGCTGGCAGGCTGGATGGTTGTGGTAGGTATGGAGTACAGCGCCATAGGAAGCATTCATGCTATTCAAGGTGAAAATGGAATGAGGTAAGTTGAGGGAATGGGTGGGGTTGAGACTGATGGGGGAGAACAATAGAAAGGCTGGTTCTGATCAAGATGAATTGCACTCATGCATTGATATGCTGAATTGAAGCCCTTTGTACAACTACTTAGAGCCAGTGAAACAACTTTAAAGAAGGGTGGATCCACAAACAGGAAAGTCAAGTGCAGAGACGGAGAGGCTGGGGAAGCTCAGCCTAACAAGCAAAGGACAGAGAGAGACAGAGACAGAGAGGTACAGAAAGAGAAACAGAGACACAGAGAGACATAGAGAGATGACCAGGAAACTATAAAAGGAGCAGATAGCACAGGATCATATGTACGTGAAGTTACACACATGTGTGCACACATAAAGACACAACTAGTTCCCTGTGCCCTGGACTGGGGGTAACAGCAAGTCAGTGAGCTATGGAGCCAGGACGCGTCTCATTTGGACAACACAAACAAGATGCAGACTCTGAGATATATCTGTTCCTCCCTTTCAAGTGTTCAGCTTCCCTTATTCCTGGTGGTAAGCAGGGAGAAGTCAAGTGGCGGATCACCAGAAAACTGTAATACTGGAGCATGTAATGTGTCAACCTAAACCAGCACCGGAAATCCTGTAACCTCAGGACAGAAAACCATTGTGCAAGGATAGGGTACAGTTTAATATCTTAGTGTGATCACACACACACACACACACACACACACACACACACACACACACACACACTGGCTTAATCCAACCAAACACTCCTGATACCATTTTAAAGAAAATGTAAGACTCTGGTCCATTTCCCACAGAGAGAGGGAATGAGATGCCCTGTTTTCGTGGCGACAATGCTCTGGAGATGATAGAGTACTTTGTTGCTTCTGTTTCAGCGTTTAATCCCCCTCCCCCAGGCCTGGAGAGCCACACCCATCAGAGGGACCAGGAGACTGAAGTTTAGGGGAGAAGCGAGGACTTGCTAGTGGGCCCCCACTTTTCCAAGGATAGAACGCGTGGAAGGCCTTTCGTATCTCTAAGCATTTTCATGCTATCTGTGCCTCCAGATGGCGTGAACGTCTAAGCCCACGAGACAGGTGGTCTAATTGTTGAAAAATAGAAAACACATCTATCAAAGAATTCGAGGACAACAGTTGTATAGCGGATCCTACAAGGACAGACTGATCAGCCCTATTTGTCCTGTTAGCTAAGAAATTAGGCGAAGTGGGCAGTTAGGTCCTGAGCACACCAGCAGTCAGCATGGGAGGGACAGAGCCTCAGAGTCTCATCAGACTTGTAAGTGGAGACAGGGTTCTACAGTTGAGAGTATGATGGGATTGTTGGAATGGCTAGATGTTTGGTAGATTTTTTATTAGTTTTTCTTGAGGCAGGGCAGGTAGCAGAGAAGTCAATAAAAATGTAAAAATACACATGAAAGCAACACAATTATATATCTCAGCTTCCTGCTCAGGCTGCCTTTACATGACTGTCATCTGATTTTCTTTGAACCCACCTCAGTGCTGGATATACACTCTAGACCCGTAGGGCGATGTTGTGCCTACCAAAGGGGCAGATTGTAAATAATGAACTCGAGCAGGGAAGACGGGAGCTGCGGGAGCTGGCGCTGGGTACTGTTGCTGAGCTAGGGGAAAGCGGAGATTAATGACAGGAAATGGAGTCACATCAAAGGCTAGGAAGTAGCAGATCAGAGCTTCTGGCTGGAGACACAAATGGGGGTCATGTCCAAGTCAGCGGTGCCAGTGGTCCAAACAGTCAGAACCGTCTGGAAGAAGGTGAGTGGAATGGCATGGAAGGTCAGGCGGGGAGGGGCCTGTCCAGGATTCTGGGACCAGACTCAAACCTTGGAGCGAAGGCCAAGGCCTGGACTGCCGTGGAATGAACAATACATGGAAAAACCATGACTACTATTGGTTCTTGTAACAACTTTAGAGCCAGGAAGGAGAGGAAGGAAGGAGAGCAACAGAGAGCTGTACTCTCAGGGTAGAAAATGGAGAGTAGAAAGGAAAAAGAGAAAAGGCAGAAGGGGGAGGAAGGGATGAAGGAATGAGTAAGTCAAAAAATTAAGTTAAATTGGATTCCAGAGGTAAACCAGAAGGAACGTAAATTCCTGATAGGCATTTTGTGTCAGGATAAGCTAACTAAACATGGATTCGATACCAAAGCCATTTGCTATTTAGTGCATTTTTAGCATGCCATATAGTGAATAATATCAAACACCTTATAAATCTACAAGTAAACACACTAGATGATAACAGAAAAAATACACTGGGGCATAATAAATTATACAGGTCTCTAGGCATTCACACAGTGAGACCAAAGGAGAATATCCTTAGGAGAGAATCACATAAGCAGAATAACTATGTGCATTTGACTATATAAAACAATATTTATAGAAACAAACTCCAGGAAGTGGAAACAAGAGGGCTTTCTCTCTCCTTTGTTGCTATTTTTTTCTTTCATTCCCTTGTTTTGTTTGTTCATTTATCTGGGTTAGGGAGGGTATAGAAATGGAGAGACAAAGGGTGAACAAATGCAGCAGTGGTACTCACTGGAGACTGTTGAAAATGAGCTATACAGCTTGTGGGGGGGGGGCACAGGAAGGGGAAAACGGGGAGAGATCATGGGAAGGGGTGACATTGTTCAAAATGAAATGTACTCTTTACCTGACTTAGGCAACCATACCCCTCTGAATACCACCTTTACAATAACAATAAGTAAATTTAAAAAATAAATAAAAAAACACTCAAAGGGCGTGGCTCTCTGTCATCGATGTCAGAGTACACACTCCATGGGTAGGAGGGGTCGTGGCACTCAGAAAGGGAAAAAGAGAGCTGTGGTTTTCTAACACTGAAGATAGAAGGAAAGAGAAATCCTTTAGTGGAGAACAGCAAAGATTAACCAGGGACAGAAAGAATGATGGGGAGCCTCCCAGATGGGGACCAGCCAGTCCAGAAGCTGCACGCATCTAAGACTGCACTTGTTTAATATGCTCAGTATCACCACTGGGGAACGCTAGAGCCCTTTTGAGAACCCAGGACCCAGGGCGGAAGCTAAATAAGGAAAGGCTATGTGGCAAGGCAGGAAAAGAGTCAAGTGATGATGCCTATCCAGATCTGACTTAAGGCCGGCCAGGGAACATGTCTAGGGATGCTTCCATTCCACAGCCTGCTCTAGCTCACCTGCAAGAACAACCCTCATCTATTTTCCTCCTCCTCTCTCTCCTCCCCCTCCTCCTCCTCCTCCTTCTCTTCCTCTTCCTTCTCCTCCTCCTCCTCTTTCTCCTCCACCTCTTCCTCCTCCCTCCCTCCTTCCCCCCTCTCTCTTAAAGGGTTAACCAAATGTACATAAAGAGTAACAGATTAAAAGGCTACCCCAGTGAATGTCTTGGGATTTCAGAATGTACTTATAACATATTGCCTTAGCAGTTGCAAATTTTTTTTAGGAAAAAGAGTGTTGGCTTTTCTCTCCTCTCTTCTTTTGCAAAATCTAGAGGCCAAAGGAGACTTCTTACAAAACACTGCAGCAAGAGAAACATAACATGGGAGAAAACACCAAATCTGCCGGAGCCACGGAGCTGAACCTTCCTTTCCTCTCCACCCCTTTCCAGCTGAGACACCGTCTCTAATGACGGGGTAGATTTGACGCCAGATTCATCAGAGGACCCGGCTGTTCAGCTTTTAACTTATTTTTGCAAAGCAGGTATTTTTGCAAACAAGAATTAGAGAAGAGCCTCCAGCTAAATTGCAGGGAGTCCCTGCAGAGCAAAGCCTTAGAGGGACAAATCACTGAAGAAGAAAATGCATATGACAGGGTTGTTGTCTCTTTATAAGCATGATCACATTGTCAACAGACATTATTTATCACTTTTTTTCCCACTGATTTATTGTCCCCAAACATGTAACCTAATATGGAGGGCAGCACACACATGCCTGCACAGATGTCCTGTGACTTTCTTGTGTTTCACAGGATAGTGAAACACATAACCCAACATGTTTGGGGGTGGAGGGGGTGGGTCTCTGTTTGCTGCAGTCAACATAAACCATCGAATCTGGTTTGTCTTTTCCTTTTTCCTTGAATTTCTTTCTTCAAAGTTCTTCCTTTTTGAAAGATGCATACATAGAATGCAATCATTATTGAAAATGAGACAGTTAGTCACTGCTTTTAAGCATCATCAATATGTCATGGGGTTAATTTATGATGTTACCGATCCTTTGGGAAGAAAATAGCATTTCACTTATAATGAACGCACAGGAGAGGGGCTCAGACTCACTCCGATTTTCCTGAAGCCACACAGCTAGGAAAGATTAAGCTGAGGTTTGAACTCAGGTATCTGTTGCAATCACTAATCAACCCTGCTTCTGTCCGAGGTAACCAAACTAACGCATGCAGAGGCTCATCTCACAGGAAGTCGGAGTCTAGCTTCTGCAGCCTCCATTAGTGTTCTACCCAGAAACGCACTGCTTCCTGTGAGGTCAACCCAACCATATTAGATATAAAAAAGAAAGCCAAGAAAGGTAACACTTGTTCTTGGCTCTGTCTCATCCTTATGGTTTGACATTTTAGTCCTGTTAAGATACAGGACCTATAACACAAAGCTATTTTTTGGGGGGGTCCAGTCATGGGGCCTGAACTCTGGGCCTGGGCGCTGTCCCTCAGCTCTTCAGCTCAAGGCTAGCGCTCTACCACTTGAGCCACAGCACCACTTCTGGCATTTTTTTCCTTTTGCTTATGTGGTGCTGAGGAATCGAACCCAGGGCCTCAGGCATGCAAGGCAAGCACTCTACCACTGAGCCACCTTCCCAGCCTCGCAAAGCTAGTTCTTGAGTTGTATGTAGATTTAACGTCCCAGCATTCTTGCATCTAGAAATGGACAAACATTGTATATAAATGCACAGAGCCACCACTATCAACGGTACAGAAAGAAGCTGATTTTCTCTACCTTTTTTTTTTTTTTTGGCTACCCCTTTCCTTCTTGTGATAAGAATCAGCAGGATACAGGGCCATCCATCTCTTCCTTTTTAAGAAAGGAAATTGAATGTAGCAGTGAGCTTTTCTGGAACTGCTGGCATGTGGTTGGTAACACATTGAAGGGGGCCTGGTGAATCAGTCATGCGTCTGTGCTGGTGACCAAAGGTAAGCGATGGGTGCCAGGAGTCAGAGCCGGCCACTGGGAGGGGAGGGGCTATCTAACAGCTCCACCCCCAAACATCATTGGGTGAGCAGAAGACAAAGGTTAGGCCTTCATTCTGTGTTTGTGTGTGTGTGTGTGTGTATATCTCCTGATTATAACAATAAATCCACGTCTATATTGAAAATCTAGAATTTACATAAAAATGTAAAGCAGGAAACTGCCTATGATAAATCATGTCATAATAATAATGTTGCATAATCATATCATCTTTATCACTGTATCTATCAATAGCGAGATCTATGTACAGAAATACTATGCCTATAACGGTAGAGTATATTACGGACATAATTACTATTTTTATAAGTTGCCTTTTGTTTTCATTACTTAACATATTGGAAGCTTTTTTATTTTATGAGCATAGATTTTTTTAAAGGGTGGATGACAATCATTGCAATATTTGTATTAGATTTATTTTTTATTGTCTCTAAATAGCTGTACAAAGGGGTTTCAGTTTAGCAAGGTAATTTATGAGCACAATTATCTCAATCATCGCAATTTTTTTTTTTTGTCGGTCATGGGGCTTGAACTCTGGGCCTCAGCTCTTCAGCTCAAGGCGAGCGCTCTACCACCTGAGCTACAGTGCCACTTCCGATCATTGCAATTTTTATCAACACGACCAACCTCTTCTTATTGAACATTACAGTTGTTCTATGTTTCCAGTTTTCCAAATGATCCACTGGTTATAATTGTGCACATATCTTGTTGTGGATAACCTTCTACTGGGTTGGAATTACTGCACCACGGACCAGACCTTGCTCCCTTCAAAGGTGAGGGACAGAACAAGGAAAGCTCCTCGGGTGTGGTGAGTTTGGCCTTCCTCCCCACACAGGAGAAAAATCTCTCAAACTCCCCACCACTGGCCAGTGTCATAAGTAAAGATGCTTCAGTGATCTCGTAGCCAAAGTAGTAGCAATGAGAACAGTAATGGCACGCTGTGGTTTAAGTTGCACTCTTTGGAAATAAAGTCATCTATCTCATATATTTTTATAGCTATCTTAAAATATAAGCAAATCGAAGAATGCAGAGCAGCAAATGCCAAATCCAAGGGCTCTCATGAAGCGAGCACAGAGCAAGAGAGCAAGTCAGAACATGAACACACACAGCGGGACACACAGAGGGAGAGGGGGTGGGGTGGGGTGTCTGCCCGACACAGAAATGATACTAGGCTTCCACAGTCAGCCTGGCCCGGCCCAGCGGAGAAAGAATTGGTGCCAGATAGGCGAGACTGTTCCTTCTGTGAAGTTTGTTTTTCTTTAGATTTCTATCTCTTTCCCCCTCAACTGACAAAGGAAGATGACTCAGGTCGTCAGCCATATAGGAAAGACATTGGTTACCTCCAGCAACATTTATGAATCCCATTTCGGATAAAAGCCACTATTTGAGTCACCAACAAGTGTCCAGTCTCAGGCTAGATAATCGGCATTTAAATGACAACCACAGAGCTTTAGTGTAATGTCTTATCCTCTACTAAGCAAGACCGTGGAGAAGGACTTGCCTGGTGCTGAGTTTGGTTGCCAGGGCCAACCTCCAAGGTGGGCACCAGGCAAGGAGTTCAAACCAGGCCTTGGGCTCTGCCTGGCTCTGCCATGCCAGGCAGATTGGAGGCTGTGAAGCTTTGCTTTTCTCCATGGTCCTTCGTGAACTGGGTTCAGATCCCTGACTACAGAGTGTTGATGTGAAGATAAATGAAATTGGGTACAAGGAACTGGTAACAGGGCTGGGGTGCTGGTGGCCCTCCGCAGAGCAGCATTCCGCTGACCTTGCGGTCACTGGTCCCTCAGCACCCAGGCCTCGGTCCCAGTGTGACCCCCTTCCCAAGGGTAGCCCTTTCTTGATCCTTTCCCGCTGTGCTCTACTTCATTTCAGTGCGTGTGTGTGTGTGTGTGTGTGTGTGTGTTCATAACACTTAGCACTCTCTTGAAATAAGCACATTGAATTCCTTGTTTACTTTTTGAACTTTTCATTGGGATAGAAGTTGTGTAGGGGAGATGTATGGATTGTAAATAAATAAATAAGTAAATATATATATTCAGTACCTAGATATGAGTGCCTGAAACTCATTAGACACTCAACAAATACTCAAAAATCAAACTGAACAAGTGAGTCTTCACACACACACACACACACACACACACACACACACACACACACACACACACACACAGATAATACCAGGACTCTACTTGGTTTCACTGATTCTCTCTGTGTTATTCTCTCTATCCCATTGTTTCTTCCTCCCTTTCTTTCCTATTTTTGTTTCTTTTTTTTGTTGTTGTTGTTTTTCAACAAATAATTATCGAACCAACCTCCCTGCTAAATGTTGGGGATATATTCTCGAGCAAGACAGAACATTCTGGAAAGAACCCAGGCTTCTCTGTGCAGCATGCTTTCACTTCCTGGTGGTTGGCGGGGTCTCAGCCTTCGATTCCCTTGTGTGGAGGCGTGGGGTGGGGGAGGTCAGGGAGCCTTGCTCAGAAGCCCCACGCCTGTCAAGCACCTGCAAACACGACCCCAGATTCTGCTGCTGCCTGCAGTCCTGGGACTTGGGCCATATTTTACTTTTCTGTAAAATATGCTATTTTGTTTCCAGATCTACTGCTGTCCACCAAAAATACAACTCTGTTACTAACCCTGCCAGCTCCTGAATGGTACCTTTGTGGACACTAAAAACAATTTAATGGTATGTCACAATAGCAATTCACTCTGTTAATAGCCCTGCTCAATAATACTACATTGCATAAACCTCCTCCAGTCGTCTGACAAATAATTCACCTTTACACACTCCCGGGTAAGCTCCATTTCACTAACAAATATATTTCTCCCCAAACCTACAAATATTCAGCATCTCTGTCCTGTGACAATGGCTATTTTTTTTGGATGAGGTCAGTGGTATCATGTTTCTATTACTTTTCCTGGCGGTTGCTCCAATGACAATGTTTTTTTTCTGTGCAGGGTAGCAAATGAGGGTGCTGCACAGGTCCTAGGTTCTTGCTGGCATTGACATGTTAGAAAGCTTGGTGACCGCATGGCACAGGGGAGCCTTTGCTGCCTGGAGAATGGTGGGTCTGTATTGGGAGAGGCCAGGAGACTTCACCGGGAGGAGCCCTGGGGAGGGGAGCTCACATAGCGCTCTCCCTGACAGTGGCTGGACATGGGGTCCTGACAAGCCAGGAAGACGAGGAGGCTAGATCTCAAGAGCTCTGTGGAGTCAGGCATTCTGTGAATACAGATTCAGCAAACAACCCAACTGACAAAACCCAGAACTTGATTTTCATTGACCTTTTCCTACGCTTTAATAACCCTTCCATGATAAACATAGGCATCAAACTGAAGCCTGTGACTTCAGCAGACAATGTGGCCTGGCAACCCAGGCTGCAATGTGACCGCTGACCCTTTGCATTATGGGAAAACTATTGTTGTTATTAGTCCCCTCCCAGTACATGGGGTTGTCTTATAAAGAAACACACCACAACAATTGTTTTCTAAAGTGATGTTGATAGCCATATTAATATATAGCTGTTTCCTAAAGGTTACTTTTTGGTATTTTATTTGATACATTCAAGGTCATTGTTCTGGGGCTGAGATGAATTTCAGAGATATTGAGCTAGCCTAGCATGCATGAGGCTCTGGGTTTGAGCCTGAGGCTCAGAAAATGAAACAAAGCAAACCAGCATTCTGGGTGAGCTCCAGGGGTGTCCGTAGACCACCACAGGGATGGCTGTGTGGTAGGAAGCAGTCCGGAGCCACAATTGAGACCATGGAGGGAAAAAGCAATGAGACTGGAAATCAGGCACACTTGGACTCAGCTGAGGGTTAAATAATAATAATAATAACGATGATGATGATGATGATGATGATGATGGTGATGCCAACACCCATAAAGTGTTTACTAAAATTACATTTCCAAACATTTCCAAAGGCTTCAGAGGTAGTAACTTCACTTAACCTTTGGAACCATTCTGTGAGATTTGTTCGCTTTCATCCTCCACTTTACAGCAAGAGGAAACTGAGGCTCAGTGTGGGCACAGCATATCCAAACTCACTTAGCTGGTAGGAGGGAGAGTTGGGGTTCACATCCGGAGGACCTCTCTTCTTTTGACTCTCACGATACCTTCTTACTAATATAGTATTAGTACTAATAGACACAAGTACTTTCTATGCAACATTTGTTCATGCCGTCAAGCAATGCTGTGTCATGTCATTGTCACCCCTGTGTTTTAGAGGAGAAAACTGAAATTCAAGGGTTTCTGGGAAATTGCCCAAAGTGATGCTGCCTGGAGTGGAGGAGGTACCATAAGGTCAAGTCTAGCCTCTGTTTTGTAAATAAAGTTTTATTGGCACACAGCCACACCCATTTTTAGTGGACAGAGCGTCTGTGGCTACGTTCTTTCAACAGCGCTGCCAGGGTTGAGTGCTTACTCCACAGGCTGAATGTTCTGCAGGGCCTAAAATATTTGACACTGTGCCTTATCAGAGATCGCTTGCTGAACCTCCTCTTAGCCATGACTGGGGCAAATGAACTCCTTGTTTGTTGCTGTCATTGGTTGGCAACATGGCCCTGGAAAAAGGCACCCCCCTAAACCCTCAGTATCTTGAGAGCTATATAATGGTATCTGGAGTCATCTCCATGTTGGGCTGGCAAGGAGATGGCATGGGTAGAATCTAGTGAAGTTCCTGGCACGTGTTCAAGGTTCAGGAATCTTGGTTTGCTACTGTTACCATACGAATCTGTTATTAGGACCTCAAGCATCATTCTGGAAAGTTCTACCATACTTAACACCAAGCTGACAAACCCTTCGAGATGCTGGGTTTGCCCTTGATCTTCTGAAAGTGGTCTCAGCCTCTCGGATCAGAGCCATGCCGCCCTGAGGCAGAGGGGTCCCCATCTCATAGCACGAGTGGGGGCCCCAGTAGCAATTCCATCACAGGTCAGAATTGTCCCTGGTGATTGCCACAAAACCTGGTTCGACCCATCCCCCCCAAACGCAGGTTCCTGACTGCATCAGAGAAGGACAAGGCCAACCATGAGGCCCTCCGGGGGTGGGGAAGAGGCCAGAGCAGGTGAGTAACAAGGATGTCTCAGAGAGGAGCGGAGCCAGCCCCTCTCCTGCCTCCTGCCACCCAGGGAAACACAGGCTGGTGCCAAAAGGGAGTTGTCTTCCTCAGGCTCTGTCAACAGAGGCAATGAGAAGATGAGGAGGATTTCATATGGTTTAGGGGAAATTCGAGTGTTTGGGCTTGAAGATGGCTTCCTCTAACAACCATATTGAGCAGGCAATTAGGGCATCACTCTATCTGGCCTAGAGTATACTGCCTTTCGTGGAGAATCCTTTCCACAAGCTCTATTCAAGAAGGAAGGAGGTAAACTAATGTGGTTCAGAGGATAGCTTTGAAGTCAGGCATGCCTGGGCTCAAAGCTCAGCTCCTTAGCTTTTAATACCACTGGTGTCAGACTCCCCAACTTCTGTTCATGGGCCCCAGTATTTCTGCCCCTCTTTTTTCTTGTCTATTGAACTGTTGTGTCTTCCTCTTCTGATGCTGAGCTTGGCATGTGACACATCATCAACGGGGTGGTCAGCAAACAGAAATGTGACATGTTGAAAATACCTACGCTCATCAGCTGCATGCACAGATAGGTGGCACAGGGCCATTTGTCCTGTCACTTCCAACTCTGGCTGGCCCAGCTTAGCCAACAGCCTCCCAGTTCTTATGCATAGCAGGGAGTCTAGCCCAGACCAGTAAAGCCTCATAGCTGATCAGGAAACTGATCACAGATTTATGAAAGAGGCCACGCTGAGACCAGTCAAGCTCAGCCCAGATCAGCTAGACCTCCACAGGGTGGTGAGTTAAAGAAATACATCTTGCTTTTTATTATTGGGGTTTGGGGATATTTGTTATGCAGCACTGCCCTGCAGATAACAGATAGCAGTATTTTGAAAAACAAATGATGCAGTGCACTGAAAGGTCCCAAACTAGTGTCCAAGATGGCTATGATACTAGCCTTGTGACTGTGCTAATGATAATCTACACTTTGCTTCCCGACCTTTCACATGGTCTTTGGCTGTGTTTGTTGCCTCAGAGGAGGGAAGTGGCAGACCAGAAAGCAGAAATCCCCAGGTCTCTCCCCCACTTTGTCTTCAGAAACTTAATTCTCAAGGGAAACTTGGAGAATGTGGAACAGAAATGAACAAAAATGGACTTGGCCAGAATTGTGGGTAGAGAGTCAGTCTGTTTCCTTCTATTCCTCATCCTAATGGAAAAGATATTCTGCTTGGGGTGGGAGGAGGAGGGAAGCCTGCTCAGTTAATAGAAGCCACCTTGTTGGGACTCATGTCCCAGGGAGCTTGAGAGTGGAGACAGCCTTGTTGAGCAAGGCCTGCATTCTACACATGACCCAGCAGCCTCAGAGGACAGCAGGACAGGTGGATGGAACTGACAGAGTAACCCTCTAAGGGCCAGCACATCATCCCAAAGAGCTGCCCACTCTTCCCTCCAAGAGATGGAGGGTTCTGAAGGGCTCTATCCACCTTGCTGAGCACAGAAATGAGTGCGTGAGGTCTAGAAGACCCAAGTGTTACTCCTGGGTGATCTCAGTCTGCTCAGCAAGAGGCCAGTGCTGCCCATGTGGGTGGCGGTGATGTTGGAATGGTTGCTGATGATAGAGGATAACTCCTGAAGGTTCAAATCCCTCCTACATTGGTACAGAGAACGGAGGAATTTTGTGACTGGAGTAGATGACACGTTGAGTCATATCTATCAACAGATGACCTCATCTCCACAGACCATGTGTGGAAGAGAAGGAGGAAGAGGAGAAGGGAGGGAAGGAAGGAGGAGATGCTGCTCTCTTGCAGGGTGGTCTTGGCTGCCCTCAATACTTAAGGAAGACCCTGGCTCCATGGTCTTGTGCTGGAAGGTTCCAGGCCATGGTAGTGAGAGAATCTATTTTCTGCAGCTTGATCTGTATTTGGGTATTTCCAAAATGTTACCGACTTTTAAAAATCAGGATCTGTCTGTCCTACAATAAGAGATGAATTCAGATTTCTGGATTCTCTTGGGAAAAAATACAGGGGCAACAATGCCATAATAATTCATAATGCAAGAATAATTAATACCCCATAGGGCAGCACTACACTAGGGCTGGAGGCTGCTGTCCCTCAGACCCCAGAGTGGGGTTCCAGCACCTTCCCCTCGTCCCAGGCTCCACAGCTCATCTGATCTTGCCAACCGAAGACAGAGGTAGCACCTACCCACTATTAGTGATTTTGCTCCCACATCAGTCAGTAGGCTAAAACTTCTGTGTACTCTAGATAAAAGCTGTACAAAGAGGGCCATTAATTTCTCACCCACTTCATTTATTTTCTTAATTTTGGACATTTGATGTTCTGACCTTAAATGTAGTCATTAAGATGATCCAGTGTGTGCGTGACTTCAAAAGGAAGACACCTCGAGACAGGATCTACCATTTCACAAACACCTTCCCATAAAACACACACACACACACACACACACACACACACACACACACACACACACACACACACACACACACACACACACCCCTGGGGAACAGCAAGTGAAGAATTACTTGCAAACAATGCTGACTTTGTCTGAAGTATTTTTAATTTTTCCCCAAATAGAAATATCTATTTTCCAAGAAGTCCTACACATTTGTGGGGGGATTAAAAAAAAAAAAAAAGGTCTGTCCCTGGAACTTTAGTAAGATTCTGAAAAGACAGCAAAAATGTTGTGGCAAACAGGAAAAAAAGGAAGAGCCATTTGTGAGGAAGAATTATTTGTGTGGTGTATGAAGAGCAAATAAGTGCATCATGACAATTTTATACATCTTCTGTGATTTGATTGTCAGGGATGAAGCCCACAAGAGAGGGATAAAAGTGCGGAGGAAAAGGATCTATTTCACTTATATGGCAAATTATGCAACTCTGAGCTTGATAGCACTTGGCAAAATACAAATGTATTTGAATGGAATTCAAATTGTTGCTCTTTGCCTAAGACACAGGTAATAGCACCAGGGGTCCTGTCGAAGGATTTTTTTTTATAAGAAGTAAGAGTTTAAGTAATGGTAGCAGTATTACAAAATTACCTTTAAACACTGAAAACATTTTTACTTTGTTACAGGGTGTAATTTCCACTTTTTCCCTCTAATGGTTCATATACAGAAAATGATACCCTAATGCAATTTTTCAAATTTAGTTACCACTTTTTGTATGTGTGTGTGTGTGCATGTGTGTGTGCGCGTGTGTGTTCTAAAATTATATGTTCTCGTCTTTGCCCTGTTTGTCAAGACTCCAGGATACATTTATTTCCCCGTTCTTATGGTTCTATAATTTATCTTCTTGTCACAGAACTTTCATAAACTTTTTTTTTTAAGATACAAAATAGTTGCAATAAACTCTGACAAAAATGCTTCCAGTTCAACTTTTGAAATCTCTCGATTATGTTTTGAGCGATTATCATACACGCTCCCGCTGCTGTGTGAAGTGACATCTTACAAGGGTAGAGAAAAAGTTGCCTGGGAGGAGACTCACTGGGTACCATTTATAATTCTTTGCCCTTTTATGTTGGAATGTCTGGATTTATGTCTGTGGCCATTCCTACAAAGAAGATTAAAAGGACAGACTCGTGTCTGTGGCAGATGGACATAATACCAAGTCAAACTCTAGTTATGGAGAAGGATACAGGAAAGGGGGAAACTGTGTTCTTAGGAGTCTTTGTGTACCCATAGGCAAGAGAAGAATGGGTAGCTCAAAGTGCTATATTAAAAAATTACAGTGGGGGGCTGGGAGGTAGCTGAATGGCAAAGCACTTGCCTAAGAATTTTATCCCATTTAATTCTTTAAGCATGCCATCGAACAGTTGTGATCAACAGCACAATTTATTACGACACAATGCCATAGTTCCTCTGAGTGGTAAAGGGGGAGGGAATTCTTTCTCTGCTCCACGTGGCAGGATTGTCACATGAGCTAAGGAAAATGCATCACCCTCATACTTGATATCTGACTGCACCTCAGCCATTGGGTGATGGAGAGACAGGTGGAGAGAGGGAACCTTGGAGAAAGACTGGATTAAGCAGAGACACATTGATTCTGCCCATTGAGTGGCCAAAGAGAAAAGGAAAATATGAACTTAGAACCCCAGTGGTTCCCTGAATGTGATTTCTTTTTGCCATGATCATGAGCGTGAGTGAAGGGGAAATCATGGAGAGGTTAGGGAAGGGAGGCGAGGCTCTTGTGTCTCCTATGGTGCATCAATTTACTCCACCCCTTCGCCTCTGACCTCAGTCCCCTCACCAGAGTTAGTACCCCAAGTCCATGCCCCTGGGACTCCCCATTTCACTGCCAGTATCCCCATGACTAGTAGCAGGTGCTTGTTTTCACCTGTTAAGTAGATGAGTGACCTAAATTATGTTAGTAACTTCACAGTGGTCTTGCTCAGGAAACTGTGTCTCAGGTCATCTCTTCTGGGCTCCAAAGTCATTGGCTGGGAGAGTCAACGTGTCAATGTGGAGCTTTGTGTGAATGGAGGACTCTGTGCTGAATCTATGGCAAAGTTGACCTCCAGGGTGGGATCGCATTAGGAGCCTTTTAGAAGCAAATCAGTCACGAACACGGAGCTGCCCTGATGGGAGTCACATCTTTATAATAAGAGACAGAACCTCCTATGTCTCCTCTCACCATCATATTTCCATATGTGTAACCCAGAAAGTGAGCCCTGAGCAGGACCCCATGGTGCTGGAATTTAGACCTCCAGCCTCCAGAACTGCTAGAAATACATATTTGAGGTACAAGTTGCCTGCTCTGTGCTGCTCTTGTTCTGAAAGCCTGAGCTATGGTACTTCTAGCAGTACCACTGCGTTCTCCTCAGTCACCCTGCCAAATGTTCTTCATGAGAGAGGCTGAAGTGAAATCTAAGGATGCGACCTAAAGCACTGGGGTGGGAACAAACGGCTTCCTACGAGCAGGACGCTGGTTTGGACAGGAACCCAGCATGTCCAGCTTTCAAGACAGACCCAGAGCAGCCTGCCAGCCACTCTCTGCTGGGAAGGTTCTAGGCTGATGACAACAGAGTTGGAGTTTCTCCTCCTGCTCCAAGACAGCAGGAGGTAGACATCAGGAGAGCTGGAGTTACAGCAGTCATGTCAGAGCTGGCAGAAGAGGACACGGGAGAGTGACAACCTTCACTCTTTATGCTACAAAGCTCTAGTTCTTTTCCTCTAGACCCCTGTGTGTGTGTGTGTGTGTGTGTGTGTATTCCTCTGTATATTCAAAGACCATGTGTGTCTGAGCTTCATATTTATTCCATCACCATCAAACATTTATTGACCATCCCAGCCCTGGATTTGATTCTCTAATAGGAAGTCTTAGTTTTACAGGAAATACTTCAGTCTTCTCTTGCTATGCTTTAGGATGATGATGATGATGATGATGATGATGACAACAACAACAAGAACAACAACAATAATAGTTATGATAACAGTAAAGGTGTTTCCAGGAAGCAACAGTCCCCCGTGGTCTGACTGAGCTGAGGTTGGGCCATGCCAGACATGGAAATGGTGCCAGGCAGCAAAGCCATGAGATACCAGGAGTACCTCCTAGCTCTGCCACGCATGTTGACGTCAGCCAAACTAACACGGAAAGACGAGCCAACGTACAGCTGTGAAAAGTATTCAGAAAAGAGGGGTGGTCCAGGGGAGCGATTCCAGAGGACTTGCTGAGCCTGTGCCAATTGACACACGGTCTCCTGAGTGAGTCAAAGCCAGTTAGAAGAAGTTAGCCCATGAGCTGCGGCCCAGGCGTGCATGAGCCCAGGTTCTCAAGCTGGAGCTGATGCCAGTCACAGTGTGTCCTGTGCAGTCAGGATCGACTAAAGTTGGTCAAGATAGCTCGAGTTCAGTCGAACAAGTATATGTTTTGTCAGTGAAGTGGGAGACAGGGGAAGAGGTCTGGAGGACCAAGGACGGAGAGAGGGGCAGCTAGCAAGGTCAGAGCAAAGAGAGCGAGGAAGACTCCATGGCATCTAGATAGTCTGGGTGGGAAGCCATTGACCTTCTGATGGTAAAGAGGTTGACACTGAAGAAAGAGCCCCAGGTAGGGCAAGCACCTATGTGCCAAAAGCAGTTGCCAGAGGCTGGGTGTGTGCTCAGTGGAGGAGCTCTTGCCTCATTTGTGAAAAGCCTGGCTTAGACCCCTAGAACCTCATACAAACCAAAAGCATGGCTCACTAGTGCAGCAAACCCAAGATGAGCAAGAAGACCCCCACCAGAATGCCCGTTCGCTGAGCCATGAGTGGCTCCCTATGTTCTCCATGGTGGTTCATCCTTGACTCCTACACATATTACTGCATTTCTCTCCTGGTCCTTTGTGCTATAGGAACCTATTATTTTGATGCTCCAATTTCTGTTTATTCCCCCCCCCCCCTTGGGCAACCCACACCATTTCATTCTAAAATACCACTTTTCCAATATCCTAATTAGGATTCCTACCCCCTCCCCTTCCCCCATCCTCCCACCATCTATCTCAAGTCCTTTGCTCTGCATTATGTTTTCTGTGATATCACCAGATACTACTGCAGATTGGGGTGTGCATTTATTCCCTCCCTCTGTTCTAGCAATTACTATCCACAGGGGCAAAATCTTCGCTCAAATCCCCACTGTGTCTGTAAAGCCACAGTGCCTGCAGAATGAATGAATGGATGGATGAATGAATGAATGAGGAAGTCTAACCTGCGGATGGCAACAGTAAAAAGCTCATGGTTTGGCCCAGGGTAGAGCCACCTCATCCAGCAATAAGCCACCGACACTGACGCTCCCTCATACAGCGGTAGCAGCTCAGCGTCCAAGATCCCCCTCAAGCCCCACCCTGGCCTCGAGTCTATACTCAATCTCTGGGTACAATTTTAGAACCTCGGTAGCTCTTCCTTCCTTTATCTGTGTGTTGTCCCTGCTTCTGAATTTGCTGGAGGCATATAAAATACATACCCCAGGCATAAAATAATTTAAGCTGAAGGCCCAAATCATTACATCTCTCTTTACCTCCTTTCTCTCAGGGGGATGGTTGATGGAATGAGGTCTGTCGGTGAGCACGGACTTGGACAGACTCAGTCTGGCACAGGTCCTGGAGCAGGGAAGGCAGGTGAACACTGAAATCCTCTTGCTCAGATGTCCAGAGTGCACCCAGCTTTTCTAACTTCCTGACAGAGGGGTTCAATACATGGAATCTGATCAGACGGCTGTGGAAATAGCAGCTGCCACTGCTATTTATTGAGTGCTTTCTGTCTACTGTCTGCACCATCCCCTTCATTTCTTCTTCATTATCATCAGGGCACATGGCCTCTACTCTTTCTGTAGAGGTGGAGACCCAGAGTTAGAGAGGTAGTATGACATGTTCCAAATTCAACAGCTAGGAAGGTTGCCAGAGGCCAAGTACAGTCCAGGCTCCCAAGTCAGCTTTGAGTGACCTGAATTGATCAGAGATCAAGGTCTTGGCTGAAATGGGGCCAGTCAATGATCATCTACTCAAGAAATACACGCTGACCTGCAGTGGACCACGCACTGGGCAGGTGTCAGAGAGCCAATGTGGAGGGAGAACCCAATAATCCGATCACTCCTGGATCTCTGTGTGTGGAATTAAGCCACTATTGGGAGGGCAGTCTTCCACAAACACTAATGCTTATTAATTTGTGATAAGAAGAGAAGCCTGGGGTTTTGGAAACATATACTAGAGAGGGGATTAACCAACTCTGAAGGAATGCCAGGTTTTGTTGTTGTTCAAATACACGCTCAAAGTCAATCCGAGGGCACGTTTGTCCAGGCATTTAGGGTATTTTCTGGGTGGAGAGGAATGTTTTATTTACCTCTTAGGTTATTCCAAAGCTCTCTTTAGGACTTCCAAACAGTTATATTTACCAAGAGACTTCTATTATCTGAGTGTAGCAAATATATATACAGTCCCCATCAGACATGCCAACAAACAGAGTGAGCAGACAGCAGCCAGGTAAATTTTAGATGCACGAGAGGCTTGTAAATAAACATTCGATACACCAAACAGAGATAACTGAACAATAAATAATGGGATTTAATCCGGTTAGATAACTAAAACTATTTTGGAGAGATAGGCAGCAAAAGGATAAAGTAGAGAGAGGGAACAAATAAACAAATTCTAGAAAGAAAGAAAAGGGGAGGGAAAGTAAGCAAAGAGCCCTCCAGGAATTTCTGATAACGTCAACCAACATCATTCTTCCATGTTCTGTGCGCGCACGTGTCAGGTTGGCTAATCTGCTATAAGCTGTGCTCTCTACAGAGAGACAGAACTCCAGGGGGAACACGGAGACCGCCACCTTCCATTTCCCTGACACCTGCTTTCTGCAGGCTGTGCGGCTGCCACTGAGAGAATCAAGGGCTTATCAAACGCGAGGTTTTGTTGCACACTGCTCATATTGCCGGGTTTTATACACCAGAAGAACTTGCAAACTCCGGCCTTCTCTTTTCCCCAGACAGAATGAAGGAGGTCACAAAGAGATCCATATCTTGGACAAAAACATGGTAGGGTCACAGTGGGGTCGAGCCTGTTCATGAGATTTATGTCACCTCAGGCTGATTCTAACATACCTTGTTAGGATGAATATGATCGAGGGCTGTTGGAACAAGGAACAATGGAAGCCCAGGGGACAGCAGAGGGGATCCAAGGGAACAGTACTCCCCCACCCCTCAGTCAAAACCAAAACACTGAGATGAATTGAGAATCCCACCAGAACCTCTGGGGCCATGACAGACCCATTTCTGAATGGTTTTTATGGAAGGCTTTGTGTTTTACTACGTGAAGTCCGATGGGACCTGGGGCATGAGCTGGGGGCTTGGAGCCATACAGGTGAGCCATACATCCAGGTGCAGAAGTTCTTGCTTAGGGTCTCATCTCCATGGTTGGGGTGGGAAGCCTGAGGGAAGGGGAGACTGATGTTGACTGAACTTTCTTCTGGAGCTGGGCCCTTCAAATATGAAGTTGCCCTTGGCCAAGTGTAAATCTTGAATACATATTGAGTATAAATATTGTGGGGTTTAGCACCAATGCTTCATTTTTCTTTCCTGTAGAAAAGGAAATTTAGGAACTTATGTCTGTTTTTCTTTCTCCCTGTCACATGACTGTTGCCTTTAAAAGGGCAGCTGGGATCAGAGTCCCTGGCATGAGCAAGAAATAATTAGCTCTTAAAACTTCTCAACAAAATTTTGGCCAATCGACTTCAACAATTCATCCAAAAAATCATACACCACAATCAAACAGGATTCATTTCAGGGATGCAAAGCTGGTTCAATATACGCAAATCAATTAATATTATTCATCACATCAACAGGAGCAAGAATAAGAACCACATGGTTATCTCAATAGACGCAGAAAAAGCATTCGACAAGATCCAACACCCCTTTATGATGAAGGTTTTGGAAAAATTAAGAATCCATGGAACACTCCTCGATACAATAAAGGCTGCATATGACAAACCTACAGCCAGCATTATACTCAATGGTGAAAAACTAAAGCCATTTCCTCTTAACTCAGTAACAAGACAAGGATGCCCACTCTCTCCACTTCTCTTCAATCTAGTATTAGAATGCCTAGCTACAGCAATAAGACAAGATGCAGACATAAAGGGGATCCAAATAGGGAAAGAAGAAATAAAACTCTCCCTCTTTGCAGATGACATGATCTTGTATTTAAAGAATCCCATAGACTCCACTCCCAAATTACTCAAGCTGATTCAAAACTTTGGCAAAGTAGCAGGTTATAAAATTAACCCCCAAAAATCAATGGCTTTTCTGTATGCCAACAATGAGAAAAGTGTGGCTGAAATTAGGAAAGCAACTCCATTTGTAATAGTCCCACAAAAAATAAAATACCTAGGAATTAACTTAACTAAAGAAGTGAAGGACCTCTATGATGAAAACTTTAAAATCTTGAAAAAGGAAATCAACACAGAACTTAATTTCTGTTTTTGTTTTTAATTTTTTGTCAATTGTGGGGGCTGAACTCTGGGCCTGGGCGCTGTCCCTCAGCTCTTCAGCTCAAGGCTAGCACTCTACCGCTTGAGCCACAGCACCTCTTCCGGCTTTTTCTGTTTATGTGGTGCTGAGGAATCGAACCCAGGGCCTCATGCATGTGAGGCAAGTGCTCTACCACTGAGCCAACTTTGCAGCCCCCAACACAGAACTTAAAAAATGGCAAAACCTCCCATGCTCCTGGATTGGAAAGATTAACATTGTGAAAATGGCAATACTTCCCAAGGCTATCTACAAATTCAACGCAATACCTATCAAAATTCCACCCTCATTCTTCAAGGAAATAGAAGAGGCAATCCAAAAATTCATATGGAACAATAAAAGACCCCGAATAGCAAAAACAATCCTCAATGGAAAGAACACTGCTGGAGGAATATCAATACCAAATTTCAAACTCTACTATAAAGCCATAGTAATCAAAACAGCTTGGTATTGGCATAAGAACAGCCCTCAGGACCAATGGAATAGAATTGAAAACCCAGAAATGAACCTACAGACCTATAGACATCTAATCTTCGATAAGGGAACTAAAACAATAGAATGGAAGAAAGACAGCCTCTTCAGTAAATGGTGCTGGCAAAATTGGTTAACTACATGTAGAAAACTAAAGCTAGATCCTTATATATCACCCTGCACCAGAATCAACTCCAAATGGATCAAAGACCTTGAACTCAAAGCAGACACTCTGAAAACATTAAAGGATGGAATAGGAGAAACCCTAGGTCTCCTTGGCTCAGGCCGAAATTTTCTGAATAGAGACCCGGAAACACAACAAATCAAAGAAAGGTTGGACAAATGGGATTGCATAAGGTTGCAGAGCTTCTGCAGGGCAAATGACATAGCTAGCAAGATCAATAGAAAGCCCACGGATTGGGAGAAGATCTTTACTAGCCATACAACGGACAAGGGTCTCATATCTAAAATATACTTGGAACTCAAAAAATTAAACCCCCCAACAACAAATCCTCAAAGAAACAACTGCCCAATAAATAAGTGAGCGAAAGACTTAAAGAGAAACTTCTCTGAAGAAGAAAGAAGGATGGCCAATAGACACATGAAGAAATGTTCAACATCCCTAACCATAAAAGAAATGCAAATCAAAACAACATTGAGATATCACCTCACTCCAGTTAGAGCAGCAAAAATCAAGAACTCTAACAACAACAGATGCTGGAGGGGATGTGGACAGAAAGGAACCTTACTTCATTGTTGGTGGGAATGTAAACTTGTTCAACCACTTTGGAAAGCAGTATGGAGGTTCCTCAAAAGACTTCACATAGAACTCCCCTATGACCCAGCAATCCCACTTTTGGGCATTTACCCAAATGTTTACAAACAAGACCACACTAAAGCTACCAGCACAAGTATGTTTATTGCAGCATTATTTACCATAGCTAAGATATGGAACCAACCCAGATGCCCCTCAGTAGATGAATGGATCAAGAAAATGTGGTATATATACACAATAGAATTCTATGCCTCCATCAGAAAGAATGACATTTCCCCATTTGTTAGGAAATGGAAAGGCTTGGAAAAAATTATATTAAGTGAAGTAAGCCAGGCCCAAAGAAACATAGGTCCCATGGTTTCCCTTATTTGCAATATCTAGTATATGTATGAGTCAAGCGGAAAAGGTCAGATAAAGTGATGTTAGGAAAATGAACCCTTAGATATGTATCTTAATGTTTTTTTTCTTTCATGCATGTGTTTCTAACGCATTTATAAGATTATTTCTTTGTTGCTTTGTATGTCCCTCCCCCACAGTGTAACCCCCGCTTTCACTATATTTGATGTCAGTATAACTTGTGGAGGAGATGGGGACAAACAAGTCGTTTAAGGATTCAGGTGGACCTGTTGCAACAATGAGAAGTACAAAATGTCATGTCAAAAACGAGCTTTACAATGTCGGTGTGGGGGGGAGGGGGGGAATGATTGGGTGGGGGGGAGGCTGGGAAGGGAGGTGAAGGGTAAACAAAGGAGGAGGCTGCAATGCTTGGTAAGAAATGTATGCATTATCCTGCCCATGTAATTGTAACCCCTCTGTACAGTATGTTCTCAAATAAAAAAAAAAAAATAATTAGCTCTTTTTTCAAGCCATAGATACCTGGGAAGTATCTGTTGTTGCAAAATGTACCCTTTACCCACAGATGTAACCTCCATGTGGAATCATTTTTCTTATCATACTTTCTAGCAAACAGTAGATGCTCAGGGAATGGAGGTGTGGCTCAGCAGTACAGCTCCTGCCTACCTTCCAGATTCAAGGCTGTGAGTTAGAATCTCAGCACTGCAGCTCCTCCTCTTGGAAGCCCTACTTTCCACGAGTGCTTAGTGACTGACTGAATGATCTTCTCCTGGCCAAATCTGACTGTCCTTATGCAGAGATGTTGGGTAGGTCCTTACCCAGCGGATACTGCCTGAGAACTCTCATATCAAACCATCATCTTGATTTGTTAACGTCCTCAATTGACCTCTTCTCTCTCTCTCTCTGAAACTCCGACTCGACTCAGATTCCTCCTTCTAGTTTGTCATCTCTTCCCCTCCACAGAATAGAACATTTGTATTTTTGTGTCTGCTGGCATCTGACTCAACAATCTACCAAAAATGGGGCTGAGCATTAGCACCATCCAGATCTACCAACCTTCTCCTGTCTCTGCTTCCCAGCTACGTTGCAGCAGTACCAGCAACACGCAAGCTCTTTCTGTAACTTTATTTTAGGGTTTGCACCTGTTTTATTTTATTTTGCTTTAAAGTTAATCTGTCACTAAACATTCCTCTATCGGGCTTACCACAAGTCCCATTTCCATTTCTTTCTACCAAGTTCCCTGTGGTCTTTAGCTTACAATGTCCCTTTTAAAATTTTCATTGTGTAACTGCATCCTTGTAATAAACAGGGATTCCAAATGAGTGTGCCAGTATTGACGCATCACATGTATGTTTTTCCTTTTACAATTCCAGAGGCAAAGGCTCGCTATGACTGAATAGTAAATTCTGGACAGTAAGCAAAGCTGGAGTGAGGAAGTGGAACCAATCAGGACCAGCAAGGCTGGGCTTCCCTGAAACATGGCTGGAAATTAGACTGTCGGCACGAGGGTCGGGATGGGATGGGAAAGGTAAATTTGACTGTCCTCGTTTTGTGGACTCACAATTACTCAGGGACAGACACCAGGAGTGGCAACCTTGGCTGCCCTAAGGGGTCAGGCAGTGACCAGGGTTAAGAGAGGATGCTGGAAGATGCAGGACTGTCCTAGCTACCTCAGCTCCAGTAGCCACAACCACATGGAAGCACAGATCTAGCCCAAGTCTAACTCAGTCCTCACAAAACACGGTAAGGAAAGCTCTGGGTTTGAGCCCATCTCAAACAGCAGAAACAGAGTCATTATGGCACACATCTATACTTCGATAATTTACCTATTTATTTGTTCAAAGGGGAGGTTTGGGAATGGTTGGACAGAGTAGGGAGAAGTTGGGATAAGAAAGGATCAGGATTCAAGGGGTGAGAGCCTTCCAACTGGGAAAAAGATACTGAACACGTCTAAGGAAATGTCATGAGTCATTGTAGGGTGGGAGAAAATTTGGAGAAAGAAGAGAAAGAAGTTAATGCTTTGAAACTGGTTGGTGAACAGGGAGGTAGAAGAAGATATTCTGCAGGCCCTTAGCTTTTGTTTCTAAATAAATCTTCCTGGATGTGGGCAGTTTGATGACTCTTGAGAATGGGATGTGTAGTTCTTGTGGGAGAACTCAAATTAAGCAGATCTTGGGTATTGAGGACAGATTAATCATCTAGAAATAAAGCAAGGATGGACTGATATGCTCAAGTATGTGTCCAATCCTACCAGAATCTTGGAACCATATGGAATGCTCTTGAGTGTACCTGGTGACAGAGACGTCCCAAAAGGCGTGCAATCAAGTCACAGCCTGCCCTAGGATGTCCAGAAATTCTTCCCAGGACTTGTTGGCTGTGCGTGTTGTCCTTTGTTTGCAGTAGGAAGCATCAGGGTTTGCCTGCTTCTAGGTGGACTCTGAAAGCCCCTTCTCTCCCACAGTGTGGCTGATGGAATGTAGATTGTCAATATAAACTTTTCAGTTAAAAGAGAAAAATCCCTCCACGTGCAAAATACCCATTGCCCAGGAACATGGCACGAGGAACGCATTTCTGTCTTACGTTCCTCCTTGAAAAGCTGTGGTGCCCCAAGCCTAGGCTCTGGGAAGGAGCTGGCTTCTTCTAGAATTGTGATTCTCAAAATGAGTGAGTGTGAATGTGAGTTAGGATGCATTGAACATTCAGATTCTCCCTCCATGTACACATGGGAAAATGGAAAATTGAGGGGAGGGGTGGGGTTGGGAGAGAGGGCCCGAAGGGCAGAAGAGGCAACACTGGTCAAGATTCATTGCATTCCCCAACTCACATGTTGAATTAAACCCTTCTGTACAATTCCTTAAAGATTTAAAAAAGAACTCTATATATTCAGGCCACCCAGCCAGAATCTCTAAACTACTAAATGATAAATCGAGGCCTACAAATCTGTATTTTGATCTTAGGTGATATTTCTTTAGAAAAAGGGTTGCGTAGTTCGGATGAAGGAGAATCTTATCCCAAATTATCCTGGTGGTAGCCATAGGGCCTAGCTTTGAGAAAGCTGTGTTTGCTAAAATTATGTTTTCTTTAACCAAAGTGCTTGGGCGTCGAAGGGAAGAACAGATTCAGAAAGACTCACTCTCATTCAAACAGGAGAATGTGTGTCAGCCAAAGGTCCACAGCCCCGCCACACTCCCTGACCCACCTGTGCGTGAAGAACAAGGTGAGAAGCTGAGGCCCCTCCATGTGTCCCACCCTACCTCCAGGCTTTGAGCTTGCTCATTGTTCAGAACTTTGACCTGTCGTCCAGGGGACTGTCACCTGGAACATCCTGACTTTGATTCAGAAAATGTAGTCCATGAAAGGCTGCAGTGAGGGAAACTGAGGCAAGGCACAAAGCAAGTCTGCAGAGGAGGAGAAGGGGCCCTTTGCACCAAGAGATTCAAGAGCCCAGGGGTGTGTTGAGTACCCATACATCTCCACAGGGACCTCATGAGACCCTGTGAGATTCACTTTGCAGATGAAGAAACTGAGGCACAGAGAGGTAGAAGTAACTCATCATAGAACTTAAGGTCATAGAACTATGTGTGCCTGTGTACTGCAGAATATTACATGATCAATCATGTGATAGACTGGCTCAGAAAGGGTACACTGGGACTGAAGCTTGGAGGGAGAAGGAATTTGGGTAAATGGGGATACAGAGAAAGCCAAGCCACTTGGCTCTCATCTTTCAGACCCCGACCTGGGCATAAGGGTATTATAGGGCACCCCTACATCAAAGAATGAGCCAGCCCCAAATATCAATGCCCAGGTAAAGTGTGTGTGTGTGTGTGTGTGTGTGTGTGTAAAATCCTGTTTTAAAGGATTTGGAACAAGGCCAGAGAAGGCTAGAAGTAAAATAAGAAAGGCTTGCAAGTTTTGTGTGGTCAGAAACAGGCTCTAGATGAGTCTGTGGCTGGGTCACAATCTCACAGAAATTTCTATCTCTTCTGACTCTTCCCAGAGTGGTTCCTCTCTGAATACTGCACCTGAGGGTGCAGACATCTTTAATCAAATGTGACAATGTCCTGTGGTGTTAGCATATACTTCTGGTGCCAATCATTAACCTCTGCTTAATAAGAACCTCGTGGAAGAAAGCTACAGGAAAGAATGGGATCCATCTTCCCCTTAAACACATCCAAAACTATGAAGAAGACCAGGCAACTGTAATTGTACCCATGCCTTGCGTATTTATGTTGGAGACCTTTGTGTGAACTGTTACTTAAAACAAAAGGCAAGATCAGTTTTAAAAGGGTGATTGATCGCTGCCAGTTGGGCATTCTTTCGTTCTTGGCTTCCCCTTAGTTTCCGTAATAAGTTCTTCATGAGCGCCAGTTTGTTATTAAAGAATGGTATTCATCATAAGCCAAGCAGAGAGGACGCAGCATTTGATGGACCCAGAACCCGATTTCAATCCACAGTGTCTGTTCTGTTTAACTGGAATCTGTCGCTTCATTAACGTAGGAGGAAATCCTCACAAAGACTTCAGTAAATATGAATCTGAAGTGCCCATCCTTCCCAAATTACCCCTTACTGTACTCTCCAGGTGATAATGTCCCACCAAACCTTTTATTTGCTTAAAATGCAAGTGAGAAGTACCTTCTGGGGATTGCTAGCTTAGCTCTTTGCAGCCTGAGTGGTCTCTCACTGTGGGGAGACTCTTTCCTCCTCTTGATCTGTTCTTTTTGGACTTCCATTGTTTGACTCTGGGTACTTGTAAAACATCCTATATTTCAGCCCTCCCCCTGAAACTGACTACTTTCTCTCTGTGTTCTAACTTTGCTGGCATGATCAGATGACTTGAGATGCGCAGGGCACATATGTCCATGGTCAGTGCACCCAGTAGCCGGCAGATCACGGCCCATCTGTAACCTGCAATCTCTTTGAACTTGAAAAGTCCATTCCCTTCGCTTGAGATCTCATCAGGCCATGCAAATTGCCATCAACCCTTCCACACTGGCTGGAGCAGGTCTACTATCAGTGAAGTCATTAAGAGTCCATCAGATCAATTGGGCTCTGACATAACATTAAGAGCGTTCTCAAGTAAAATCTATTTCTCCACTCTTCAAACTGGTGTAAGTTCAAGGAGGCTCATAATGAAATCTTGTCCCATCCATGTCAGCTCCTCAAGTTAACAATGAATATTAAAATCCAGGTGGCAAGGCCTGGATTCCTCCTGGAACATCAAAATCTGAACCCAACGGGGCTGCCAGCTGTGCGGAAGCGAGCAGCACACCCCGGTCTGGGCAGGGTGAGGGGCATGTCTTCCTCCAGCGTTCTGCAGGTCAGGCCATCCTACTTATGTGCCTCAAATTATCAGAGGCAGGAAGAGGTGAGATGATTTTTAACTAAGTCATTGGAGAGTCTTTGATACGCTCATCTTTGTTTCAAAACCAGGCTAGCATTCTCTGCATTTCTGGTTTCCTCAATAAAGGCAATCAATGGGCAAATAGCTATCAGACACATAGCATATTTTGTACGACCTCTGTCTTAGGAGAGGGTTATTATTATTATTATTATTATTTTGTTGGTCATAGGGCCTGAGCTCTGGTCCTGGGCACTGTCCCACAGCTTCTCAGCTCAAGGCTAGCGCTCTACGACTTGAGCCACAGTGCCACTTCGGGCTTTTTTTGCTTATGTGGTGCTGAGGAATCGAACCCAGGGCCTCATGCATGTGAGGCAAGCACTCTACCACTGAGCCACCTTCTTAGCCCAAGGAAAGGATTTTTTTTTGAGAGGCTCCTGTGGACTCTGTTGTCTGCTGAGTATTTAAGAAAGAGAAAAACAGAGCCAAGACACCTGGCTTCTCAGATGCAGACAAGTCAAACCAACAACATGATTCAGTTCAGTTTTCTAGTACTCTTGGGAGAGATAGGTTTCATCCTAAAGCCCAAAGCCACACTACAATGGTCTATTTGTGTGTGTGTGTGTGTGTGTGTGTGTGTGTGTGTGTGTGTGTAATTTTTCCCCCAGTATCAAGGCTTAAACTCAAGGCTTGAGCTATTCCTTAGTTATTTAATGCAAGGCTGGTGCTCTACCACTGAACCACAGCTGTTGCACTTCTGACATTTTTTGGTAGTGAATCAAAGGTAAGACCCTCAGGGACTTTCTTGGCTGGGATAGCTTTGAACCTGGATCCTCAGATCTCAGCCTCCTGAGCAGCTGGGATTACAGGAGTGAGCCACCAGTGCCTGACTGGTCCACTCTTATATGTGAGAAACACATTGAATACTTTGTCCTAGTGTATGTGTTTATAGGTATACAGAAAGAACACTTTCAAAAATATTATTTCCATTACTATGGAGGAGTCACTCAGATGGAATTGACTTTACTAAAATACTGGTATAACTTACCCACACTCAAGTAATTACAACAATGGGTCCCGATCTATAGTTTGAGAAACCACATTCCACCCTGAAGTCAGGAGCTGCTCAACCTAGAACCCAAGATGTACTCTTTGCTCTTGCAAGCTGGTCTTACATGTTGGTTAATGGATGAGCAGGGCTATGAAATATGAAACCTGTATAACAGCACCCAGGATCAGTAATATAGCCTATTGTCATATACACATCCCCACATATAGTGTGGAGAACACACGTCCACACCTACATCTCTATCTCGATATCTCTGTCTGTCTGTCTCTCTCTCCCTACCATCTCTCTCTCTTTTTAGCTCTAATTTTTTTTCCCAAACTGGGAAGTTGCATGTGAACACGTTGTGGTATTTAGGCTCTCTCAATTCAATAGCATCCTTTGCTTTCTATGGTTTTATTTATGAGGCTGTCTCTCATTTCTCTCCTCCAGCATTGGACAGACACGATGATCTCTTTCTAGGCACTGTCCTATCTGGCACGGCGATGAGGAGCAGGTAGATCCTCAGCTAGGCGCATGTCATTCTGGAGCCATGTGGCAGATATTCTGTCCTATGTACTAGCACAGGAAGTCACTTGCTGTCAAAATGCACTGCTGGAGGGAAATTTCTCATTGCCTGGAAGGCTAGGCCCTGGACATGCGCCACAGCACCATTGGGTATTGAATAGAATTTGGGATATGGTAGATTCTTCTTGGAAATCAGCCCAAAGATTTAGTTATTCATGCTTGCAAAAAGAAACTCTGGTAGAATAATATTCCAGCAATGGGGGCAACTTTCAAACGCAGATATGTGCTTTATACTTTTAGTTCTTAGTTTTTTTCTTAAAAAAAATATAAGATGAAAAGATGTATTCCAACTCGATCACAGGGAAGTCTCTTAAATATGACTTCTACAGCAGATGCAATGATAAAAACGACTTGAAATTCCACATTGCCAAAACAAATTGATGATGAATTTTTCATCTCAATTCTTGTTGAAAGTTACAAAGTGTATTAGCAAAAGAAACCAAGGAGGTTATTATAATATGAATCAATGGATAATAATAAAATAGAGCAAGAAAACTAACTGGAATGCACTAGTGAACTAGTGGTGTGTGTGTGTGTGTGTGTGTGTGTGTGTGTGTGTGTGTGTGTGTGTGTGTGTATGTGTGTAGGTGTAGCTTCTGAAAACTCTCAGAAAGTTTTAAAATCAAGCATAATTAACAGATACCTTCACTGTGTTCTTTGAACTTCAAGGATATAGATATTTAAAATATTGAACATTTTGCTGGCTTTTTACCAGGAGCAATGCCAAGATATCAAAAGTCTTCCTGGAGATACGGCTTAAGTGGTAGAGTGCTTGCCTAGCAAATTCAAACACATGTACAGCCCCCCCCCCAAATAATTAAAATAAAAATATGTAAATGTCCTTGTGATTATTGGCTATCCCTGAAATTTCCAAAGAAATATGAAAAAAAAAAGCCCTGTTGTAAATGATAAGAAAAATCATTTCCCCCCTCCTTCTCTATTATTAATGGCCAATATTATGAAATCAATAAGTTTGGTGGTTATCTGAGCAGGTTATTATGTATCATGAATTATTCACCTGGAAGTTGATCAGAGCTAGGAAAATAACTCAAGTTTATGTGACTCTCTGGATTTCGGATAAAATATCCAGTCACTGACAAAACATCTCTGTTAGGATTTTTGGGACAGAACAAAAAGCAGAGACCACAGATGTCCTGAAGGAAGAGAAGAACATTCCTTGCTGGATTACAGGAAATTAAAAACCCAGATATCCACCATCGCAATAATGGGAGACCAAATAGAAAAAGTAGATGTTCAGTGACCATAGGGATTTCATTTTTCCTTGTTCCCCATCCCCCCTCATTTTCTCCCCCCCTCCCCAATTAATACTGCACCAATTGTTTTGGAAATTTCTGAAAATTGGGAAGCAGCCATGGGTTTGTCAATGCTGGGTGAGCCTCTGGCTAGGGAGCTGGGCATAAAGCAATTAGTCCGTGGCTCTTGGCCAGCAGTGCTATCTGTTCCAATTACTTTGCCTTAAGCAAGGAGTCTGTGGAAGAGGATTTTGTCCAGACATTATCCAATAGTAGGCAGTGGAATGTGATTTAATTTAGAAGCAGGTAGGAGGACAGAAAGAGTTGGGTGGGGGTGGCTGGGCCTCTACAGCAGGCAAAAAAAAAAAAAGCTTGGTGGACTTTGACCCTTGGTGAAATCACAGTTACCATGCTAGGAACACGGACAGAAACAAACCATCCGGGCTGTCAGAGGAACTGAAGACAAACAGATGCCATCTCTTTCTCTTTACATACCTTCCCCATGGAGGACAGGCTTCCTGCAAAAACCAGATCTTGCCAAAAAGCATTGTCCCATGACAGAATTTCCCAACACTCATGCGACTCCATCATTGAAGAGTTGAATGACTTGTCCTTTTATTGAATTTTTAAAAAACCATTTAATGTAACATGAGCCTGGAGTGCCAGTGCAGGAGGAAAAAGCCACAGCTAACAGATGTAGACTTTTGTAGGAGGGTTTGAGATCAGGACCATCTAACAACAGCCTGGACAATGGACTTATGATGCTATTGGCTTTCTTTCTTTAGAAGTGATGGGTAAAGGCCAGTTCCAGGCCTTTGTGGGCAGGTGAAGAGGGCAGGGGAGAGGGTGGGACTGTGGGAGGGCCAACCAGGCTTCTTCCTTCACATGCTGCAGGTTCAGGCAAGTTGAGTCTCAGGGTTAACTCTCTGTTCACAGACTTCCAACAGAGATGGTGGCCCAGGCCTGAGTGATGTTCCCTTAGTCAGCAACAGAGCACAGCCAGCAGCAGAAGCAGCCTGACCTGAAGCTGAGCACCAAGTACAAACCATAGGGCTCTTGCTTTTTCCCTTCACTGCTCTCAAAGACAGACCCCCACCGCCCTAACAGGCACAGATGAGTAGCAGAAGGGATGACAACCAATACACAACAAACAAAACACACTCAAAGAAAATAACATGTGGGCTTGTGGCAGCAAATAACCGGAGGGGGGCCCTTCTATTTCAGATGTGAGAAGCTACAGAGGCTTCTCAAAGGCCCAGTATCTAAGTTGGACCAGGAGATATTTCTAAGACAAGAGGGGGGTAAAGGAGAAGGTTCTCCACAAAACATTCGGATGGCCAGAGTAATAAGGTTTTTGTGATTGAATCGGGAGCAGGGACCTTCCAGAAAACCTCACCTTTCCATGAAGCTGCTACACCATCCACCCCTGAGCCTTGCTTGCGGGCCCTCGAGCCCTCTCCAGCGCTCTGTCCCTGGTGGGTGCCAGTCACAGGGTGTCTGTCACACCATTATCCTCACACTGCGCTGGGCGGGGTGTCACCATGCATTTCCCGCTGAGATTTATTTGTAGGGCCACAAGATGGCATTGGAGGTGGTCTACACACACAGTCAAAGACTAAGGGGCAATTGAATCATGCTGACAGAAAGACAGAGAGAGACAGACAGATAGACAGATGGACAGACAGACAGACAGACAGACAGACAGACAGACAGAACTGTAACTATGCAAGGACACAGATAAGCACAACCCTGGCTCTGGTGTTCCTCTTCCATCTAACCTGGGTTCTCATGCTGGAGGATAAACAAAATAAATCAAGGGTCTCCTGGGATAGATGGGGAACAAGCCTGCAATAAATTCCCTTAAACTTACTTGTCAGTGCCTAGCCTGGAAACTTCACTTCTTTTTGAAAAAAATAAAAACAATACTATTGAATGCTATTGTGGAAACGTGGCAGGCACCAAGAAGGAATCTCTGCCACCATCCCCAGCTTTTACCTACATTTTTTAGGAGGTTAAATAATTAGAGACAGTTGTGTAGACCTTTGTCACAGATTGGATTCAAATGGGACACGAAGAACTTGTTTTCCTGAACAGTAATCACTTCACATTCTTATTAACCCCAAAACAGGGACAGAGCGGGTAGGTGGCTCAAGTGGTAGGACACTTGCCTAGCAAGCACAAAGCCTGGAGTTCAATCCTCAGTGTTTTACGCCTCCTACCCCTAATCCACCTCTCTGTCTTTGGAGGGCAGAAATTAGAAGGATCACAGTTTGAGGCCAGTCTGGGCAAAAAGTTAGCAAGACTCCATCTTGGTCAATAAACTGTGTAAGGTGGTATATGCTTATGACTCAGCTACTAGAGCTGTCCCCAGGTAAAAATGTAAGACCTGATTGAAAAACAACTGAAGCAAAAGAGGGGTAGGAGCTTGGCTCAAGTAGCAAAGTTCCTGTCTAGCAAGCACAAGGCGTTAAGTTCAACCGTCAGTATTGCCAATAAACAAACAAACAATAAAAACAGCAGACTCTGGTTGAATTTCAAATCACTAAGACAATGTACCGAATAATGAATGAAGAATGAAGGAAAGGGTTTGGAATCCTGTCAACTTGTTATAAATGCTAACTAATTTTTCTACCATTTCCTCTATGCTAACTGTGTTGTATAAGGTCATTTAATTTACTGTTTAAGACTCAGGGATTATTATCTGTATTCTCTAAATGAAAACATCTAAACAGTATTCACTATTATTATGGAGGTTGGATAAAACTCAGTCAAGAAAAATTTTCCCAGCACCTACTATGTGGCAGGGACCTGAAGCTCTCTAAAAACGATTCAAGTTTGTCTGATTCAAGTTTGCTATTTATGGAGGGTGCTGGAAGTTAAGTTCATCAGATGCAGAGTCTGCCTGAGCTACCTACTGGTCCCTGCAATCTCAGTGAAAGGTGAACCAGGGAAAGTGGAGGATCACTGTATCTCCATCCCCAGTACTGCCAGCTTTCTACACATCTGCACATGTTTGACTCAGAGGCCATGGTTCAGGGTCAGCTCAGTGTTTTTCATTAAGTGTAACAAGCGTTTTCATCATGACACGCAGACCCAGTTTTAGACCAATGAAGCTCCATCTGGTCTCCAGACATCAGGACACATTTTAAGCAACTAAGTGGACTTTGCTGCATGGATCCCTTGGGCAGGATTATAGCTGGAAATAGCACAAGTGTGATGGGGTTGAGGGAGGAAGGCCCACGGCGATGGCATTGATTTCTCGTGTCTGCCTGCGCCGGGAAGACTGAGCTGCTAAGGGCACTCATCTGGGGATCTTATCAGACCCTGGGACCTCTAACTTGCTCCTAGACAGGTTGGGGAGTGACCACTCTTTTTATTGGGAAGCTCATGGGACCAGCCTGGGAAAATGCAATAAAGGAAGAGAATGATTACCGACTCCCTGGAGTGTGTTTAAATCAATGACCCTCAATGGGACAATTTTTCCTCCACCCCTCTCTTACCCTGATCCACTCCCAGCCCAGGGAATAGTTGGCAATGTCTGGGTCCAGTTTTGATCATATCAATAGAATATTGCTGGCATCTACCCATGGGGCTAGACATGAGATTCCAAATCTCACAACGCACCAGAGATTCCCCCTGGCAAAAACACTACCCCAATGATCTGGTCACATATATCAATGGGGTAGGGGGAGGTCTGGGAAAGCTTGGCTTAAATAATGACATCAACCATCAGAGCTCTAACCTACTGAGTGATCATGCCAGGCCTGCCCCTTGCTAAGTAGTTGTCATTCATTAGAATTGCAATCTCACTTTTAACACAAGGTACAGTCTTTATTTCACAGCGGGGAGCAAACACTGGCTGTGAGATATTAAGTAACTTGCTCAAGGTCATAGGTAGCAAATGCAGCCCAAATGGGACTCAAACCTGGTACTTCCTGACCCCAGGATGCAAGTTGGCTTATGTGGATAGCTTGCTCTGGGACCCTTGAGTTCTGAAGACTGAGTTTCCCCAGAGTCCTGGGAGAAGGTGCAAGTCAATGAAGGCTTTGATGTGACATAGAGTTGTTCCTTTTCTGTCAGCATCCCTCCTCCACTCCCCAGGAGTGATAGATGGGCAACAATCCTCTTCCCACCATTTCCATGCCAATCTGTAACAAGGAGAGGCCCATTCTCAACTAAGAGCTCTTGGGACTCACACAGGACAGGTTGGGTTGTCATGAATGGGCGATACAAAGATGCTACTGCCATCTAGCAGGGAAGGGCCAGCAAGGCTGCTAAAGATTCTACAACACAAAGATTCTACAATACCCTGGATGCCCTCCATGCCCAAATATGAATAGTGTTTAGGCTGAACAGATCTATCAAAGAAGACGAAGGAGTAAGCTGACTTTTCCTATAGGAGTGATTTGTGTGCAATGGCAGTCTTACCCTGCCATCTAATTACCCTATTTCTGATCATCTGTTTTGATCTAGCTCTGGGGCTCACTAGTTACCACAGGAAAGCTAGATGATTCCATCTTCAGCTCCAAAGATGGCACATTTGACATTAGACTTATCAGAGCATCCCATTTCTTTGGTAAAGTGGACCTGGCACCAGTACACCTAATTAGATGTCACCAGAAGTTGACTGAAATTTTTGAGACTTAGGCCAACTCCTGGAGGCTGGACCCAGACCTGAGGATGGAGCGCTAGTGGCTACCCGGTCACCAGTAGGTGAGAGGTTGCCTGAGGTTGGAGCTAAGAGAGAGAAAGAGAGAGGGAGACACAGAGAAAGAGACACAGACAGACAGAGACAGAAACAGAGAATCTTGGAGACATAATTTGATACCATGAATTAGCAATTCCTGAAGACAGCTTGTCTTGGACTTTCGAATTACATAAATTGATGGACTGTGCCAGCCACAGGGGGTTGGACTGGGGACTCCTGTAATTAATTGAACAAGGCCTGGCACCCCTTTCTTTGAGGTGATAACACAAACAACACTTGTAAAAAAAATTAAGTTAAAAAAAGGATTGGAAAATTCTTTCCTATTCTCTGTAAGAGATCTCCTACTACAATATGTAATACTGGGGAAAGTTCTGGGAGGCAGAATTTTCCTGACAAAGGGATGTCTAACAGAACAGCCATTGGCTTTTCATAGCCTGAGAAAGTCAGCAGCCCTGGCTGCTGGCATCTCAGGTGCAGACAGCTGTAGTTTCAAGAGCCTCGGTGTTCTGGGAGTGCGGTGGCATTTCTGACACCTGTAATAATGACATCTCTGATACGGGTATTCAAGATAGACTCTCAGTAGACTTACGTGCAGGTGAGCAGAGTATGCTGGGCAGTTCACACACTAGGGACAAGATCTTTGGATTTACTCTGGGATTAATTTGAGAACTGCACCAAGAAGAGAAATCACCCAAGGATCTCCCAGGGGAAGCCTAAGCTTTGAGTTTTCACCAAGTCAAGGATCCACATGGTGGATTTCCACCATGATGAGGAGCACACCTGCTGCAGTATTTTTCAGAGAGGGGATTGAACAACAACACGGATAGACCAGACGCCTGCAGTAGTTCCTTGTGCAAATATTTTAAAAATATGCAATTGTTACAAGATTGTTTTTAATGAGAATGCAGATTTAAAAGAACAGGAAGTGGGTACTCAAAAAGGTTGGGGTGGCATCAAGGGGAAAGCAGTGGACAAAGAAAGAGAAGAGCGGGAGAATACAGTCAATGTATATCCTACAAAATTAAGAAGAGTAAGGGAAGGGGTGGGGCGGGGCGGGACAGATGAGAACTTGGAAGGGGCGACACTGATCAAGATATATTTTATTCATAAACTGCTCTGTTAAATAGAAACTCCTTTGTATACTACTTAAAGATAATAAAAAGATTTTTCTTAAGAAAGACATATAACTTGCCAAGAGCCATTGGCTCATCCCAGTAATCTTAGCTGCTCAGGAGGCTGAGATCTGAGGACTGTGGTTTGAAGCCAGCCTGAGCAGGAAAGACTGTAAGCCTCCAAATGGCAAGTAAGCATCAAAAAGTCAGAAGTGGAGCATGACTCAAGTGGTAGAGCACTGCCTTGAGCAAAAAAGCTCAGGGACAATATCCGGGCCCTGAGTTCAAGATCCGGTATTGGAACAAAACCTATATATCCAGCATATAAAATATAGGACTTATTGGCTTTTATTGCTTTATTACAGGAGTCAGCCAAGATCTTCTGGTAACAAATATCTCCAGATCTGCAGGCCAGACAATCTCTACTCAGCAGTTCAGCTCTGCTTCTGTGTGGAGACAAGCATCTGGAGTCAGCACAGGAATGGATGAGTGTGGCTATGTTCCAATAAAGCTTTATTTACAAAAACAAGCAGAGTGCCAAATTTGGCTTAAGGGTTATAGTTTGTCAATAACTACTTAATAGGAAACTGAATAAAAAAGAAAAAGAGTAAAGTAAAAAAAATACAGGTAGTATATAAATATGAAAAAATCATGAGCTAATTTGAAGATGGTTGAAGTGTGATAAAAATCTATATTGGACCTATGCTTTCACGATTAATTGTGATATGATGATGATGATGATGATGATGATGACGACGATGATGATGATGATAATTGTAATGGACCACTGAATCATGTACTAATCTATTTAGTATGTGTGTGGAGACTTGGAAAAGCAGTGTGAAGAGAAGCCTGGTTCATGATGAGTTTTACTGTGAATCCTGAGGGACTGGTTACTGTAATAGCTGTGGACTCCTTTGAAGAAATAAACATACAAAAAATGATGAGAAACACACAAAAAAGGAGGAGAAGAAACCCTAGAGCAGAGTACCCCAGAAATGAGGAGACACGATGTCTAAACATTCCCAGGGATAAGGAGTCTGTATGCTGCAGGAAGAGTGGGTGAGCAGGGTTCCTGCCAAGCCTGAAAGGCAAGCATGGAAAGTCATGGGAAACCAAATGGGGACAGCCCAGGAGTAGCTAGGGCCAGTTTCCATGTTAAGGTGATTTGTATTTCTCTCTGGGAGTGGGCTGGAGGGCAATAGCGGGGCAGACCCTAGATCCAAAGTAACACACAACACTAAGGTCTTCCATGTGCTCATCTCTTTGAGTATCACTTGTTAGATTCTCCCAGGAAAGAGTCAATTGTTTACATTTTACAAAAGCAGAGAGGGGCAAGCTAAGAGGTACCTGGGTCCCACAGGGAGCAAACACCAGAGCCAAGACGTATGTAGCTCAGAGCTGAATCGTTTCCAGAGTGGAAGTCTTTCCTTCTGGGCTGAGCATTGAAAAACTTCAGCCCAAGGGCCGAATCTGGCCCTCCTCTTGTTTTATAAATAAAGTTTTATTAGAAAAAAAGCCCTGTATCCCTACAGTTGGTGATTTTCCAGCCAAGAGGTTACTACCAAGACATATAATCTGCAGAGCAGAAAACACATGTGTTCTGGCCCTTTCAAGGAAAGGCCTACCAATCCCTGGTCTGTGCTACCATAACCTCTGGTTCTTTCTTGCTGAGAGAAGGTCTAAAATAAATGCAATGTGACTTTGATACTTTGCCATCCCTGTTGCTGTTCCAAGATAGGCATTTGGACCATGGCTGTTCACATCCTACTCCACTACTTCTTATACAGTATTTTATCTTATGACTTCAACATAATTTTAAAAAAGGCACAGCCCTGTACAAATTACAGCTGAGAGAGAAACATTTCCAAGAAGGACTTGGGAAAGTACTAATGACATAGTCTGTGACTCAGTGTATATGAGGGAATATTGCCTCCCTTCTCCTATGGCCGACATTTATCCCCAAGGTCATGCCTTGTTTGTTAGCCTGTCTTGAGGGAAAAACAGACTAGCAACCCACACACTTTGTCAAACAGATCAGAGTCAACAACTTACATGACAAGACTCAAACTGGCTGATGAAATGTTCTCTGGTAGCTAAGATGAAGGAGAGTGAGCGCTGGCTATGAAGCCTGGCTGAAGCTTCAGTCGATATTAGCTTGACTCAGTTTACACACACACACACACACACACACACACACACACACACACACACATACGACAGAATAATAGCTAGGTCGGTGTGTACAAAATGAGATTTGATCTGATGCTCCCTGCAGGTCTCCCTTGCCCCAATGAACCATCACAGGTGATACTCCATTGTCTCTCCTTCCTCTAAATAGACACACTTCTGAAATCCATGCATTTGAACAGTCAATTTTATATTACACCTGACTAAAAAGTCTCACAAAATAGTTACCATGCTCCCAGTTTGATGTGGTCCTCATTTTCCATAAGTATTATGCATTAACATAAATACATTCCAATTAACTCGTGTAAAACTTCAGATACCACTGTGTACTAACGGAGATTCTTCCTCCTCCAAAACACCCTCCTCGGGGAATAGGACAATTCATACATGTAAACATTGGATACGCTGCGGTGTTTTATCTGAATTAAATATTAAATGGCATCTCGAGTGTGTATGTGTGTTTTGCGAGGCAAAGACATCTTATGTTTAAAACAAACCAGAAAACAACAACAGCAGCAAACAAAGGCTGGAAAACTAGCTTCCCATTCTAGAAAGCACGCTGTGAGCCAATGCATTACTACCTTCTTTCTTCAAACCAAAGCGCCATGTTGGCTTCTGTGTTCTGCAAGCCAGGACAGAAATAACTGCTTAGAGCTATGGTAACATCATGTCAAGGAAGTAAGCCCCCCAACACACTTGGGTTTGTGAGCTTGGGACCCCTCATCACCTAGCCCTCCCTGGTCATCTGTGCAGGTTAGATTTAGAGGTGCTTTCTGCTTCTAATCCAGGCTAGCATCCATGCCAAACTCTAGTGTTTAAGACTGAACAATCAAAGGCAATCTCTACTGTGCACCCTGAATCTCCAAACACCTGCCCACCTGTCCGCTGTGGCCTGTGCCATTCCTTTCTTTCCTCTACTCATTAACCGCAGACCACTATGGGCTTCTGGGTTATCCTAGCATTGCCAGACCTTTTTTTTTTTTTTTTTTTTAACACCAGCCCCACACACCTGTGGTTTCCACTGGAGGAAAGTTTTCTCTTTATTCTCACTCTTTGTCTCAAATGTCATTCATCCTATCAGGGACCTCTCATTTGACCCTGTAGTCAACAATTAAAAATAAAAATCTTAGTCAGGCATTTGTGGCTCACACTATAACCCTAGCTACTCAGGAGGCTGATATCAGGGATCGCAGTTCAAAGTCAGCTGGGGCAGGAAAAGTCCATGAGACTCTTATCTCCAATAAACCACTCAGAAAACTGGAAGTGGCACTGTGGCTCAAGTGCTGAAGAGCTGAGGGACAGCGCCCAGGCTCAGAGTTCAAGCCTCATGACAGACACAAATAAATAAAATAAGAATAAAAGTAAAAATCTTCATAGCTCTGGTCACCAGCTGGAAATCTGGTTTATTTGCTCAGATGGTTGATGTCCACTCTTGCAGCTGGGGGGGGGGGGATTTCTCAAGGGTGAATCTTTCCTCAGACGCTATTTTATCTGCAGTGTGAAGCACGGTGCCTGGAACGTCACAGATAATCCATAAAGTTTCGCGGAATAAATAAATGGATTTATGAACACCAGCTTTCCAAGTCTTAGAAAAACCCCAATGCATCACTTTCTATGGAAGAGCAAAAGATCTATTCTCTTTTCAACTTATTTTTCTACTTGCAAGTTGGCAAAACTCTGCTTAAAAATAAAAAAAAAATCCCATTCCTGTACCTATCATTGCTGGATTAAATAATTCACTTAATATATTTTTTTCCTCCGTGTGGGCTTTGCGAGGGCCCCACGGACATGCCACGTATGTTTTATGAGCTAACATTTATTTTAGACATTTTGGCCCCATCGGACATGATCTTGTAAGCCTGAACTCTCCGCTGACATGCTGTTGAACATAATGGGGAGATTTAAAAAGGTATCAGGGAGGAGCTGGGTGGACTGCAGAGTGCCGGCGGCGAGCTGGAAGCCGAGCAGAGCTTTGCTGCCGGTTCTTGCTGGCAGGACGCAAGCTGTCTCTGTGATGTCTTGTCTCAGCATGCCCCCCCCCCCCCCCACGCCCAGCAAGAGAAACAGAGCGACCCACTGCCTGGCCTCAGAGCCCAGGACTCCCCGGCTGGCTCTGTGGCTCTGTGAGTAGCTGTGCCTGTCCACGCTGCTCTGTGCAATCTCAGATGGGACCCACAGGCCTTAGGGACCGAGGAAGCCTTCAATTAATAACCAAAAGGAAGCTGTTGCTGGGCGAATGTCAGACACTGGAAAAAAAATGCCATACATCAATTTGTTGTGAATTCCACTTGGGGGATGGGGAGGCTTATTTATTTGTTTTTACAGGTTTCTGGAAGCCATAAAAATCTCCATTTAGATAGAAACTTTAACAGTTTTTAAATATAGTTATTTGTTTGCCCTTTGAGAGCAAAGCTTTCAAGTTTGGTTGAACAAAGCACCTATGACTTAGCATTGAAAACTAGGATGGCCCACTGGATGGCCAAGGTGGACACTCTCCATCCGACTCCAGTCAGACAATCATTGCCATTCTTTGCTTGAATTTGAAGGAGAGATGCAACCAGGGATCCAAGGGGTTTTGGAACTTTCCTTCAGAGCCTTCAACAAAATTGTTCGGTGCTGTTTCCTGCTGGGATAACTTGTTTAGCGGTAGTCTCATTCACTCCCCAGTTCTTAGAGTTGAGAGCAAGGCCTATTCTGCAGTGAATTCCTCAGCAAGTCTAGATAGATGAGTCCAACTTAAACCCAGTGCCTGGCTCCACGAAGCTGGCTGCCCAGTGGAAAGGGAAAGGAAAATAAAGAGATCACAGTCACAAGGCAATGAGCAGAGGTAGGCCCAAAACTAGGTGGACCACAGAAGAGGAAGCCGCGTCCTGCTCATTGAGATGACATCACAGGATGCTTCCAAGAATGGGGCGTGTGATGAAGTGACTGAATTTTAAGATAACACCATGTCGTAGGAAGAGCTTGGGGAAAGGCATGGAAGAGCGAACGATTTCGTTCCTTGTTTCTTTTCCTTGAGAATTGTTCCAACCATCACCCAAATGGCCTGTTATCAAAACAGCAAGTCTCAAGTCTTTGTCCCAGCCAAATGCCAGAGGATTGTCCCCCATCCTCAGATTTGATCCAGCCGGAGGAGTCAGATGTACAAGAGCTAATGCAATGACATCACGCTGCCACTGCTTAAATCTCTGCCAATCATGGAATCAATAGACTTAAAACTTCTCTCTAAACCTTTCAAAGAAGCCACTAAAGTACACCTTAAGACAACAAAAGGAGAAAGTGCTCTCTAAGAGCTTTCTTGAGAGCTGGAAGTCCTTGGCAGTCTCACTTCCTGATCTTCAGTAGATCTTAACCAGAGCACCAGAGAGCAGAACAATGAGGCGTCAGGCTGGCCACACATCTGGGGACTCAGTCACCCTCCTCTTCAGCCTCTTGAGAGTGTGTCGACAGCTGTAGGCTGAGGATTTGCCTCCAGCAGTCTGTGTTCTGGTACGAGGATTGTCAGAAGGAAGGCGTCCGTGTTTCGGGCCAACGGTCCACTTTGTGTAACTCACATGTGGCTGTCTAGACCTGTGTGGGACATAGAGCCAGCCGACGGTGCTGGTGATGACCCGTTTGGGAGACTCGCCATGAATGAAGCCATGTGCCGGCTTGACCTTAAAGATCCTTCTGGAACGCTCCCTCACTCAGTGTGGCTACTTCTCACTTGGCAAAATACGTAATTCTAGGCCAAAGTGTTCTCACAGCATTCTCTCTATCCAGTCCGGGCTGCTTCTCGTGAAAGGACTTGGGGAGGAGCATTGGTGGTGACATTTTGCTCTCCCGATTGCCACCCGGCTGATGTCCTTGGGCCCTTTGTCTCTGCGTATGTGGGGCTTTCTTGGCACAGCCTTCCTGCCAGCCTACCCAATAGAGGTCCCCCACTGTGTCCCCGGCTCTTCCTGCCTCTGCCATAACTTGTTGTATTTTCTCTTGGCCACGCTGTGGGGCTTCTGGAATCACCTTCTATTTCCTGTCTCCCTTACCAGGTGGAGTGCTTCTGCCGTCATTTGCTGTTCTCTGTGCTGTGTTCTCAGTCCTGGGAGGGGGGGCATCGAGTGAGTCTTAGGCTTGGGCACAGCTCATACTATAGCCTCTCTCAGTGATCTGGTCGGTGTAAAGGTGGGCCGTGGCATCAAGACATATGAATGCCAGTGAACAGGATATCAGGCAAACTGAAGTCAGAATGTAAGTGACTGAAACATGGGGGAGTCCTGCCCTTCTCCGGGTTGGGCTCAGCCGCTGAGAGCAGGTCATTATGTGCACACAAAGGCATTATACTTTCCAGGAGACTCCTCCAACCAGCACTTCTGAAGAGCAATGTGGTGGACAGACTCGGGAACTGGCTAATCAGGCTTTGCCTTCCTTTCTCTACGAAGCACTCACAGCATCTCATAGGCTCCATGCAGACCATCGACAATGGGACAGAAAATAGATAACTCACAGAGAGCCATGCCTGCATCCAAGCAGAGAGATTGAGCTCCTGAGAGAAGGGGAGTCGGAAGGAAGGAAAGCACCGACGGTGGCTGTGGGGTCTGCGGGACTCAGCGTCTCTCCTTCTGTATGTCCAGTGGCTCTACCGTCCCCAGGAGCCTGGCAGTGACTACGCTTGCCCCCTTTGCCTGTCTGTGCAGAGTCCTTCCTACGCTCCTGTTACGATCACTTCCTTTCCTTTGAAGGCTGTGTGTCTTCTCTACGAGCCAGAGAATTCTACAGCTTTTCTTCTACTGACTTTTTTCCCCCTGTGACCCAGAGACTGCTGGGATGGGCAGTCAACACCATGCACACCACTAAGATACCAAGGCACTGGAAAATGTGGCTGTGTGCCGGGACTGGAGTCCAAGTCTAGACCATCTGTACGATGACCCTCGGTCCATCAAGGTTCAGTGCTGCTGGAGAGGAGGAAGTTCAGAGGCCCACAGGCCACTCTGCCTGGCTTGGGAATGAGGGTCTATGCCTATGGCTGGGGCACCCTCACTCCGGACCAGCTGCTGTGCAGAATTACCAGCACCGTCCAGGGAGGGTTTAGTGATGCCTTCACCCCATAATGTGAGCAACTCGTTGCTGGGTACATTCCTGCCCTTCAATACCAGGTCCCATTGTGATTAGGGTATGGGCTCTGAGAGGGGTTTGAATGCAAGCTTTGTTCTTTGAGAGAGTCCTTGGTCTCTTCCTGGGGCCTTCATTTCCTTATCTGTACAGTGGAAATAATAACATACCTAGGGTGCATAGCATTTGCTTTGGGACCTGACGTGAATAAAAGCATACTAATTGACACCTTTAAATAGTCAAGTCTTGTCCTACTTTAAGAACCAAGCCACTAGCTCTGTGTAGACGCTGGACTGAGCCATCATGCTTCTATCTGTAGCTTGGGGCATACTTCAGATTCTCCATGACAAACAAACCTAGTAACAAATGGTGAAATAGCTATTGTTGTATTGAGCAAATCCACTGTGACCTGGCCCAGGATAAATTCTTCACATCTAGGATGAACTAGGTATTATCTTATTTGGGAGGCCCAGTGAAGATGTATGGCTTGTATAAGAGCTACAAATACATGATGTCAGTATAATTTGGGGAGGGGAAGGGAAAAAACAAAATGTTTAAATAGGGATACAGGTTGACCCATTGTCACAATGAGATGTACAAGACATGATGTTGAAAAATGAACTTTACAATTTAGGCAGGGGGAGGGGGAGGGAGTGTAGTTGTGGAGATGGGAGGGAAGGGATGGTAGGGGAAAAGCAAAGGAGGAGGCAACAATGCTTGATAAGAAATGTACTCATTACCTTGCTCGTGTAACTATAACCCCTCTGCACAGTGTTTTCACAATAAAAAAACTTATTTTTTAAAAAAGAGCTACAAATACAGTAAAAGATACTTATTAGTGGGCTATAGACCCTAGCAGAAAAGAGAGCAACAATGTATATTATCAATTAACAAAAACCAATATTCATTTGAGTCCTGCCTTTTGTCTTGGTCAAAGGTATTGGAACTGAATTTGACCCTTGGTTTTAATATAGAATTGCTTATTGGTTATGTGAAGAAAAGAGAAAGGGAGGAAGGGAGGAAGGGGGAAAAGAAGGAACAGAACGGGAACGAGGGATCAATGAATGAAAAAAAATTATAAAATGTAAAATTCAATGTCAGTCTTGCTCAAAATTCCTCAGGTGTACCAGGATCTGCCTGATTGCCCAAACAGGTAGAAGCTGACACACTCCTCATTTGTCCGCTATGTGGACAATAGCTTTATTCAGCTGACAATATGAATTGGATTGAATCTCCAGATCATTTTCGCCAAAGCAGTGAAAAATCTTACTGGAAAAAAAAACACCCTAAAAGCAAAGCCCACTTGAATATCCAAATTGCTTCAAACACTCTTTAATGCAATATTATTTCCAGAACAAAAATAACTCCAAGGCTTCTTTGCAATTCATCATAAAACAATTTAACCAATATATAAACACTTGTCTTTGATTCTGGGGCCTAAAATTATCCAGAAAGACTAAAATGAAAATCCTTAGAGTAATTGCTGTGTGTTTTGCCTTTTTTTTTGCCTTGCATGGCTTTTAAGATTTTCATAGCTAGAGAGGTGATGTGATTACTTACAATAAATTTGATTAATGTTTATTCTGGGGCAGGCTTTATGAAAAACACCTTTATGAAAAATACCTATATTATCTTATTTAATTTTTAATAATATTCTAGTAGGTTTAAAAAATCAGAGCAGTCTAAAAAGCAAAACACTAATAAAGAAGGCTTGTGATTTCACCCATGATAAATGACATCAAAGAAAAGTCCCCTCCACCCCCCCCAAAAAGCAATAAATGCTAGTAGTTAAAAAAATTTCAGATGGGAAGTAAAGTTGTAAAAATCAGACATCAAAGCAACCTCTTATTCCCTTCTTCTTCTTCAAGATAACCACTGCTTGGTTGCAGGACTTTAGAATTCCCTTCCAGAAAAAGAAAAAAAGAAAGGAAATTTCCAGGCTACTTGTTGGATTAGTCTTCAGTCTCATGAAGCAAATATTATTGTTGTGCCTAATTTAAAGATGAGGGAAGTTCAGTTATAGAATATGGCTTAAAATGACCATAGGGTTTGAACTTCAATAAACAGAAGTCAGATTTGAACCAGTCTAGGAATTGGATCGGTCTGACTTTGAAAGCTGTTGTTTCTTTTCCTTAGAGAACCTGGTAGTATCTTTTGACTTTCTGGAATGAGTGCTCATAAAAAAGGAAGCAGATATGGTAAATTCAAGACCTCCAGCCATGGTCTTAGGGGCCAGATCAATAAAAGTGTGAGGCTTCAAAATATTTTATTTTGGCTGGCCCATAAATTGAGTCAAGCTAGTCTGATAACTTGGATACTATTTACAAATCTATGTGACAAGTACCAGCCCTCTAAAGAATGTCTTGCTTACCAACTTAGAGAATACAAACTTTTGGGGTAACTCAAGAAAAAAAAATAATGTTGCAAAATATATTTTTAGAGAGCCAGGCACTATGGCTGAAGCCTATAATCCTAGCTACTTGGGAGTCAGAGCTCAGGGGATGCTGGTTTAAGGCCAGTGTGGGCATCTTGACAAGACAGCACAGGATTATTGCCAAGTTTCGTGTGTACATGCAAACACCTAAGTCAATTCCAGCCACAGAGTCAGGTTGTTGATTATGGTCATTCCATAGCATACGGAAGAGCTGAGAGAAGTCTGGCTGTGAAAGCCCTTTCCCATTTTTTTCCAAGTTACCACTGTAAGTGTCAAACCTCTGACCTTCCCTTACTCTAATCAGATGCACTTTTGTCTCTGCTATTTCTATCGGAGAAGAATTTGAAGTTCAGCGAAACTATCCAAGACGGCATTTAACAAGATTTGGCATGGACAATTTCTTAGGAATTACTGTTTTAAGTACCCAGCCATTTCACATAATGGACTTGCTGATTTTTATAGATGAAAGCACAGGATTTCCACCCCCTGTGTGAAATCAACTCTCACCAAATAGATTCTTTAACATTTAGATAGCTGGTCATTTCCAAGGGGGTACAGCATCCTTTGCAGCTTCTGTCTGGGGGAGTAGTCACATATCCAGGGCATGGGGAGGTCTTTGAAAAAAATGTATTTAAAGGTTTGTTGAACTAACCCAGTGTTTCTCAAAAATAATTCATTTTCATTTAAAATGCAAAATGAACTGAAATGAAGATCTCTTAAGATGAGTGTAACTGAGATGGCCGTCTACCTACTGGGCAGTACACAAGTAATTTTACTAACTAATGGTGCCTCCCACTCAGCCAGAAAGGTAAGAGGCTACACTCTTCTTAATCAGGAAGTTCCTCTGTTATTGCTTCACCCCCCACAGAGTAAAACCATTCTCTGGCTCCATTCAGCAACTCTCACAAATGAAAAAAACTTATTAACATGTGATCACGATGGAATTTGGTATGTACAGAAGGGATTACCTCCCTAGTTTAAAGAAATTATATCTATCTATCTATCTATCTATCTATCTATCTATCTATCTATCTATCTATCTATCTATCTATCTCAAATAATTGAGTGGGTCCATGTAAATGAAAGTTGGTTTCTGGAACATTCTGATTCTAATCGTTGAAGTCAGTCAGTAACCATTGTCCAGTTCCTTGTGTTCTGAAGTTATTTTCGAGCACAGTAACAGATGGGGTGACCTTGGGTAAGTTACTCATCTTCTCTGAGTTCAGTTTGATATTTGTGGAGTAAAGCATAGGAATATTGCCCTATGTTTAATTGTAGTTGGTTCTGCTATAAGGTACATGCATGCTCCAAAAAGAGGAACACATTTTTGGTTTTGCCAAACTGCACAATAACAACAATAGTGCTTACTAGGTGCCCATGGCTTACCCCTGTGGCTCATGCCTACAATGGTAGCTACTCAGGAGGCTGAGATCTGAGGGTCATGGTTCAAAGCCAGCCCAGACAGATAAATCCATAAGACTCTTATCTCCAGTTATCTAATAGTAAGTTAGAAATGAAACATGGCTCAAGTGGTAGCGTGCCAGCCTTGAGCCAGAAAGTCAAGTAAGAGCAAGAAGTCCTGAGTTCAAGCCCTAATACTAGTACAAGCAAGCAAAAAGCAAAACAAAACAAAAAACTCATAGAGATTGTGTGGAAAATGGGATTGGGAGTACCACATTTGTATCATTAACATGGAATAAAGAGAATGGATTTCAATAACCACAACATCACTGTTTGATGCACGGTAAATGGTTACACAAATACCATGAAAAATATGGTGCTTTACCTTGCAAAGGACCTGTGGAAATGGATATTGGCAGGCTAAGCCCCCGTGAGGGAGCCTCAAGTGGTCAGAAAAGGGTTATTCAAAATCCAAGAGAAAGCTGGGGTCCCAGACACAGACAGGTATGGCTCCTATGTTACATGTTTGAGGTGTTTGCATGCTGCCTTCTCTGTGACTCTGTATGGCTTGACTGAGCTAGGTACAGTTTTTTTTTTTGGCTTCATCTAATGTTTCTCCCAGATACAGTCAATATCTCTGCCCCATCTCCTTTCTCTCTCTCAGACACACACACAAGCAAAATCCACATTCCTCTGAAACGGTCCATCAGATTGACTTAATTCCTATTTTCAAGAGCTGTGTGATAACAGATAGTATAGGTTGTTGGTAGACAAGAAGCAGTATCCTTCCTTGAGTTCCGTGACTATACCAATTAATATGAATTATATTTGGCCCAGACTCGGGTGAGGGGCTTCGAGAGCCTTTCCTCCCTTGGCTACTCTACATCAACAGCAAGATGTCACTCCAAGGGCCCTCCTGCGGTGTTAATAGACAACCCAGGGCATTTGCTCAATGTCCATCCACCCTTTGTACCTTTGTGCTGCCTACCACAATATCATTTCCTATAAAGAGATTAAAACCAAAGACAGGAAACACCATCTTTCCCTGTAAGTTGAAATCCACTTTGCAAGAAACAGGAATTTAGTTGCTCTTGGGAGAAAAATTGGTATCACGATTCACAAATGTTTGATTAGCACAGGAGACAAGTAGACCAATCTCTTGCCAGAACCTTTTAGTAACTAATAATAGATCACACACACACACACACACACACACACACACACACACACACGACTCTGTGTGTCTGGAACTATAAGAGCTCTGTATATATTAATTCATTTAAGATTCAAATTATTCTATGTAATTGATTTGCAAGTCTTGATTTTTTTTCTTTTATCAAATTAGGGAAGCTGAGTAATTTTAGACAATTAGCTCGATTTTCAGTTAGTCAGGCAACAAGTTTTCATGAACAGCAACTTGGTGAGACTTTGTATTTTAACCTGGCATGTGGCGTCAGGCCGGTCAGGATCATGCCTCTACTTTGCTGTAGGAATTCCAGGATTTGAGATCTGACCTGTGAGGGCCTTGGAATCCCATTGGTTAAGAGTGGTTCACAACAGCCACCTATCCAAGATTGGAAATTCAGTAAGATGAGGGTGCAGGCTGGGTGAAAGGTGCAGACTTCAGAGACTGCATCCAATCAGGGTTTGTTTTTATTGATATAATGATTATCAGTGTATGGCCTGTACAGGATCAGACAATACTCATGTGCTTTATTTTTTTCTTTCAGGTCACATATAATACAAACAGTACTTGGCACCAGTCAAGGTTGGGAACTTGGACCCTGAAATCTTAGACCTTTTATACCCTCGATTTTTTCCTTTCTCTAACACCAGGATGCCTCAGCTAGAGCACAGAAGGTTTTCTATTTGATCTGTACCTGGCTAGAACAATACCAATAAAATAATATTAAACTACATAACCCTTCAATTAAAATAATCTACAATAACTGCCCAATGCTCAAGGAACAAATCTAAAAATTAATACGGTTTAGAAAATCCTGACTGTGCAAATCTTCCTCTAACATGAATTTTATTCCTTTTGTTTTGTTTTTTGTTTTTTTTTTATATTTTATTTGTAAACATACTGTACAGAGGGGTTACAATTACATGGGCAGGATAATGCATACATTTCTTACCAAGCATTGCAGCCTCCTCCTTTGTTTACCCTTCACCTCCCTTCCCAGCCTCTCCCCTCCCCCTCCAATCCTTCCCCCCCTCCCCCCCAATTTTATTCCTTTAAAAACTAATTTAAGAAATATTGAATGTCACTTATTAGGTGTCAGGCATATTAGAGGACTTGGATTTGGCAAATTTTCTGCAATGAGTGTTAACTTGAAATTTCCATTTTAAAAAGGGCCTAGGTGTTTCCTCAAAGGAATAGAGATAACTGCAGAAATGAAAGGGTTGAAAACTATGTGCCGCTTCCTGTTGGGAGTAATCTGGCTACTAGCAAAGCTCTCTGCTCACAGGTGTTTGGATTTGGGGTGGAGCTCATTTCTCCCCACTAGGCTGAACGCACAGCTTTCGTAACGCTGGATTAGTGCTGAGCAACAAGGGCCTTCTCCAATCTTTCCCCTCCCCTCTCCAGGGCACTCACTCTGGAAGCAGAGTTCTCTACCCTGTGTGCATTGCACGAATGTAAGAAGTTGACATTCACCACATGGTAAAGGTAGGGCTTCGGGTAACGGAAGTTCACCCACATTGTACACAGGGCACATTTCAATTTTCTGCTGGAGTACTCAGGGGAGATTAAAGAGTTCTCAAATGGAAGACATTGACAGGGAGAGTGAGCAGCCAAATTCCATTGCATCTTTGCAAGTGACGATCAGAAAATTTGTTATTAATTTTGTCTGAGGTGATGTAATCCAAATATGAGTCACTAGAGCCCCTTCTCAGAGATAATGGATGATCTAGTCATTGCCACATTTACTGGCCCTTTGTCAGGCTTTGTGTCTTTGACCCTGGGGTAGCATCTGATGGCTTCACTACCGCTCTTGGTGACTCACTCCTGGCTTCCATCTGCCTAGATCTCCGGAATCGGCCTCTCTTCTCACCAGCCTTTCTATCTCTGGATCATCCCGTATCAGTCCTGATGTTTGCACAGGTCCCGAGGTTCTGCTCTGGTTGGTCTTTTCTCTTCTCTTCAGTTGCTCTTTTCTCGGGGCTAATTTGTTTCTACAGCTTAAGCTACGGAGCTAGCTCCTGGAGCATTCTCTTCCCAGGTGAGGTGACCTCAGCACTTTCTCTTTCCGGGTGATTCATCCTTGGAGTGTTGTCTTTCCCGGTCAAGCTCAAGACTGTAGATCTTCACTGCCCTGGGGCGACTCCTAAAAGCTAAACTTACCTAAAAGGTAAGCACCAATTCTTTATTTTCTTTTATGATACCAATATTCACAGCCCGAAATTGCACTCCAGGATTCTGTGCATACTACTTTTTAAACGAGGAATGAAGAAAGGATTGAATCCCAAATGGATTCGGTATCAGCAAGTCTGTTGTGTCATTTTCCCCTCTGTACCCTTCCAGGATCTTTTGGCTGAGTGCCAACCACAGTGACCTTTCCTAAGCCCATGGTGGTGCCTGCCTTGTCCTGCTGGGTCACAAGGGCACACCATGGACCCAGGCACTTCTTCCCACCTTGTGTCTCCTCACCAGCACCATCCACCCAAGTTACTGCTGGTTCAGCTTGCTTATTGTTCTCCTCACTTGGGACCTTCATAGCAAGAAGCACCGTTGAAACCCATAGGACCGTATTCTACTCTCCATGAGCCTGGCCACCTGTAGGAAAGCAAGCTTTATTCCCTATGTACCGGGGACCCTCTGCACTGCACACAGGTGATAAGTTGGCGAACTGGTTGGCCATATGCGATCAGCCACTGAGTCGTGCATTTCCTCTGCTCACATTACCCTCCTCCCTGCCTCTGTCCGCCCTCCCAGGTCCTTGTCAGCTCTTGACTGGATTATTGTAATGGTTCAGCTGTCTCTGTGATTACTTTTGTAAACGACGGCCAGATTAATCTTTCAAAAATGTTGCCGAGTCCTTTGCTCGAGACTCCCTGACCACTCTTTCCTGCCTACAGAACAAAGTGGAAAATGTCAGCGTCTCGGGGCTGAAAGGAGCCTTGAAAATCATCTGGTGGAACCAGCTCTTGCTACAAATGAGGACACGAAGGTCGAGGAAAGTCGGATGACTTGCCAAAATGGAGAGAACCAGTGTTTTCTTCCCTGCGAACGTGGGCTTGAGCATCTTCCAGCTTTGGCCTCCCACATCACAGAAGTCAGGCCTCTCCCATGCTCTCTCTGTCCCTGTAGATCCTGGAGCTGTCACCTAGGGCAGCCTATTTGTCCTCATTTGTCTTGAAGATCCCACATCCCAAGAACCTCATCAGACTCTCAGCAGTCTGGGATGGTGGATCACCTGTTCCTGTCTAGTTTCCTCCTGACCCATTCCTGGCCTTGGCCTAGCTTGTTTTCACCAGCCATGGTGGCCTCTGCTTCTGGTGTTTGAGAGCACACTATTCAAGCTCATTCTCACCTGGGCCCTTTGTATTTTCTACTTCTTCTCCATCCAGGCTATTTCATGTCAGACACTAGTGCCTGTGACTTGTCCCTTTTTCTTTAGCTTGACACTCAACACTTTCATCATCTGACTTCAAGTCTCCTTAATGTTTGTATTTCCAACCTTCCCTCCAGTCACTTCCATGCTCAAAAATAAGTCTGTGTTGTAATGACCAGGATAATGGCCACTGCACGGAAACCCCACCGTGTCTCTTCCTCCCACTGCATGGGGCCAACAGGGAGGCTGTGGGCAAGAGGCCCCCAAGCTGGACAACAAAGGAGCAGAGAAGTCTGAGACTACCTGTCTCCTTTGTGTTTATTTGCATTACCCACTAGATCCAGATCTTCATCATTCTAACAGCCCAGGGCCTCCCCAGCCAAGCACATCCAGTCATCTATCGTGGGGATAAAAATCGCCTGGTGATGACAGCCCCGATTGACAGGGATGCTTAAATCCTAAACTATACTTTGGATGACATTCAGTTCTTTGTCATGGACTTTCAAAATGTGACTGGAACATTTTCAAAGCTTTCCACATGGAGGAAATGGCACTGACAAAGAAGACTTGAAACAGCTGTGGCCCACTGGGGAGAAAACCCTGACCTCCAAGACCAAATACCTTGGGAGGGGTGGGGGCCAAGCTGAGCTGTGTGGCTTCAAACCAGCCCCCGTTCCCTCTGCCTCCAGGCCTCCATCTGCAAAGGGAGATGCCCACCTCCGCGGCAGATTGAAATCCCAACCCCCGCCCCCCCCCCCCCCATACACACACATCAGGGCCTTCTACATATGTCTTCCCTGGACCCTCACTTCTTATCTACAAAAATGACTGCTGTTTATATTTTCCGGGAAAACTTCTTTTATCTGAACATTTCTTTATTCTGGGTCCCTGAGAGGCAGACATAGCAATAACTACTCTCCTCCTTCCCCATGTGGTCATTCTTGTGCAAGTTTTGTCTGACTGATTGGGCTGTGGGTGATTTGAACTCTTCAGCAAGCACAGGATTTTTTTTTTTTTAAATCTAGCTTTGTTTTGCCTGTTGCACACTTCTCTTTTATGCTTATACTAAATGCATATTATTTTGGTTTGTATCCAGAACAGCTCGCCCAAACAGTGAGAAGACAGAAACAAGAATAATTCCTGGCCCCAGGTCTCTGTGAGCCCAAACTCCGTGGGAAAAGAAGTATACACAAGGAAGTGATTTCAACAATGAAATGAAGCTCAGGCCTTGTACAGACAGGGGCACTGGGAACTTCTCAACCAAAGAAGAAACATCTGACTTCACAAGAGATGGTCAGGGAGGGCTCCAGAGAGAAGATGATATTTGACCAGAGGTTTAAGAAAATATATATGTTCTCCAATACATCCTTTGTTATGAAAGTGAGGGACTGCCTATGTATATTTCCTTCACAAGCCTGAAATTGTTAAGTCAGTGATTTCATTTCTTGTCCCTGTGGTCAGACTGCAGATTCCCTGAATTTGGGAATTCAAAAATGAGGAAGCACCTCATCCTTTATTGGATGTCTTGAAGTATGTAGCAAACTCCTGGCCCAGAGAGACCCTGGAACAAATCCTTGTGATTGATAGCCTGTGCTCTCAACTAATGTATATTATAAGTAAAGAACACTGAGGTCAGTGGAAAACTATAATTAAACATGCGTATTTCAGAATGAAAAACTTGCATCAATCAACCCAGACCCCAAACTTAAAACAGACATTTTTTTTTAACTTGGCAGACTAGAGTTAAGAGAAGATGAGAAGCAGCCCTGGGTTCAACTTTTAAAATAGTTTTCCTGGGCTGTTGAAAAACATGCATTAGTGCATTCCCTATCAGCCTCTTCCTGTTTATAAAAATAATAATTTTGGTGTTAAAAGTGATTCATAAACTTGTTGTATTTAAATACTAGAGAAAATTTTTAAAGAAAAAAATCAAAAAGCACAAGATCAAGAAATAATTTTAAATGTTAATGAATTATATTTAAGAAGGGGTTCTGTTCTTATGTGATAGAAAAATAGATGCCCCAATGGGTGGATGGATGGGTGAATGGATGGGTGGATGGATGGGTGGATGGATGGTGGATGCATGAATGAATGGATTAGTGGACAGATAGGTGGATAGGTGGGTGGATGGATGATGGATGAGTAAATGGAATAAATGGGTGTATGGACAGATGGATAGATGAATGAGTAGATGGATAGATGGGTTGGTGGATGGAGAGGTGGGTGGTTGGATGGGTAAGTGGTTGGATGGGTGAGTGGATAGATAGTAAGATGGTGGTTGGCTAGATGGATGGATAGGAGGACAGATGAGAAGATGGATAAGTAGAAGCATAACCTTCTCACCCCCAAGGCTAATGTTGATTTTCTTTTAATGAATTTATAGTAGATGAGGAAATATCCTAGTCTCATACACTCAATTCCTCTATTTCCTAGGTTCCTAAAATCAACTTCGCAGGTGAACCTCAGAACACCTTCTAGTGATAGTGACAACCAAAATGAGAAAGGAGAACAAAGACAAAGCTGTCATGTCTCATGGTTACAAAACTCTGCAAAGACTGTATGGATGTTTGGGTCCTTACAAGTAGAATGGAGATGAAAGACCACGATGTCACCTGCTCATGTCACAACAAGGAATAAAGAGGAGAGCAGGACAGCACCATTGCCCAGGCCTGTGATATGCAGAGGGGACAGGAACAGGCAGACTGACAAAAGTGCTAGGGACAGGAGCACTGCAAAACTCCCTCCAAATCCTACACATCCCTGCATTCTCACGAGGTCACTGTCTGCTCTGAAATAGTCTGTGTATGGCGTTTGTATAGTGTGTGCCCTTAAAGAAGGGGAATGCAGGACTCATCCTCTAAAGCAATGTCCTCCATCTAATAGAAGCAGGAAAATTGCCTGAATTACTTGCACCAACTCCTAGGAGCCTCCCTGATACAGCATTCATTCTCTCTACAGTCTGAGCTCTACTGAACTTTGGGACCTGATACCTCTGTGTATTGGCCCATCCTGTGTATTATCTGTTTAGCAGCATCCTTGGTCTCTACCCTTGGTCTTTGATGTCAAAAGCAGCCCTGTTTTGTTTTGTTTTGTTTTTTTGGTTGGGGCTTGAACTCTGGGCCTGGGCGTTGTCCCTGAGCTCCTTAGCTCAAGGCTAGAGCTCTACCACTTGAGCTACAGTGCCACTTCTGGCTTTTTCTGCTTATGTGGTTCTGAGGAATCGAACACAGGACCTCATGCATGCAAGGCGAGCACTCTACCACTGAGCCACCTTCCCAGCCCCAGCAGCCCTCTTTTATTTTGACAACCACAATGTCCCTGGGGTAAGATAGAAACACAAAGCAGCCCGGGCAGAGCACAAGGCTTGAGAAGGTAGCAGTCTAAAGCCCTTTGTGTCTTCCATGCAACAAGCCAAAGGCGTGCCCCAGAACAGACACACAGACGGACTCTGCCTGTGTCTACAGGCAGAGCTGTTCTGTGGAAGTACCCACAGGCAGCCCTGGACCAGGAGAGAGGAAAAAGATCTTGGACAGATACTAAAAGGTACATCACCCGTGATGGATCCAAGATGTCCACCGTAGGTTATCCTGACCTGCACTGTTAGGAATGACAGGAACAGGAAGCTCCACGCAACAGACCCCTCCCCAGAGCCCGCCCAAGCTTTTGAAGCCGGAGGACACAGAACAGAGCATAGCAATCTTGCAATCTTTTATTTCCATTCTATGTACAAACAGGAAAGAAGGGGGAGGGAAATCCACTCCCTTGACTTTCTGGATAAGGGAGACATCGATGCATTGCCAATTATGGCAGCTGAGGGGACGTTATCTTTGGGGTGGGGAGAGGTACAAGCAGTTCACAATCTGTGCATTTTAATTTTCCAGTTGGAGTTCGGATGGCTGGTAAAACAATGTTTAGAAGTTCCTGAAAGATAGTCACTAATGAATGAACAGTAAGCTCTGGTTTCTGAGACATTTGAAATAACACAGGACAAACCTCCCAGCTCTGTGTACTTCAAGGTCTGATGTAAAAGCCAGACTGGGGGTGGGGTGAGGGGTAACAGCGGGTACAGTGGACCACTCTCCTCTCCAGTCCTCTAATTCATCCGTGGAACAATTAATTTTTTTAAGTATGATTTTTTATTCCCGGAAAGAAAAAAAAATACCCACCCCAAACCAAAAAGCAACCTATCATTTGAAGAGCCAACTTTGAATGTGCTATTAAGTCATCTACATGTAACGCGAGCATCTTACTAATCAAATGGAAAATTGTCTCATGCTAAGAGTTTTGAAACTTCCCCATCCCTCAAACAAACAGGACCCATTACTTTAAACACCTCAGTGTCTAGTAATTGTTCAAAAAAAAAATGTGTCAGACTACCAGTAATTTAAGTCCTGTCAAAAATAAATCTCAGATACTCACTTCTTCCAGTCAGTGACTTGAAAAACACGCCCACATGTCAATTACCGGAAGCTGCAGCTATGTTTCTTTGTTCTGATTTTGTGTAAACAGTAAAAGGTTCTTCCTTAGTAACAACTGTTTTCTGAAACCTATATAAATGTTTATGGGAACTTCCCAGCAACAACGCCGAATGCCATCAACAAAAGGCCCTACGTTGGGAACTATACACATGTAACACCGTGCCCCTCCAGATAATAAATGTTTAAATGTGATGGAGTAATGTACCCACCTGTGAATCATTCCTCCCGCACAGACCTGACCTCCAAGCCTTTACACGGCGAAGTGTAAATCAAAATGAGCTACATTTTCAAGGGGTTTGCACTCACCAGTTGTTTTCCTCATTATCCCCCAAAAGATTGCTCACAGATAATTTCAAAATCGTGGGTAAATAAATGACTTTTACAAAAAGGAACTGTGACTATAAAACAGAAATAATTTACTAAATTGACAGCTAATTAAGATAGGCGATTAGACAGAGCTCTGGGTAAAACTGTCCTCGACAATAGAGATGGAATTGTGACTACAATTCAGTCCATATGGTAATAGATATAGATATAGATACATATGTAGTCATTAATAATTGTAAATTAAGTTACAGAGAAAAGTGTTCATGATGTTCTAAGGTATTTCTAATGTAACTGTTATTGTTTTCTTTTTGAAGAGGAAGATTGTAGTGTTTTAGCTACAAAACCACCAATGCCAATTATGTTATGGGGTTGTGTTAGGACTTTCTGGATAACTCGAGACCTCATTGTGTTCTTTCTTGCTAAATCAGATATTTGAATTTCCACAGGGAGTAAAAAGGAAATCTCGGGTGGCTGACAGTACTTGCTCCTTTTCCCTCCCTGGTACTCAGCTGTATGTACTAAATAAATCCAGCTATGAATGACACAGAAGATGGAGTAAAGATGGTGGTTCTCTTTCCAGGGCTAAATTAGAATAAGTTGATTTTCATTAAGCACAAGTGGATCAATATCTCACTACATGGCAACAACCGCCTGTTAATAAGAAGTCATCTTTTTTTTTTTTTAAGGAGTTCAACTGCTGAGCTCATAGGATAAATGCTGTTCCTGTCCCTTGGTGGTGTCTTTTCACATTTCCCAGCTTGGGCCTGGAAACGCAAGGCCATGAACATGTGTGTATGTGTGAGTGGACGTGTGTGTGTGTGTGTGTGTGTGTGTGTGTGTGTGTATTGGAGCTCTGACCTTTTGCTAGACAGGATTAGGAAGCACTTACTAATGTTTCCTTCAGGAAACAAGGGATTTTGTTAACCTGCTTCCCCTAAGGTTTCCCTTCTCCAGAGCCTTCTGATCAACTTATTTGTCACTGGGATTTAGATAATGATCCTGTTTGGCGGATGGTAGTTTTATCCTGAGAAGTAACATCTTTTCTTTCTCCCCCCCTCCTCAGGAAGGAAGATAATAAGATAAATCATTAATTAAAGGGGCTGCATATAGGACAGATGGAATTCTAACCACATGGCTGGCTCCCCCAACAGTGAAGGGGTAAAAGACACCATAAATCACTCATGGTCCAGCAGTCTGCCATAGAACCCAGCCTGGCCCTTACTCAGATGATAAACAACGTATACTCCCAGTGGAGCCCATTAGGTATTCTAGAGTAAGTGAGCTATGAGATAAGGCATTTATCCTTCCTGGGAAGGTGGGCCTTCCTATTTCCCGTGGCGCAGAGGAAGCAAGTCCAGTTGAGTGACGACTAATGAGGATTAATGCTGATTCCCCAGAGGATCTGGGGGTCTTTCTCTCTTGTGCACTGGTTAAATAAAATGAGACAACGTAGTTCTCACATGCCCAGGCCACCCTACATCCTGTCTTGCTTTCTTTAGTTCTTCTACTTTTCTTTTGTTCTTTGTGAGAGTTTCTGTGTTCACATTCACAGGATTTAGGCTCCTCACAGGAACAAGAATGAGAGTAACTCCTTAGCAGACCTCTCTACAAAGCTCTGGAGCCTCCAGTAAGCTGCAAGATACTAACACCCAAAAAGCACATGGAAATGATTGTATATTTTTTTCTATAGATTAAAAGCCATACGGATGTCCTCTAGGAGCAATTGTGTATTTATGGAATCTTTTATGTATTCACCCAGTAATTATTTATTATGCATCTATTCTGGCCAGAGACCCCTGGTGGCTACCATATGCAAGTAAGACCGAAATATCTTAAAGAATCACCCAAATAAATATTTGATGATCCACAGAGGTCAGTGCCATGGAAGAAGGAACACATAGCCTGTGATAGGACTGAGCTAAGCCTGCTGCCAGGTAGCTATGCTCAGAATGTAATGCAAGAGCTGAGAATGAAACTGAAAAGTGTGGTCAGGAATGAAGACAAGAAGACAATTCACGTAGGATACAGTGATCAGTCAACACATAGCAAGTGGGAATATATATACATACACATATATATATCTCAGAATATATATATATGTATATACATACATATATATACATATATATATACATATCTCAGATGGAAGGTGGGGAATCTGGAGTATAGAATTGTAGAGTTTCTGGAAAGAACTAAAGTTGTCGTCCCCTAGGGCTGTCAGAGGGAGACTGGCTCCGCAAACACCTAGAGTTTGCACTGCTTAAAAAATGTTTGTTTTTTTCTTTTAATCACCCAGCTGGGGAGGCTCTGTTTGCACCTAGAAGATGAAACCACCCAGAAAATCACTGCAGAAGTTTACTCGAAGGAAGGGGGTTGAAAGGGGGCTGAACTGCACTTGCAGTTTAGGAAGATCCTTTTGGTTGCAGAAGGAATATCATTGAGCGGGAGAGGGCAGGGATCGAGTGGGAAGAGTTTGGGGGACCCCAGAGGCAGCCTTGGGGTGGGGGAAGGTGTTGGGTATCAACTGCTACTTTGAACATTTTCCAGCGTCTATCCCCAGTGTGGAAGATGACGTGGCTGCCTTGTGAGCAGGGGCAGGCAGGTGCATTCTGCAGCCAGCTGCTCCAACGTGAGCAGGAGGATTTATATTCTGCTGGAAGATGTAATCGCAGACCCCAGATTCCAGTGACAATAGAATCATTTTACCGTTTCACACATTGAGTTGTTGTGCTGCGAATTATAATTGCTTTTTACATAACAAAAAAAATCCGCTCAAGAATGACAAAGCATAAAGAACTACTTCTCACCTCCCGTGAGAATATAGCAGAGCAGGATGTGATTGAAAAAAGAAATCTGCCATTTGTTAAAACTGTGTACCACCAATAACTTCAGACCCAGGTGAACCTGGGCACCGCAGTCCCCATGAGATGAGCTGCTGACATTGTCACCAAGGGACTGATGCCGGTCACCAGGCCACATCCAGCCACACAGATTGTGCAAAGTAACTGTGGTAGACGCAAGTCCTTGAAGACCCAAGAATACTAGGGAATCTATCTATCGATCTATCTATAAAATGCTGTCACTGTATCACGTTTTGAAGTGTGAGCAGTGGGTCTCAGCCCTTCAGCAAGGCCTTTTGTTGGCTTGTTCTCCTCAGCTACAGCTGCTGTGAGTGACGGCCCTTGCTTTGTTTACTCTAGTCCACCTTCTATTGCTATAACAAAATACCCAAGGCTGAGTACTTATAAAGAAAAACAGGCTTATCTTGCTTACAGCTTGGAGCCTGGGAGTCCACAACCAGGCCAGGCAGCCCCTTGGGTTTGGTCTTTGGTACAAAGACTCATAGAGATGACATCACAATTGTGGAAGCTGATGTAGAGATGGTCACAGGGGGAAACAGGAAGCCAGAGGCATGGGAGGGACCAGAGAAGGTCAGAGGGCAGACAGGAAGTCAGAGGCACAGCAGACATCAGATTTCTCTAATACCCTCTGACGACTCAACCAATGGTGTCCAAGGGTAGGGTTCTCAGTGATCCAATCACCTCCCACGAGGCATGGCCTCTCCAAGGGCTCAACGCAGTGGGGGCCGAGCTAAAACTGCTTGCAAAACCCAGTGCCTCAGAAAAGGCACCTTGGAGTGGGAAGCAGAACAAAGGCCCCAAGGCTTGGCTTGGGTAATTCCGTGGCAGACACCCTGAGGGAGGAGCTCAGGAGATCAGAAGGTGACAGAGGTTCATCCCCTCTGTCTTCCACTTTCTTTACCCAGGGGATACGGATTCCTGGGTGTCGAGAGATGTAGGAATCATGGGGGAGGGAGAGAGGAGGCATGTGAGCCATTCATACATGGCCTATAAGAAGGACTCTGGCCCCTTGCTGCCCGCGGGTGGGCCTGGGGGACTCTCTGCTGACCCCCACTTCCCATCCCCTGGCACACATAGGTGTGCTATGCCATGGTTGAGAAGCAGAAGGCTAGAGCATATTAACAGTGATAGGGCCTGAGATGTTTCTGGAAAGCTCCAGAAGAGTCTCCAACTAGAGATCCCATACACACATTGCATGTCTTCTTGAAAAGTCACAAGATCACTGAGAACCAAGACTCACCCCCCATTTCCTTGGATGTCTGCAAGCTCACAGAGCTGGGTGTGATCTCAGGCAGCTGGGACAGTGTGGCTTCCCTGATTTGACCGACACAAATTCTGGTCGTCTAAGAGCACCCGTGCGCCTACTCGGAATATCATTGAACAAAAAAGTAATAATAAAGTTAGGTTTCCTTTCCTGCCTCTTGAAGACCAGTGCATACTTATGTCTGATGCCAAGGGTCACTCTACAGGAGGCAGAGGTCAGAAGAATGCCAGGTTCCCACCCTTGGCAGCCATTTTCCCAGGAGTGGTCTTAGGCCAAGTTCAACCAGCCTTCACCTCCTCACATCGCTACCCAGCCTCGTACCCAGTTCTTCTGAACGCACTCGTTTGCAACTTTCCTGAAACCAAGATACTTTGGGATTTTTCACACTGCCACTTGTTTATTTATTTTGTGTGTGTGTTGCCAGTACTGTGGCAACAATTCAGGCTCTTGAGCTTGGCTTTTTCACTTATGGCTGGCACTCTAACGTTTGAGCCACACTGACAGTTCTGTTCTTTTCTTCCTCTCCTCCTCCTCCTCCTCCTCTTCCTCCTCCTTCTTTTGTTTGTTTTGTTACCAGTCCATTGGAGGTAACTCTCAGATTTGTCTGCCCAGGCTGACTTCTAATGGTAATTCTCAGATCTTGGCCTTCCAAAGGAGTTAAGATTATAGGTGTGAGCTACTGATGCCTCACTTAACAATATAGTTTATTATTTGATTTTCTCTGTTTGCGCGGGCTCTAACACTCTTTCAGGCCGGAGGGAAGAGAGATTATGCTCCCTTTTGACCAGTGAGTAACTAAGGCACAGAAAGATCAGCTAACAAGCTCAGAGGCACACAGCATAAGAGAAATAACGATAATCTCAACAACATATATTAATATTACTAACTAATAACAACAACAACAAGGGCTTTTTAATTTCTCACTCCCTGTGTGCATTATCATAGGTATGGGTGGCAGCAACGCTAACTGCATTTTCTGGGTTTCATCTCCCTGTAGTAAGGTGTGAGTTCAAGGACACCCACTATGCACAAAGTTCACACAATGCACACACTGACTTTGCAACCAAGTTAATCTTCAAAACATCAAATAAATCTATTAGCATGTAATTAAAGCTGGAGAGGCTTGTAACTACAGCAGAACCGTCAACCCTGCAGCCACAGAAACCTGCTAGAAGCTCACCATCTGCCCTCCACCCCAGGAATTCCACAGAATCTTGAGGGTAGAATGGTTCTGGGTCCAGACAACTGCATATATATTGTCTTCTTAACCCTTGCTTGAACCCAGCAGTTCTTAAATTCTTGTGGGCATAAAAATGACCAAAGAAGGCCATGCATACTTGTGTGTATTTGGGAGACTTTGAATGTATCTGCATGTATGTAGGAATGTGGTATGTACATGCATGTGTGTGCATGTGTGTGAGTAATGGCGTACAATATATAGGCAAGTGTGAGTTCAAGTGTGCACGTGTGTGCATATGTGCTGTACACATACATGTATGTGTGTGGGCCTCGGCTGATACTTTTCTATCGCTAACAGCGTAGAGCTCAAAGAATTTTTTTCTTGTTGGTTGTAGGGCTTGAACTCTGGGCCTGGGTGCTGTCCTTCAGCTCTTCAGCTCAAGGCTAGCACTCTACTACTTGAGCCACAGCACCACTTCTGGCATTTTCTGTTTATGTGGTACTGAGGAATCAAGCCCAGGTCCTCATGCATGCAAGGCAAGCACTCTACCACTGAGCCACCTTCCCAGCCCCAGAGCTCAAAGAATTTTTAATCCAGTAAAACAGTGAACAGTGCTTAAGGGTAGAGGAGTTAAGAACATTTCAATGTTCATGTTTACTATATGTGACTTTTGCTGAATGAAATGGGTAAATGTCTTTCCCACTAATTGTCCCTGATGACTAAATCCTACCAGAAAGTTTTATTTTAAAGGCCTAAAAAAAAAACCCTTAGTTTTACATGTAATAATTTGCCGTACTGCTCTTGAGAAACGTAACTTTTGGCTTCGAGTTCTGGGGCACCCAGCACAAACAGAATGCCAATTGATTTCCCACCGAGTTCCACCGGTTCTGTTTTGGATGACTATTCAATATATGTGCTGTTTGCTAACACTCACCTGTAAATTTGTGTTTATTCTTCCTTCACTGAGCTCTCAGTGCAATCTGTTTTAATTTTCCCCCCTTACCAAATATTCAGTTGCTGACAAACACACACATTCAAATTTCCTTACATATTCATGGGGATGATTTTGTGCTCAAATTAAGTACCTGGGCAAATCAGTTTTGATTTTTGCATATATACACGTGCATGCAGGAAAACACACACACATACACACACACACACACACACACACACACACACAGACACACACACACACACACACACAAACAATTCAGAAATACATGTTTAAGAAGAACATTAATGCCCAACAGCCCTACTCAAGTCACTTGATTACTCTGTGATGTCCAGTCGTCTACGACAGAGTCTGAAACAGTAAGTAAAAACCAAACCAAACCAAACCAAACCAAACAAGGGGCTGGGAAGGTGGCTCAGTGGTAGAGCGCTTGCCTTGCATGCATGAGGCCCTGGGTTCGATTCCTCAGCACCACATAAGCAAAAAGAAAAAAGCCGGAAGTGGCGCTGTGGCTCAAGTGGTAGAGTGCTAGCCTTAAGCTGAAGAGCTGAGGGATAGTGCCCAGGCCCAGATTTCAGGCCCCCATGACCGGACCCCCCAAAAAAACCCCCAAAAACCAAAACAGTCACCCTTAGCAATCTAAGGGTGATGTCATTTTGCATATATGTCCATGTGCACGGGTGTTTATTACAATGTATAATGCCTACAGCAATATGCAAATGTATTATACAGACAGAGGGGAATTCAAGAATATTTTATGACATTTGAAACGTTTTTCCAAGTGCACATAGTTGTATACGTCTAGATTAAATGTGGTGTCTGGTGTAACTTGTCAATATTCTGAAATGACATTGTGACAATGGTTCTATCGACTTTGGTTAGTTCCTTTCTGAATTTGTGCTATCCCAGAATCTGCTCTAACTTACAGCTTTCTACTTAGACATTTACACACTACCTTTGTATTTGGTGAATATCTCCTATGTTTATATGATACTCTGCAACTCACCAAGCAGTTTCCTAGCAATTACCTTATTTTACCCTCCCGATGGCCCTTTGCAGGGAAGACTCTATTCATTTCTATGTTGCACATGAGCTGACAACATCAGGGGTTAGCTGACCATGTGGCTTAGTTGGGATTAAAAACAGGTTTTAGGTTTTAGGATTCAAGCTCCCCCTGACCCCTGTCTCTCTTGTCCTGCATCTGCTTCCGGGTACAGCTTAGAAGCAAGTTGCTCCATAGACGTTTCTTGGAAGACAGACGAGATAGAGTTTTATTTTTTCTTTTTAAATAAATCTTTGTTAATTCTTGTTCATGTGCTTTTAATTTCAGCCAAAACTAACTTACTAAACCAGGAATGAAAAAGTAACCATGCAACTTACAATAGGGAAGAGGACCTTAGTAACAACTGGGAATCGGACTTGGCGATTGTTAACCTGCATCTCAAGTGAGCCATTATCTTATTATCTTCAAGGTCTGAGGTGGCTGGAAGAAGCGCTTTTGCTGATTTCAAAGTGGAACTTGAACTTGAATCATGCCAGAGAGAGAGAGAGAGAGAAAGAGAGGGGGGGGGAGGGAGGGACTGCTCGTGTATCTCATTCAATTGCCAAATCCAAAGAATCAAATCATTAGGAGAGTATTTCACCAGGCAGCTTAGAGTCTTTCTAGAACTTTCCTAGTACTGATGGTATTTTAATGGAATTCATGAAAAAAAGAAAAGCTTGAATAAAATACAGTCCCTGTAATCCTGCATCTCTTTCCTCCTATCTCTTAGGCTGTTTTAAGGGATGCATTTGGATGTTAATATTTTTTTCTCACTTTTATGAAATGTAACATTAATGCACTTCTGTTCAACTATGTAAGTAATGGTGTTCAGTTTTACTGATGGAAAAACTAATTGTTAAACTCCTGGCTTAAGCAGGAACTTTATATGGTTTGAATGAATGAAATGGAGCCGAGTTTCAGTTACCTTGGTGTAACTCTTACTGCTAGTATTCATACCCTGCCAAGTAGCTTATAATCATCTTTGGAGAGAAAGAGAGGAAATTAGAACATCACAACTTTTTAATGCAATGACTTGGCACAGTCTTAGGGCAGAATGAGCAACTCTGAGACTGTTTGAGGTAGTAATAGGTGTCAGGGTGCTCTAATTTAAGTAACCAAGTAACCAAGTAATCTTGAAAAAATAAAAATTCTACACCATAGATGCTTGGCATTTATCAGAGATACATTCGACAGTCTTCACCCCACAGCGAGGTACAACAGAAAAATATAAGTGATTCCTTTAGATTCCTAGTGACCATATAAATATAGAAGCAAGTGTCATTCGTGGCCACCCACTTTTGAGTGCTTGGCTTTCTAACTCCTCTGCCAGGCTGAGGCAAGGCTTCAGGAACGGAACCTCAAATCGATACCAAGACGTAGCTCTGAGCGGCTCACCCATAAAACTGTGCTTGCTTACGTACAAGTACCGGGTGCACAGGACAGCATGGCCACACACAGTCTGTCCTGGGCCTCTGGTGACCTGCCACCTCGCATCTGCAGATGTCTTGACGTCACGCCGTTTTCCAATTGCCAGCAGACAAAACAAAAGCCTCGAACGACTAAGTTTTCCAAAAGCACCAAGTTCCAATGTCAAAATGTAGCCAGCCTTCCTGAGGGGAGTGGGCAGGTAGCAGCTAGCTCAGCCCTTCAGCGGTCCATGAACAGGAAGAAAGACAATGAGAATGTGGGAGCTGTGGGGGTCAAGACAAGCCAGAGAGGCTTCACTGTCTTCAGATCTCAAAGCTACAGGAGCGCCCCCAAGCTAATTAATTACTGTTATGAATCACGCTATTAAACATTTCATAATGGCATCGTCCCTGGACCTCAGGATGGACTTTAATGGAAATGACAGCTAACGTCTCAATTGTGAGACCTCATCCGGGCATTTTTGTCTTCTGGAGGACTCTGTCATCGATATGGATTTCTCTTTTTTGTAAATCATCTTTTATTTTGGGGGAAAGAAGGGGCTATTGATTTTTTTTCCCTTTCCCTGAGTCTGTTCTCGGAATGTTAACCTTGTTTAAGTTCTCCATTTCCCCCGCCCGCAGCAGCATGGTGTAGCCGAATTAAATGCAGAGTAAAACGGCCATGTGAGAAAGGTTTATGCATTATGTTAAAACCTTCTCCCCTGACAGATGTGGCCATTAGGGCCTGGAATTCACCGCATTAGTCTACTTAGCTCAATCCACCAACAAGCCTTAAAAGTCTCGCAAATATGTTCCAATGCTAACGAGCTGCACACCAAACCTCATCTGCTGCAGAAGGAGCTAATATTTTCAGGGGTTTCATGCATTTAAGAGTTATCCATGGGCTCACTTTACCTGGCTTGGCGATTCAGGACTACCTCCATTTACAGACAGGGGGGAAAAGGGCAGAATGTATTTCATGCCGGGCGGGAGGGGGTGGGAGGGAGCTTCTGAAAATACCATCAGTGAACCATAATAAAACTCGTTTTTGTTTAGCATGAGTTTATCCTCCCCTACTGTCAAGATAGGATGTGGAAAAGGATCTCTACCCAAAGCAAGACAGAAGGCAGCCACAACGCTCATAATTTCCCCGGGGTCTAGGCATCTGTGCTAGCTTCCAGAGAAAGAAGAAGCCATAGTAACTTCTGACTTACAGACATTTGCCACCTGGCCTTGTCTAGTTCTAAGAAAAGAAAACCAAACTCAATGTCATCCAATATGCTTCCGTGAGCACCTACTACGCACTAGGTACTAGACTACACAGTACTCCTTTCTCTTACTCTCTTTTGAGTGGCCCTGGCCCTACGGGACCACTGTGCAGTCCAGCTTTGTGGATGAGAGACCCCTGGAAGTTGGACCGGGCCATCTTCAAATTCTGGAGACTCATCTGCATTTTCATTTTGTGTGGGATCCTCACATGTGGAATCCCAGCTGCTGTGATGGTGGCTTCGGATGAACTCACTGCTAGCTTAAATCGATGCAGCAGACATGGGCCGGGGTTGTAGCCTTTGCTTCACTCCTTCCAAGCTCACGGAGGACCTCACCTCCCCGAGTGGTAGATTCCCCGAGGTAGGTCCTGGCCCAACCAGCTCTCTCTTGCCCTGAGTCCTGTGGCCCTCCCACCCTCTCTCCATGCCTCATCGTATCCGCTTCCTAGAATCACCTGCTTCCCTGCAGATCACACTTACTGCACCCGGGGAACTTGGAGGAAGGGAGCTGCTCCTATGACAGGCACCGTGGTTACCAGTGGTGTGTCGAGGGCCATTTTATGCATTAAGAAATCGGGACATGGTGCACAGGTATAGGTCCTCAAGGACCACTCCCCCTGCCCTCCGGTGAAAATTGAGGGGTTCGGGGTCCTTACAGACCAAATGTGCATTTGCTACAACATAGGAAAAAAATAACTTAGTTACAAGTGATAAAAATAAAATGTCAAGAGCAGGTGAATCGTTGTGATCTGTAAAAAGGAAAACAAAAAAAGCACCATGCCATGGCAAACAGTTGCATGGTAAACAGGCTTAAGTTCTGCAGAGTAGGGGGCTTCCCAAAGGGAAGGTTCTAGGGTGCTGGGGGAGTTTTCATGGCCTTGTCTCTGCTGGACCCTAACTCTGAGCCCAGAGCTAGGGGCCTGGTACTCAAGACGCAGCTTATAAAAAACACAAATTGGACAGAGACAAGGAGAGCTCCTCTTTCTCCAGTTTGTAGGTAGACATGGTGTCCATACAGCTGGCTTCTATGTAGATGATGTCTTTGTGGTATCTATAAAGTTGGGTAGAAAAACATTTCTGCTTACAAGATAAGAAGAGGAGAAGGATAAAACGTGCCAGTAGACAAGCTGTTGACAAGCAAATCCTCAGGTTCAAAGCCACTGGTAAGTTCTGGTGCATGAGACAGAAGAACTGAGAAGAGTGGTTCTGTCTGTCAAAGTGAAGGGAGAAATGGGATTGGACAAGGGGCGGGCTTTTACTTCCAGCTGGAGAATGTGTAAGCGGATGGGAGTTTGGGGACGTGCTGGCTTAGCAGATTGGTATGTAAAAGCTGGTTGCGGAGCAGATCAATAGAGCCTTTTCCTTATTCCGGTGGAGACATTAGACAAGGGAGCCCACCCATTGGTTAGACAGGGTGAAACACAACCTTTGGTGATTTAGAAGGGAGCTGCGCCAGGGGCCTTTCTTTGTCTGGTCGGGGATGGGTGTGTTGGGTGCACCCGGAGCGCCACACCCAGACTCACTGGACCCTACAGCTCAGCTTTTCCTTATTAGGGTCACACGTCAGGGCTGGGTCCTGACCTGCCCAAGTGCATTTGCCTGCTCTTAACTGTACAACCCAAACCCCGAACTCTGAACCCTGATGGCACTTATAGTCATGATGGGATGGAACAGCAACCTCAGCACCCTCCTGGGACAACTCCGAAAGCATCAGAGGTCCGTGAGCCTGGCGAGAGAGACAACCTGGAAGTCCTGTTTGCACCACACACACACACACACACACACACACATCCTCCTCTTGTGTAAGACATTAAGAAGCTTCTGGTCTTAACAGCAGAAGTCAGAAACCAACGACAAGTCATTTCAGATACTGATCGCCGTGGAGAAGATAAAATGACATTGCAGGAATCTCAGGGTTAACAGGTATTTTCTGTAGAGGCCCAGACTGTAAAGGGTGTGAGAGTCCCGTGCTCTGCTTCTCTGTGACAGTGACTTACATATCCCAGCCGGGCACGCCAAGGTAGCCACAGACACTATGTTAATAAACGGATGGGGCTGAGTGCCAATAAAACTTTATTAGAAACGCCGGGAAGCAGCCCGGACTTGGAACACAGCTTGGAGTGCTTTCCCTGGGATAGAGAATCGAGGGTGGGTTAACTTTGTGAAGTAATTTCCAAGGAGGCTGATTTGGGTTTTGAATGACAGGAGAAGAACCTCAGAAGAATCAGACTGAGGATAGACTTATGCCCAGTGGAGAAAGCAGACGCAGGCATTACAGAGTGGCAGACAAGAAGGGGGCCGACGTCACGCAAGACCCACCCAGAGTTCAGGCAAAAGGACAATGAGGCGGGCCTGGTAGCTCATGCCTGTTACTCACCGAATTGGGAGGCTGAGACTGGAGGATTGAGGTTTGAAGCCACTAGGCAAGACAAATTCAAGAGATCATTATCTCCCATTTACCAGTAAAAAGCTAGAAGCGAGAGTGAGGCTCAAGTGGTAGAGTGCCAGCCTGGTACATAAAAGCAAAGGGACAGCACCTGGGCCCTGAGTTCAAGAAGCCCTAGTACTGGCACCAAAAAATAAAAATCAAAAGTAAATGAAAAATAAAATTTTCATGAAAGGAATGTGAATATAAACACTTGATAGTTCATGAATAGGGAATTCATGGGTGGCCCCAACACCCTCTCAGGCAGGCCAGGGCAGAAGGGAGAGAGGAGGAGAGGAGATGTCAGGAATCAGACCCCAACATCTTCTAGACATTTCTCACCTATGTGTGGACCTCACCAAGCGGGTCTCAGGGACCCGTCCCCTTCCCTCGGCTGCTTTTGTTGTTTTTGGTTGATTTTGGCCCGGATTCTGTGACATATAAGTTTTCAAACGTTTCCACTGACAAGATTTCTCTTCCCTGTCGGCAGTGACATTTTAAAGTCCTGTGAGTTTGCTTTTGTTCACATTCTGCAATATTTTCTTAAAAGATTCATAGCTCCAGCTCACTTCCCTTACTTTAGTCAGAATCATCTGCTAAATGAGCTTGACAATGGGTAGGACGTGTGGATTTCTTACAGTTGTTTGAGAGCAATCTTAACACATCGGAACTGCCAGGCATCAATTGAAAACTGAAAAATTCAGCCATTATCCTAAACAAGTGACAAGCACATTCTTACACCACGCTGATGATCAAACAAATGACAAGTTTCTCTACTTTCTTTGTAACAAAGTTGGACGGTGTAGAAGTGAAACACGGGCGAGAGAGGCAATGTATCCCCTTTCTCACAGCCTGGGAAGATGGCGCCCAGTCTCCTTTCCACTCCCTCCAGATCTGACTTTGATCTCCAGCTGTGAGTAGAACAAGCAGATGTGCCATCCGAATCCCAACCTGGCATTGTATAAAAATTGACGTGCTGTTGACCACATGGCCAAGAACTGTGGTTCACCACACAGCCTGAAATGAGTGGTCATTGGTGACCTGTCCTCACTTGGTATTAGAAGGTCCCCCCCCCCCCCCGTGCTGGACCACACAGGATGGGGCCCTATTTCATGATCACCTGAGCGAGCACACTGCAAACTAATACAGAAACCCAGAGAGGCTCCACCAGCAGACTTGTGACTTTGGCAAAGACTCTCTACCTTGAGCCATAATTCCTGCACTCAGATTGTTCGAAACAATGTTTTATGTATGTGCTGTTTCTAAAGAGTCTTTCAAGAATTTCTTTTTCTCATGGTATAATTGTTGCTACCTCTCTTATTGATTTCCTTAAAGAGCTCAGGTCTACTCCATTAGAAATAGATCACACACACACACACACACACACACACACACACACACACACACAGCTTTTAAGGTGGGTGGTTTTCCTTTTCTTCTTAGTTTTGGGGAAGAAGATGAGTAGGGAATGAGCTTGCAGCACAGACTGCCTACACCTGTTCTCTGGGCTGCATTTTCACAGAGGATTCGTTTACCCCGGAAGCTTGGGCATTTGAGAGCAGACAGAGATCTCTGAACGCCATGTGGTTAGAGAGAGGCAGGCACAAAGAAAGATGTAAAAAGCACTGGAAACAGCCCACACGTCCAGCAGCCAGCAAATGGGTAAACCAAATGGGGACTCTCTACACAGTGGAATATTATTAGACAGTAAAAAAGAGACAAAAGTTCCACATGAGCACATGGACAGCCTTGAGTCCCACATGCTGAGCGGCAGAGAACTACATGTTGTAGGTCTCCATTTGTGTGACATTTCCCACATAGACAAATGGATGCAGACAGAAAGCAGACACGGCCAGGGGCTGTGAGGAGGGAGCACTGGGTATGAGGTTTCATATCTGGGGTGATAAAAATGGTCTAAAATTAAATTGTGGTGATGGTTGCACAGCTCTGTAAATGTACTAAAATAAACGTTATTGTATATTATCCTTTAAAAGTGATTTCTGTGGCATGTGGATTATCTCTCCACAGAGTTGTTTTAAGAATTCAGATGTGCATGGGCAGGGAGTGGCGGTACACACCCATAATCCCAGCCACTAGAGAGGCAGAAATAGGAGGATCCTGAGTTGAAGCTAACCCAGAAAAAAATCATGAGAACCTATCTGAGAAACAAAATAAAGGAAAGAGGGCTAGGGGAGTGGATGAGGGGATAGAGTGACTATCTAGCAAGTGTGAGGTCCTGAGTTCAAGCCTCAGTACTGCAAAATAAAGAAACGATAGACAGAAAAGGAAAGAAAGAAAGAAAGAGAAAGGGAAGGAAGGAAAAAAGAAGGAAGAAAGGGAGGAAGGAAGGAAAAAAGAAAGAAAAGAAAGAAAGAAAATCAGACTCCATCTCTTAACACTTAATTCCAGTAGAACACTGGGATCAAGACTGAGTTTTTCCTTCTAGTTCACCAATTCAGTGGTTATAAAAATGCCAATAATTAGCTCAGGCATGGTAGCTCATGTGTGTATCACAGCCACTTCAGGAGGGGGAGATTGGGAGACACACAGCTCAGAGATATTCCAGGAAAATGTTAGCAAAGTTTCCATCTCAATCAAGAAGCTGGGCATGGTGATAACTATCCATAATCCCAGTTACACAGCAGGCAGAGGTAAGGTCTCTCTCTTGGGCAAAAGAAGAGCAATGCTCTCTGAAGAACCAAATAAAGCTAAAAAGGGCTGCAGGTATGGCTCAAATAATAGAGCCCTTTTGACTCCGAGTTCACTCTGATACTGAAATAGTAGGAATAGTAGGAATAATAATATACAAGTGCCAATATAATTGAGCAAGTTTTCACACGGCCATCACACCCATTGCCTGGGCCCAAAGACAAGCCACTGGACACATTCCTCCAGGACGCTTCTCGAGGAAAGGGTTCCAAGTTCAAACTAAGGTGGGGAGAAACAATTCTCTGCGTCCCGCAAGGAAATTCTCAGTGTGCCTCAGTCTATTAAAAGCTCTGAAGAAAAGGTGGTCCGTCATTGTGCCAAAGTCAACAGACTGATTGGCAGGAGGGTTCCACGAACACCCTGGGGAATACAATTCTGGAAAGATCCTGCAATTTGCTGTTGGGTTCCATTCCCCCCTAGCTGACCCTTCCCCACAAAGAATCCCTAACTACCCAGCCCAGTGCAGAGAGGCTCCTTCCATGATCAGCAATCCTGTCCTCCGCTCTTTCAAAGCTCTGCTTTGAATGGGGAGCAGCCCAGTAGCATTTCTGGCTACCGAACACTCCATGCTGCACAGGACATCCAATAATTCAGGTCTGCTTGAGAGGTCAGGAGGACGGAGGAGAGGAAACCCTGCTGCAGACCTGGCCAGCAGACCCGATCTCTGGCTTGTGGGCTGCATGGAACTGGACTGTCCTGCACTAGAGCCAGACACTGGTGACTCATCAAATGCCTGGAGATGGTGCCCGCAGTGATGGGAAGGAGGGAACCCACTCAGGCCTAACCACACAGAGGGGAGCAAAGGAAGCTGTGTGTGCCTCTGGACCCGGAAGCTTGCAGGTGACCTCCTCCTCCACTTCCTGATGGCAGATGAGGGACTTGGGAGGGGAGCTGAGGTCAGTGGCAAATCAAAGAGCCAGAGGTAGGGGTTGAGGGCAAGGATCCAAAGCAGGATGAGGTCTCTGGTAACTGGGTCACCACGTCTGCCAGATGGACAGACAGGCAAGGGGCGAGGGGGAGAAGATCGCCACACTGGGGCAGAAGAAGGGAAGGGAGCCATTCGGAGATAGGACAGGCAAACAGTGATCGTGAAGTTGAAGAAAAGCAGCTCTGCCTGAGAAGTCATGATTTTACTCTTTCTTCTTTTATACACGTAGGTGGGCGGATTTGTCTTTAACAGAAAACAAAGACCAAAGAGGAAGCTTGGAGGGTCCCTGCCCCCTGGGACCGCAGAGGTTCTGGGCTGCTGGGGGCTCCTCCAGCCTGGGGCTCCAGGTCTGCCCCCACCTCCTCCTCAGGAGAGAGGAAAGGCAGCTGGATGGGACATAGGCCAAAGGTCAGGGTCATCTGACCCAGCACACAGCAGGAGCAAGATGTCCGAGAGGCCAAGATGGAAAGGCCCAGCAGCCGCTGGCACAGCTGTGCACACGGCCCCGCCCCCTTCCCCTCTGACCTCTGCTCCTGCCCTGTCCTTGACCTGGGCCAGGGCTTCCAGGCCTCAGACCCCAGCGGAGGCCCCAGAAGGGGTCCCCCAGCCCCCGGCCAGCCCACTCCCAACCCTGGGGCCCCTCTCAGCACCCGCTTCCCAGGTGTGGGTGAGCTCAGCTAACCCCCAGCTACTGATTTTTAAATAAACGGCCGAGGAATGCAGGGAAATCTAAACGAATTTGCAAAGGAGATTTTCTGGGTAATGAAAGTGCTGGCTTCCAAGGTATTCTCTGCACAGACTTCTCACTGCTGCTGTCTCTCATCTGGCTGCTGGGGAGTGGGTCTGGGTGCCAACACCAGCTCACCCTTCACCCTGCCTTGCTCAAGCCCAGGTGACAGGTGTGACAGGTGTTGACATGCCCTGTGTGTGCGTGGTGGGCATCAGGCTGGCTCCTGCATGCCGGGGGTAGGGGCGGGGAGGAGACGACCAGCTCGGATCGTGGGTTAGGGTGGCAAGGCCATGGAAGGTTCTAGAACCCCATTTCCTGGGAAAGCTCATCAGCAGAGACACACAGCTGGCTTACATCCACACTCCCAGATCAGGCTCAAGGCCACAGCTTGTGGTTTCAGCAGCTCCCCAACTGTCTTCTCCCCGCCCCTGCCCATCTGCAGCGGCCCCCCTCCCCCGCCGACTTTTGACAGATACACTGTCCAGATGCAGACATGGGAATGCTTTGAAAGTTCCAGAAGGAATCTGGGGCCCGCTTGGGCCTGGTCATCGTAGGATGTCAGACCCAGAGGGGACAGATCACAAGCGTGGAAGGGCCCTTTGGCTAGCTAAGGTGGGAGGGGTCGCAGGGGACAGCTCTCAGCTCGAGGGTGGCTGTGTTTTGGAAAGATGATGGCGGCGGGTGGAGGTGTCGCCTCTCTCCTGGTCACTCAGCGGGGTTCTTTGCGATGACAAGACACTTCCATTCCTGAAGGCAGGGATCTCAGTGACAGGCACGGGGAGACACCAGATTTGGAGCTGGCCATCTGGTGAGGACCACGGGGCCTTCTACTGGCCGGTCCCCCTCCGAAGGCGAAGGCCCGGCTCTCTGCCAGTCACTCAGAAGCTGAGACGGCAAGACAGCCCAGCACGGTGACCCCACAGCACAGGGGGTGACAGAGACCGGTCACCTCCACACACCACGCTCAGGCCAGAGGAGTGAGGGTGTCCTGCGTGGGGTCTGCTGTGCCGGGGGGACCCCCTCTGTCCCTGGGGGAACGGGCCCCTTAGCACGCTTCAAGAGCCGAGGACAGGACTCTGCTCGGTTCTCTTCCACGTCAAGTGCAGCACAGAAGTTTGAGATTATCCACGTGAACATTCTCAGTAGCTGTTACGTTTTCCATCCGGGTTCTAGCTGGCAGCCCTTGGTGTCTTCCACCATCTTCCCCCAGACACCAGGGCTTTAGCGGAGCCAGGGGTGCAAAGAGCATCGCTTTGTCTATGTTGAAGATGTTTGGACACTGGTTTGGAAAGGCACCAAGGAGATCTGCATTCAGACAGAGACAAAGAAGAGCCCTGCACTCCGGGGGTCAGGGAAACCAATGCGATCCACAGCCTGGTTGAGATGGAAATTTCTGGAAGCGGGGATCATTCCATCCCCATGAGCCTTAGGCCTCTGGAGCCCTGCAGGCCAGCTTCTGTGTGTCTTGAGACCTTGACATTGCCATGTGAGGGTCCCGGAGGGTCCCTGGAGCTGCCTCCCAGGCTGGCTGCAGAGCGGAGCAGGTGGCAGCGCTCTCTGGCCAGGGCCCCACCTTACCCGGCAGTGACTGTGTGAGGTCTCATGGCCCTGTGGACTGCGCCGAGCCAAGGAGACCCAGAGCCGGGCTGGCCACTAGAAATGCAGGAAGGTTCACCTAGGGGGCCATCTCGGCCCTCTTGCTCCCTCAGGGGGAAACAAGCCAGGATGGAGAGGACCGGGCAAATTCGATCAAGTGAGGCAGAGCGGGGCCTGGCAGTCTCTTAGAGATGCAGCCCACAGCTCGATCATCTTCCTCCTTTCTCCCAGGCTGCCGGAACACCTCTAACAACCTGTGCGAGGTTGAATGTCCCTCTGGGCACCCCCCCCCCCCCCCCCCCGTCCCCCAGTGACACAGCCCGGCGGGGGTTCGTGACTCGGTAATGAAGGCAGCTGCTGTGCTGAGCAGAAACCACAATAGGAACTCGGGGCCCAATTTACTGGCAGCTGGAGCAGGGCCAGGCTGCGGGGTGTCAGGCAGGAGGGCAGCAGGGCTGAGGCTCCAGGAAGCAGCTGATGCAATCGGAGACACTCTTGTGATCAGCCAGAGGGGGGCACAGACATGTGGAGAGGGGCTCCGGGTGCCCTGCCCAGTGGAAGGGGCGGGGCTTATTTGGTGACCCGTAGGCATGGGTACCCCACAGACAGCCACTGCCCTGCTCTGGCAGAACCGTGGCCGCGAGAGTCCTGTCTCCACCACCTCCTTTTCCACAGCACCCCTGGGCTCAAAACCATCCCGTGGCTCCCCTTTGCACTCCCAGAAAAAGACTGGGATTTCTTTCTTCCTTTTTTTAAAGTACAGCCCGTATATCAGGAACAAGCCAACTGCTCTGACTTAGGCATGACCAAGTTTGCTCATTCGACACCATTCCAAACTCATCCGTCAATTTCTGCCTCAGGACCTTTGCACTGACCATCCCTCCTTCCTGGAATATGTTCCTCCCAGATGACTTGCTCCTTGACTTCATTCAGGTCTCTCTGTCAAATGGGATTTGTCTGAGAGCCGTCCATCTTGCCCTAGCTCATTCCCTGAGATAGTCTGGATGGGGGAAGGAAAACTGCTCAGGCCTGGCACGGTGTGTGGCAGGTGGCAGGTGCCATCTTGGCCACTGGGTCTTCTCCGGGGATGGATAAGTGTGGTGGGCGGCCGGTGTGGTTGGAGGGACAGGGCCTCTGCGCTCAGAGCCAAAGGCTTCTTGGTGGAAAAGCTCACGAGGACTCTGGGGGTCTGGCATTGCTCCCACCAGGACTGGGTTTTGCGGGGGCTGAGTGAGGCCTGGAGGCCCAGCTGAGCAAGGCCACACAGACACCCTGAGACCCAGGGCCAGGTGGACGCTGGTCTTGCTGCATCACAGGAAGCAACAAGGGTGAGACTGGCCAGTTGCTCCCGGGCAAGTCCTGTGGGCTGTGGGCAGCCAGAGCCTGGGACTCTGTGGCCACACCCGGCCCAGGCCAGGCCCCGGGCAAGCGCCCTGCGCAGAGCAGCCCCCGGATCGCTCTGTTCAGGCAGGCCAACTTGCTCTCACCCCCTGCTTCTCAACACCAGGACAGAGGAGGCAGCCACTGGGCAGAGGACAGAGAAACGGAGTCCCCGCCCCACAGCAGCTCGGAACCCAGCCCTCCGGGACACGGGGCCAGGTCTCAGAGACGTTCACGGCCCAAGCCTGCCACAAAGTAGATGATAAGTTAAAGACACTGACTGAGCAAACGATTTTCCTTAAAGGTTGATTGAAAGTGGCAACAAAGTGTCTCTGACTGCAGGACTATTTGGCCTCAAAGACAATTTAGATTGGTTTGAGTCAGGTCCATGTAACAGTGTTTTCTTTAACGGCAGTGCTGGGTTTTGAACTCAGGGCTGCAAACTTGAAGACAAAAGTGCCCTTACCGCTTCAGCCTGGCCTCCAGCCTTAGGCGATAGTTATGTCCAGGGAGGAGACAGCAGGATGGCTGTAAGGCGCATCTTGGATTCTCGCTGAGTGCCCCTGTGTCGCAGAGCATGTGGACCGTGGACGGGACCTACGGACAGACTCCCGGCCTTTGTTCCTAAATCCTGGCCTCCCTGAGCCAGTCTGCAAGGGGGACTTCCGAAAGAGCCGCCAGTAAGCTGCTGAGAATCTCCACAAGGAAATAATTCTATGTAGCGAACCTGAACCTGAGCTCCGCACAAAGGGGATTAGCAGGGAAAAGAAGAGATGCACCTGATCGTCCGGAACAAGTGCAGCAGCACCACAGTGAAAGAATTCAGAGCTCTAGGCCTATCACGAGGGCCTTACAAACAGAAAAGAATAATTAACAATGGACTAGGGGTTTGTGAACGCTTAGGTAAAACAGCAGAATTAGAACAAATGTAAGGCAACAGGAACCCTCTGAAAGAGAATCTATTTGTCTAAGTACCTGTATCATCTTCGTGTCATGTGATCATACGTAATGTACCATGATGTATATTATTATCTGCTTACATAAATATATAAAACCTCCCACAGCATGTTATATAAAAACTCCTCCAGCATACTCAGTGCAATATATCCTGCATGCTTATGTAATGGACATATTTTAAACGCATATGTAATATTAATATTATGTGTAACTATGATGCAATAAACTCTTCACTATATATTAAAGATACATAGATAGGTATATATACTTAGTGTATATATATATATATATATCTTTCTATATATGTGAATTGTTTCTGATTTTAAAATACAGATTCTCTATTTTTCTCTAACATATACATATGTATTAGTACATATTATTAAAAGTCTATTCGAAGTGTAAGTTTCCTGTTTCTTCTTTAATATGAAAGTGGAAGTTATTTTTAAACACCTTTCAACACCTGCCCTGAGTCACGGGATGTGGTTGCTTATTGGGGTCTCAGTACCTCATGCACAGTGATGTTTGGGGAATGCCTCCTTCCCCTCTGGGAAGGAACCCAGAGACAGCTGCGAAGGCCCAGCCCTGGGCTTTGTGTGCAGTCCTGGCCCTGGGGTGAACTGCATGGATCTGCCGCCAGCTCTCCTTGGTCTCCTCGCTCTTCATGCAATGGATGCTCACCCCTTTGTCTCTGCTGTGGAAGGGATTTTCTGTTTTGGGTGGTGGTACTGGGATTTGAACTCAGAGCCTCATACTTGCTCAGCTGGCACCCTACAAATGGAGCCACCACGGAACCTAACGTATTGCTATTTCTATTTTATTTATTTTAGATGGACACTCCTATTTTTCGCTGGCCAGGCTCGAGATTCTCTGGATCTCAGTTTCCAAAGGGGTTCAAATGACAGGAATGAACCACTAGTGCCTGGCTAGGAAAGTAGAATTCTTTGTGGAGGTGGACACAAATTGGACTTGAGGAAGTGAAATATCTAAAGACCAACAGACGTACCTACAATTAAGTGATTAGGATATAGGCACAGACATCGGTCACGGCTATTTCTGTAGGTAAAAGGGAACACAACAAACAAGGGGTGCAGAGCTGTTCTGGGATGCTTGCAATTGGATGTGCAGAATACAAAGGATTCTAACGTGCCTGCCAGACCCATCGCTGGTGCCCGGCAGCCACTTCTGCGCCCTGAGGGAGTGGCCTGGGCCTTGCGGCTCCGTGTCCTGCTCCTGTGAGGCACGGGCTGCGGCCTGGTGCTCTCTCCTGCCTCTCCTCCCAGGATGGGTCTGAATCTGTCTCTACTTGACAAAGCTGGGCTGTGGCCCACATCTGTAATCCTAGCTACTCAGGAGGCTGAGATCTGAGGATCTCAGTTTAAAGCCAGCCTGGGAAGAAAAGCCCCTGAGACTCTTACCTCCAGTTAACCACCAAAAGGCCTGGAAGGGGAGCTGTGACTCAAGCAGTAGAGCAATAGCCTTGAGCAAAAAAACCCTCAGGGATTGCACCAGGCCCTGAGTTCAAGTACCAGGGCCAACAACAGCAACAACTGGACTCTTGCTCTTTTTAGATCTCTTTATTATCTGATGATGCCATAACCTTTTTTGCTAATGGTTTGGGGGAAACAGAATCATGCGAGCTATGGACTGAGATCATAGCATTTTCAACTTAATGCACGAATCGCATCCTCTCCTGCTGGCCTGAGAGCTCCCGCTGGTCGGGAATCCTCGGTCCCTCAGGGAGGACACCCGGGACAGAATACACTCCTGTAGGCTGGCTGGAGGATAATGGACAGTCACGTGCTGATTAACAATGGGGAAAAGCCCCCCCAAACCCATGCTGACTCCATCCCATCGCCAGACACACACGGCAGCGTGGACTCCCACCAAGTGTCTGGTCCGGGTCCATCGAGAGATTTGCTAAACAGAGGAAGCGGGGTGCGGGGGTTGCTGCTGAGATCACCCAGCAGATGTTTCCCAGTAAACTTTTTAAATATATATATATATATATATAATTAGAAAGAGTAATTACAAATAATGCTGAGAAGGACAGGAGTAAACACGCCACCCGGCGACACGGTTACTCCTGGTCTCCACCCCATGCAAGGCCCAGGGCGTAGCCATGTGTGTATTAACACAACTCGCAGCTCAGAAGGCCCGCTGAGCCCAAGTTCCCCCCCTCCCCCACCACCATGTGAGGAACTCGGGGAGGTGGGCACCGACAGGACATGATAATGACCAGCCCGGCGACCATTTCCATGTCCCTGGTCTGTGTGCATAGACTTCATTCCACAGAGAGTGGACCAAGTCCAGAGCAAGGAGAGTTCTAGGAAAACTGATGATCTGTGTCCGGTTGCACAACCATGAGCCGCACTGAGGCAGGATTTCAGCCCGACCTTTGCACTCCCACACACCCCTGCGCACTGCTCTGCCCTCTCGGCCGGCCTCCAGGCCTCGGCCTCCCCAGAGGCAGGGAGGCAGAGACTTGGAACCGCTCACCAGGAGGAGAGGAAGGGAAGTTCACTCAGGAAACCTCTACGCCTCCTCGTCAGTTCTCACAAATCCCTTTCCAACCCATCCCGCAGCTAGAAATAATTCCTCCCCGGGGTCTAACCCCGACGTGTTGCAAGAGCAACTGTGACTCTGTTGCTCTGCAGTGATTCACCCGCACGCCAGGAGAAGGCTGGTCCTCGAACCCCCATTTCACAGCAGGCAACGCCTTGCCAATCACCCCGGAGGGTCTTTCCACACTCCTGGCACTGGGGCTCAGTCAGGTGACCGATCAGCCAGATTCCAAGGAAAATGGGGTGCAAGGCCCTGGGTGATTACAGGTGGGGGGCGTGCAAAGGAGAACTTCAGGCTGACTCTTCAAACTAGCACCAATATCACTGTGCTCCTTGATTGGCTATTGAGCCAACCTATCAGCTATCAACCTGTGTAAATCCATCCACCCTTGTGGGAAGGAGAGACAGGTGATGGTGAGGGCCTGGCTGGACCTTTGCCTACTAAGGTTGCTTCTCTTCCTCCTTGGGGTGGTTTGGCATGATGACGGGACCACAGAAAACTGCATGCCACCCTATCGTACCAGCTAGAAAACCAGCCTGCAGGGCCCAGACGGGACACCTCATTTACCTTTTGTAAGACTCCTGCAGATTCTAAAGGCATGGGCTCTGAATTTGGTTATGGGCTTTGAACTCAGAGGCTTGTGCTTTTGTGGCTTGCTCATTCAGTTGGCTGGTGCTCTAGCACTTAAGACATGCCTCCTGTTCAGTTTTTTGCTGCTTATTTTGGAGCTCTTCCTGCCCAGGGTGGCTTTAAACATGGATCTTGAGATCTCAACCTCCTGAGTAGTTAGGATTATTACAAGTGTGAACCACCAGCTCCCAACTTTTTCCTTTTTGCTTTCTAAAATGAACCATGCTTTACATGGGTTACTTGCCTTGGTTTGGTAGAAACTTCCCCAGAAACAAAGATCAAACATGGGCTGGTCTCAACTGTTCTTTCTTTTGAGTAACATATTCTTTTGCCTATTTTCTTCTGTGGTGTTACAGAACACAGAAGTTGAAACAATGGATTTTTCTTTATTTTATTTGCAGAGACAATCGTTGCACAATGCAGGGTGATAGCTGAAAGATTTGGCTTAGTGAATTACCATGACTACCTAGGCTCCCCCCTCCCCCACCCTACCCCCTGCACAGTTTGGTGCTCTGGGCCTTCGCTGTCTGGTGCTGATCACCAAGCCAGTCTGAGTCAGAGGCGGAGGCTCTCTCTAAACCCAAATCACCGCAGTTCACGGGCTGAGCCGTCTGGAGCTGAGATTCCTCAACTGTCACCTCACTTTTTTTTTCTTTTTTGGTGATTACTTGTCTAGTTCCTAATTCTTATGCCACTTTGGGGCAATCTTTCTCCTTTTTTTTGTTATTGACAAAAGCAGAGAGGCTCCCATAATTTGTGGGTGACTGACAAGGCGGGGTGTTGTGAACTCAAATGTTTTGATTCACACCAGAGGGGACCTGCAGATCCCAGCCGTGACGAGCTGCCAGGCTGGCTTCATAGCTGGTGCCTACTAACTCCTGGCATGCAGGCCCTTCGCGCCTTCCTCCCTACATTATCTCACTGGGGCAACTTGGGCACGAAGTCGCAGAAGCCGTATGCAGGATAAAATCTGTAGGAATTCCACATCCACAATTCTAGTCCAGAGAATTCGAGATAGGTGTTAGAAAGACACATGAAGGAAGGCATGGCCAACAGCCAGGACAGGGAGACGGGTTTAACAAATGCACCCTATCTGTACAATGGAATGCTGAGAGTCACTGAACTTTTGTCTTTGTACCCTTATTTATTGATAGGAAAAGATTTCCACCCTGCATACCAAGGGGAGAATACGAAACTCCATCGTCTTCCACTAGGGTTTCCTGAGAGTGCTCTCTGCGCTGATGGGTGTCTCTGTGTGGGAAAATGGCTTGTGAGAGGTACCCTGAGAATATGAGCGGTGCCATCTTGGTGCGTGGTTTCCCATTTAGTTTTAGTACACTGAGGCAGTATATTGCTTCTACAGCTGGAAGAAATCGCGGTGTTTTTACTTCAGAAACACAGTGCCCAGTGGGGGGAGAGAAATCTCACACCCTGTAGCCCTTCTGAAACGCCTCTCCATCTCACTGGCATGAATGAGACCACCACAATGAACCTGGACCAGGAGCCCAGGGAAAGCCATGCCATCCAGCCGCAGAAAGCCTCCCGGGAGAATGCTTGCCAGCCAGGACGGAAGTGTCTGATCAGGACTTCTGAACGGGCTGACTGAACACTCCCTCTCTGAAAATGAAGCTCTGCGTTCCCCGTTAGGAAAAACTCAGGATGATTTTTTTTTCTTTTAATTTTTAGCTCTGTCCTCTACCTCCAGAGAAAATGATAAATTTAAACACGGTCACACTTGTATCCATCCATGGGTCTCCATGGCTCACCGAGGTCAGGCGGGGGATGCACAGGAATTAAGAACACAGGCTCCCAGGCCGGGGGCTGGCTTCAGATCCTCGCTGCATTTCTTCCTGGTGGGGTTATGTCCCGCAAACCACTCATTCTCACTGTGCCCCAATGATAAAATGGGCTGAGATTGAACAACACACCAGCCTGGGAATGGCACCAGGGTACACCGAGAGACAACGTAGCAACAGACAACAAACACTTTAGAACTACTCAAACACATATTGATCTAAGACACCAGAGCAGAGGTCAGAAGCAAATGGCTCACAGGAAGATGTCAGGTGAGACCTATTTTATTTGCAATACATGGCAGTTTTCTTCACATAAATAAATCATTTCCCAACATTTAAAAACTGGGATATCACACCCAAAATTTGACCAATATTCAACACTTAAGAAACAGGAAAACTCTTTTTGCTTTGGCTTTTATTTGTATAAAATGCTAACTTATGCTGGGGGCTGGGGGTTCATGCCTGTAATCCCAACTACTTAGGAGGCTGAGATCTGAGGATCACTATTTGAAGTCAGCCCAGGCAGGAAAGTCCATGAGACTCTCATCTTCAATTAGCCATCAGAAAACCAGATGTGGTGCTGTGGTTTAAAGTGATAAAGTGCTAGCCTTGAGCAAAAGAGCTCAGGGACAGTACCCAGGCTTTGAGTTCAAGTCCCACAACACCCCTCCCCCCAAAAAAAGCTAAGTTCCTGCAACTTGCAACTTGTGCTTGGTTTTAATTTTTTAAAAATTTTTTGCCAAACAACTTAGTTTCTCCCATGATTCACAAAGCTATGATTTGTGTCTTTTGATTCCAGTATGATAATCTACCGTACATCTACATCATAATCTTTACTTTTATACTATTAATAAAGGTTGTGTGTGTGCATGAGTGTGTGTGTGTGTGTGTGTGTGTGTGTGTGTGTGTGTGTGTGTGTGTACACATACTTTTATTCAGTGTGGGAAGTATCTCCTACCCACAACACCCCCATTAGCTCAGTGATTCTACTTTCTGACAGTTATTATGGGAAAAGAATAAAAATACAAATGTATCACTACAAAGCATTTTTTTTGTATTAGGACATGACAGTGTTAGCAAAAAAGATAGTAGTGGAAATATCAAGTAATAGATTGACTTAATTAATTAGAACACATTATCCAATGCAATGATTCATTAATTAAGCACTATCAATTTGCACTTAGAAACATTTTCTAAAAGTTAAGAGATGATTTTCTTATTGTATAAGTAAACTTTACATATAAATAATTGTCATGTATTTTTACCTACCCATATAATCCACTACCGTTTAATACATAAAGTTGGTATTATTATTTACATCTCATTCTTTTTCCATGTCTACTTTGTGCCTGTTTTAACGATCCATACTTTTTCCTAACACATACACATAACTCATAAATATCTGCTATCCATCTTCTAGGGGACCAGCGATGAGCCCACGATAGGAAGGCCCTGTCTAGGAAGATTGGCTGTGAAGGCCGGCACACAGTAGGAGAGCACTCACTGGCTTCAAGGCCTTCTTTGATCAGATCCTGAACTCTGAGATGAACAAATCATCATCACCCTGTATGTCTGCTGCAATCACAAAACACAGGATCAAGGCCAATCTGATGAAGGAAACATCTCTACAAGCACAAATCAGAAAAAGCCGCATTGGAAGCAGAGCCCAGGAAAAGCAAGGCGTGTTGGCTTCACCCACAGACAGCCATCTTCTACATCATCCAACGGTTTGAAGATAATGGTTTATGTGCGTATTTACTTTGGGAAAATATCAAACAATTCGCTGGGGTTAAAAGGACACCTCTTCTTTTTTGACTCAAAAAAGAAAAAAAAAAAAAAGGGTGGAACAAATACTTTTTCTCTTCTTCCACCCACACTACTTCATGAAGAAAGGGGGGAAAAAATCCCCAGAACAAATGGCCTCTCCTTTATGACAATTTGTAGCCTGGAGCCAGTTTTTAGAGTTGAGTAATAAATCCCAGGCAAACCCTGCCTACAGAGGAAAGGCTGACAGACATTTAACACTAATGGTGAAAACAGGGAACTCGCAGGCAAGCTCCGGGCCGCAGTCCCCAGGTCGCTGCTCACGGACTGCTCGCCAGCGTGCTATATTTTCATGGACGATTTGCCCGTGCGTAAACAGAAGAGCATTTCCCAAATGCTTGCAAACCCAGGGAGAGGAAATTTCCTTGTGATTCCTGCCTTCCCACCGGTTTGATTATCGCCGAATACTGTAATGTGGCTTTTGCTGCTGTTGTTTCAACCATAAACAACAACAACAACAACAAAAATGACATCAGAATCAGGACAACTTGATAGCTACCAACAAAGCAAAGTGAACACAGCAACGACACTTACGGCTAAAACCTGAAGCCTCCAGTATTAACACCGAGATCAATTCCAGCCTCCAACGCTTGGCCCCTCTCCCTTACCAAATGGAACACAAAGCTGTGTGGTGGGGGAGAAAATGCAGGTTGCAAAAGCCACTTGGTCAATATTCAAAATCACACGTTTTGCAGTGGGCTGGGGGGACATCAGGAGAGTGTGACTGGCCAGTGGAGAGAGGACCCCTGGGCGACGTGGTTGTCATGCTCAATGTGCTTAGGTACTTATGTGAACAAGGAGCCAGATCACCAGCTGTGGCGGGGGGGGGGGGGGGGGGGAGGTGGGAGGTTGGGGGGTTGGGATGGGGGGGGGGATGGAAGAGGGGAAGGTGACACTGGTCAGCACACAAGGTGCCCGGAAATGGAAACGTTGACTCAAAAGCCGTTTGTATAACTACTTAAAAACAATAAAAAAATAAACAACAACAACATACCAGAGGGAGAAATGGGAGAAATGGTTGAGAACTCTTATGTTTATATGTTATTCTTATGACTTAGAAATTCAAGTAGAGCAATGTTTGGGTAAAAATTTTGACTCCATCCGCAACTCATTTCCCACTCCCTGGAAACGAAGGCTTGGCCAACCACCCTTCTGCCTGTGTGGGGGGGACTTTCCCCCCCTACCCCTCATACCATCCCCGACTGTCTCTCATTAGACCATGTTGTGTCTATCATTAGTTGGGGGGGGATGGGGGTGGTACTGAGGTTTGAACCCAGGGCCTCACACTTGCTAGGAAGAATCTCTACAAGCCATCAGTTTGATCACCAAGCTCTTTCACAGTTCCAGCAAGACTCCTTTCTGGGATCTGAAAGCCAGAAAGCAGAAAGAGCTTTAGGATTGTCAGGGATTCGGTGGGGAGGTGGTGGGGGCGGGGGGGGGCAGTGTATGTGTGAGAGGTGGAGGGAAACCATTCCCAGGTACAAGAATTCACTTTGGGTGAAATTGGGAATCATTAGGAGATGATAGAGGATGGAGGATATATTTTTTCAACAGAGTCCTGGAAACTCAATTTAGATGAGAGGCGAGTCAGGCAGTATCACGGATGCATCTCCATGGTAATAAAACCATCGGACCCCTTCATGCAATTATTCCGTACAAATATCGAAGATGTAGGCAGAGCAAAGAGGCCATTTTGTCATCCCGATTGATCCTTTTCCACTCGTACAAAGCAACTCGGAGTCGATGTAGACATGTGTGTTCTATGCACGGCTTTCTTCCTGTTAGATGTGTGGACAGCTTTTTTGGGTCGCCAAATAAGTATGGACTGCTCATTCACAGACAGTCTGGGTGCCTTGCTGTGGGCTGAGCTGAGCTTCGGGCATTTTTATGGGCAACTGTGCGTTTACACGTGCATTTGCATTATCTAAGGGAGGGTTGTTACTGGAGAAAATGGAGTGGATATATTTTGAAAGGATGCTGCTAGCTCACAAGGACTCAATTTTGAAGCCCGCTCCAGCATTCTGCATGTACAAGCACTTTCTCTAGGTATAATTTAAGGGCAGTTTGAAACTTTGGCCCAATTTGATCAAATATTGATAGACGGGCCAGTGAAACGCAGTGTGGGAAGCTGGCTACTTTACTGCACATTGACACTGTAAATTTGAAGAGACACTGTCAACCTGCTGAGTTCTGAAATTTACTCTCCTAAAAGACAGATAAATTCCATGACTAACGCCAGAGATGTGTGTTAAATATACATACTCATGTACCTTAGGTAAGGTCCTCTGAGATAAATTTCTCTTAGAGTCTACTCTAGGAAATAGTTTGTCTTTCCACCCCGCCGCGCCCCCCCCCCCCCATGAATGTGTCTGCTTTTGTTTTTTAAAGAAGGAGGGCTCTGTGACTCATCCTGTTTCTCTTTTTGCCTTTGCAGCCAGGAGTCTCTTGAGTTTCGTTCTATACCCAGCAGTAGAAGCACTTCTTAGCTTCGGTTCACTGACAACAACTGTTTTATTTCACATACTCCCCCCTTCCCCATTTGCTTCCATGATGACTTTTCCTATCTCTGACTAAAAAGTCATCTCCAATGCCTTTTGAAAGAAAGAAAGAGAAAAATAACATATCACTATCCTCGCAATCCAAGAGTTTCCTCCACCCTTGTGTATGTCTGGGAGCTAGAAGAACACAGCCGGTTTTACCACCAGGGTCACCTCGGCTGCTTCCCACAGCCACTGGTAAAAGCCAATCCCACTTCCCACCTTGCTGAGCTTGAAGAAAATGGACCACAGAGACACACACATCACCAGGCATCTTTAGGAGTCCCGTTTCTCCCCATTACAAGAGGGAGGAAATTTGTTCCTAACCAGGTTGACATGTCAATATTAAAAAAGAGGAAGAAGAGGAAGAAAGGGGATCAAAGCCAGTTAGGTTGGGTGCCAGCAACAATAAATTCATTAAACTAGTGGTTCTCAAAGTAGTGCGCCAGGGAACCACCCTTGCCCCGGTTTACACCGGAAGGCTGGGAATCCCCTCCAGAGCCTCTGATTCACCATGGTGGGGCTCCCAGAGTTTGGATTTCTCACAGGGCCCCTCCCCAGGGTTCCTGCTGATAGGTCTTCTCCACTTTTTGCCCCCAGGAAAACCCCCTCTCTCTCCTGGCTCAACGATTGTTCCAGAAACCTTTCTACTGCCCTTGTTCAATCTGAATGCTTTTCCCCAGTGATAAGAAAAGGGTAGCAAATATTTGAAAAGTCAACATTTGCACAGGTCAAAAATGTGTGCAATTAGTTGCTCAGTCTCTCTTGGTTCAGGCCCCAGGATAAGGGCTTTCTTTACAGGTGAGGAAGCAGAGGTACCACAGGCTAAATTACTGCCTGTGATCACCCGGCCGGTCACATGGGGTCCCCTAGCCCGCCAGTCCCACAGCCCATCATCCTAACTACTCGTGGCGGAGACCGCACCTGAGTGGGAACAGACATTGCCACAGCTTTCATTTGGATGAGACACAGCACCACAGCATGAACGTGTGTGCGGCTGCCCTGGTGTTCAGACTGTGGTCACCCAGCAGGCGTGCACCCCGTGTGGACCCCCAAGCCCTTCGGGAAGAGAGGGGTGGCTGACACGCAGAGTGGCCAAGGGAGACAGGTGGGAGCCTGTTTAATTCAAATCTGACCAGGAATTTTAAGCCTCTCCTCCCCTGTTCCCCCCCTCCTCTCCTCCCCTCTCCTCTCCTCTCCTGTCTTCTCTTCTCCTGTCCTGTCCTCTCCTCTCCTCCCCTCCTTTCCTCTCCCTTCCTCACTCTCTCCCCTCCCCTCCGCTCCCCTCCCCTGCTTGCTTGGTTAGTTGCTTGTATTGAGTATTGAAGCCAGGGTTTCCAGCTTGCTAACTTGAACTGTGTCTTCAATCCTTTTGTGTATGGTCTGTATTTTGACACAGCATCTCCCTAGCTTTGCCTAGACTGGTCTCAAACTCACGATTCTCCCGCCTCTCCCTCCCCTGTAACTGGGATTGAGGGTGGGTACCACTTTGCCTTGGCTATGAGCCAGGACCAGTTCATGGGACCAAGTACAGCTACAAGAAGTGACTGGCCTCTGGTCTTCACACCAGCAACCGGAAGTCATGCAGTGCTGTTTGAAACACCAGCCGTTGGCTTGTGGAGCGTTGCCCGGGCCCTCAGGACTCACTGGTCACCTGAGAAATACAGTCCTTGTTCAAGGATGCTGTGACATGTGCTGAGAAAAGCAGTAACAAGACAGCGGGCCAAAGGAGATTGAAGAAAGGAAAGGGGCCTCTGTCACTTCACGGCCTCTGCACACCGCAGTGAGCAGGTCCCCAGCCAAGGCCACCCCTCCCTTCCCCGGGAGGAACGCGGAGGAGCTCGCGCCCCCCATGCGCCCCTCCCTTCCCCCTCCCCCGTCCTCATTCACAGTGCCCCAGAGGTCTCATGCGTGTTTTAGTCACGACTCCGGCCGGCCGTGGATGCCCAGATGGTGACAGTTTTCAATTGTTCTCATGCAGGACAACAGCGTGAGTGCTTTCAAACCAAGTTCTCAACAAAGACCGAAATCCAAACTTGGATGTGAAATGTCTGAAGTTTCCCTTAAAAAGAAGAAGAAGACAACCAGCCCTGACTTATTTTAAGCTCAGCATGAGCCAACCAGACGGGATCTGTGGGCCGCCTCTGAATGGCAGTCCTTATGGTGTCAGCCCCCAGCCCACGCGCCGACTGACCCGGAAAAAGTAGGTTGCAGTTTGTCCCCAATTCTACAAGGACAGGGACTTGGCCCTTTCCTCCTTTTTTTCTCTCCTGATGTTTAGATCGGATATAGAGAGAAGGCTGGGAGCAGAAGAGCACTTTAAATAAGGAATCAAATATTGAACAACCGAGAGGGAAGAATCAATCTGTTTGAAAACAGTCTCCCGGCACTAATGACTAGGATCTAAAAATAATCCTAACATATTTCTAAATTGGAAGAATACCCTGAAAAATAAATTGGGAGAGACGTTTCTAACAAGGTGAAACAAAACGGGACTGCTGTAGATTTGTGAACCTGCAAAGTTGTACCCTGAATCAAGCTGCGTCGTAATCTTTCTGGCATACCCAAGGAAATCAAGGAAAAGGGGGCTGGAGAACGGAGAAGGAATACAGACTCGCACAGGCAGAAAACACAGCGTAAGAAAGGTGCGGTTTAAGGGGACACAGGGCTAGTTGGTGTGTGTGTACGGGAGGTGAGGTGGCTCAAAGCCATCTCTTTCAAGGGGGGGCAGGTACATCCTGGGACTGGGTTTTCCCGACTTCCTCCCCCATCATATGATTTTCACTCCAGACCCACAGGGTTCTGGGAGTCTAGGACGCACACTTAGAACTAGCAGGTAAACCAGACACCCATTCCCAGGCCAGGCTCAAGAACTGGCCTATGGTATAAGGCTGTATAACTCTGGTGATTATTCACCACTATTGGAAAAGGCAGGGAAACATTGCGCTCTTTTCTGTTGGATGTTATCCTGTAACTCTAGGGTCTTCTAGATAGCAACTTGAGGCCGTACATGAAATTTAGGTTTATCAGACCCAAAGAATCAAGTTCCGGTGACACCGTTCAGTAGGGAGATCAACCTTTCCTTGGGAGGTGAACTGCCTTTAGATTTTTTTCCTTCAGTGTGGTGAGCCTGTGACTTCCTTCCTGATGAGTTTAAAAGGGCATCACTCCTGGCACTGTGGGCAACAGAATCCTAGCCTGCAATGCATACCTCTCTGTCTAGATTACAGACTTCACACGCGCAAGGACCTGGATTTTGTTTACAAAACAAAAACCAACCAACCAACCAAAAGCCCACTTTGTCCTGGAAGAGCAGGATGCCTGGAGTTCAAAATCTAGTCTAACCAAAACAAAAATACAACAAACCTCGCTCTGTAGCTTAGCAGGCGTGAGGGACCCGTTACTAAATGTCATAAATATTACTGAGAATTCCCCGCCTGGATTCAGAAGTGTCTCCTGTGCGCCACAGAGCTGACATCAGCATTCTACAAGACCACACAGGCAGTGTGCGGTGATATGCAGGCAGGCCTTCACGACCAAACCAGGTCTTGGGGATGGAAGATGACTTGAGCTCTCCAACTGTGTAGAGCGTTCATTAGGCAGAGGGGAGATAGCCAGGGTTATACACTATCATCTCAGTTCTCCTCCTCCAAGTCCCGGCCTGCTCAGAAGCAAGCGGCAAGCAGAACCTCCTCCACCTCCAGCCCCCTCACAGCGTAAGTTCTTGGCACTTGGAGGACCCTGGTGCTCAGGGCTGATTTGTTACAGCAGCACAGCCTAGCTGATTCTGCCCGGCACAGGCACACACGGTAATAGGTTGCCCTTTGCACTTATTTGCTTTATTTCTGTATCTTGAAATTTTGTTTTATTTCTCATACAACTCATAAAAGGAAAAAAAAAAACCACCGATTTCTCTGTGGAGCAGGAGTGAGGGTGAGAAAGGCGGGCAGGGAAGTTCAAGGCTTGGCTCACCTTCATTGCTTTTGTTCCGCCAATCAATTAATATTTGGCTAATAATCCCTTTCAAATGAGTCATTCTCCCCAATTAAAAGCTGATTTGTTGCTAACCGTATCAGCTCCCGAAACTGCCCGGTGGTTGTTCTAATGGAAGTTACGGTAGTGAGGGGTTCTGGACAGTGACTAGAGAGCAGCCTGGGGGGGGAGGACAGGAGGGGAGGGAGGAGGGGGAGGAGGGGTGGGGGAGGGGGTCCCAGGTCCTGCAGCCTGAGTGGTGGAATCGGTAAGCCATCTAATCTGAGTGATCTTTTTCAGGAGCAGACTATGAAGCACACCTAGATTGTAAATGATGACATTCACAGTTGTTCAGAACGCCTCACATTTTCCATTTTTAAATTCAATGTTACTTCGGAAAATATGTGTCCATCACGTGATTTACACTCCTGAGCGGAGATGAAGATGGCTTTTAATGTCCGAGATAGAGCTTGATGGTTTATCATTCAACAAGGCTTTTTATTGTTTAGAAAAAATTAGTATTTCCTTCCTGACAAAAACCTTTGAAAAACACCCTCTTGTCATGAGAAGATGGGTGCCATCTTGACCCAAGTCCTTGGAAGGTCTGTTCCCAGCATCCTGAAAGGTGAGAGCCCCACCCCCACCCCAGCCCCCATCCTAACCCCAGCCCTCACTCCCAGCCCCCACCCCCAGCCCCAGCCCCCATCCTAACCCCAGCCCTCACTCCCAGCCCCCGCCCCCAGCCCCAGCCCCCATCCTAACCCCAGCCCTCACCCCAGCCCTCACTCCCAGCCCCCGCCCCCAGCCCCAGCCCCCATCCTAACCCCAGCCGTCACTCCCAGCCCCCACTCCCAGCTCCAGCCTGGTCACTGGTGAGTTAACAGCTTCCTGTGGCTATGGAAGGTCTAAGGCAATGGCATCGAACCTGGACTCCATTTTTGTGGTGGTTGTTTCTTCCCAGTAATGAGGCCTCCTGTCCCTGCTGCCCCCTTGATGTCTGCTCTTTCCAGTACAGCACTTTATTTATCTGTGTCACCAACACGGGTTAAGGGAGCCCATGCATATTGACCCAAGTAAAACAGAAGACACCCTGTCTCCAGCCCCTGGAGCTGCTTCTCTTTGCAGTCTGGAGCCCTCCCGGGCCCCCCTTGCTTTGGGAAGGCATCCTGTGAGTCCTGTGGGCTGCAGGAGGCTTCGCAGCTTTGCTGGGCTCCACCCCCACCCCAAGATACCAGGACACGGCCTCTCCAGGTAAGACAACTGAAACTGGCCCCTGCCCTCGCCAAGTGTCCCACAGGAAGCAAAATTGCCCTTGGTGGAAAACTACTGTTTCCGTGCAGGAAATGAAACATACACCATAAAATAAGCCCACAAGGTGAGACCAAGGAAGAGGGAAATTCAATCTGACAGGTGCGGGGGAGGCTCGGAGAGGATGGGGAGAGTGTTCAGTGGTAAATGAAGTGGTGATGTAGTCTCGGAGAACTTCTAGGAGGAGGTGATGCTGGGAATGTGGAAGAGAACACAAAGACAGAGGGCAGTGGGACCAGCTGTTCCCAGGGGGCCATCCAGGACTGAGGGTGGAGAGGCAGAATGGGCTCGCTGTTGGGGAGGTGGTGGTGTGTGCACTGGGGAGATGGCGGTAAGAGCCATGCTGTAAGTACCTGGGGGAAAGCCCGGGAGCTTGGGGTTGGTTTGTTTTTGAGATGTGTTCTGGCTACGTTCAGTTGACCTTGACAATTCTATCCTCTTGCCTCAGCCTCCAGGTTGAGTGCTGGGATTACAGGCATGTGCAGCTCACTGCAGGGGGTTTACACATAGGGGCCTCGGTTCTCCCTGCACAAGCAAGCGGGTGGCTGGCTGAGGACCGCCCCCAAGGGGTCCCAGAAGGCTGGAAGGGGGAAGTTCTACATGGAAACACAGCGACGGATACAAACTGGTGTGGGTGCATTTCCTAGAAAGACAGAGGAGGGAGAGCAGGGAGACTGCCTGAGAGAACAGGCTGGGCTCCTCAGCCAGGGGAGAGAGAGGATTTGAGTCAGGGCACAGAGCTGTGTCTAGAAAATCCATGAGCCAGAGGAGTCAATTTGCGTACACACAACCATCAGCCATCTGTTTATTCGATCCTTTCCTAAGGTCCTACTGTGCTTCTGTACCATTTTCTATGCATTTCTGGGCACTACCAGGGAAGTGACTAGGCTTTCTCTGGAACATTATTGTCCGCTGCTAGCTCACAATCATCAGATGATCAACCTGGCGGTACCCCAGGAACACAACCATGTGAGATTACATGAAGGAACATGTTGGGTTTAGTTATCTGCGTCTTTGGAAATAATGGTGCCCAATAACTTTTTCATTGGTATTGACGGACATTCTTGGCTAACTCTGTGATCTTTGAAGCGGAAACAGAAAGAAGATGATCAGGATGTGGAAAAGTAGCCTCCGAGCCATGGCGGGCTTGCCCAGTGCCCAGCGTGTGCAAATGTGTGCATTCCTGTTTTACTCAGTAAACAAAAATGCAACAAATAGAGATGAATTCATCTAAGGTTTTCCCCAGCAAAAAATCAAGCCATGCTTGGTCAGTGTAATTCCTCGAGATGTATAGGGAATATTAATTAGTAGAGGAAGTTGCTGGAGCAACATTAATTAAAAACGTTATCAGTATTATTTAAATGGCCAAATTTGATTAAGCTATAAATATGACTGAGTCTTGTGGCTAAGAGGCTATTACAGAGACAAAAATATTGTCCAGCTTGACAAGGTAAACACTTCCTAGTGGAGTGTCAGAATTCTAGCTTGAACTATCAGATCAATAAAATTGGAAGGCTGTCATTAGCGGCATTTTGGAAGAAATCCTTCAGCTTCTCGGGGCTGGCATTTCTAATGTAAGTTCTAGATCTTCAATTTATAACACAGTAAAGTTGTTTTTTTCTACACATAGCCATATTATTAGTGGTTAATTTGCCTTTTTAAAATTTTTAATCGTCACTGGAGCAATAAAGCTGTCATTTTTCCTCCTGTGACATGGCTTGGTTTGTCGTAATTCAGTACATCAGTATCTCATTTTGTTTTGGCAAGCAAAAGATTCCAGGGATGCCCCCCTGGGGTTCTTTCTTACCTCCTTCCTTCCCTCCCTTCCTTCCTTCCTTCCTTCCTTCTTTCCTTCCTTCCTTCCTTCTTTCTTTCCTTCCTTCCTTGCTTCCTCCTTCCTTCCTTCCTTCCTTTCTTCCTCCCTCCCTTCTCTTCCCCTTCCTTCCTTCTTTCCTTCCTTCCTCCCTCCCTCCCTACTGCTTCCTTCCTTCTTCCCCTTCCTTATTTTATTCTCTTCCCTCCCTCCCTCCCACCCTCCCTCTCTTCCTCCCTCCCTTCCTCCCTCCCCTTCTGCTCCCTCGCTCCCTCCCTCCCTGCTTTCCCTCCCTCCTTCCCTCCCTCCCTCCCTTTCCTTCCCTTCACAGCAGGGTGCTTTCCTTTTCAAGTGCTGCTCAGACATAAAGGATTATGGGGGCAGGATTCTGAGGATCACATTAAAGTGAGAAAATGTCCCAAATGGACATTTCTTCATTCTCCAAGGGCTGAGGGCCGTGTGGTGGTGCAGCACAGGCTGGGTCTGAGCCACTATGTGCACAGATGTTTCCTGGGGCTGGGCAGGAAGTGGCGTTCCTGAGGGCCACCCGAGGACCCAGCCCTGCATCTGGTGATGGGTGTTGAATGACTTGTCGTGTGGATGGTGTCCATAGATGGTCAACAGTTACCAAGGAGGAGTCCCTGGGTGGTGGGGCGTGGAGAGCAGTCCCTGTCCCTCTTGTCTACTCGATCAAGAGAGTACGATGGCGGCCAGGCCATGGTGAGTATCATCCCAGCCCTGCGAGGTCCACGAGCTCTGTCAGAAAAACATCAAACAGCACAGGCCTCGGGATCCCCCATCCGGCTCGTCTCTGAGGATCTGGGGCAAAGGGATGTTGTCAGCCCCTCGGGCATATGAGCAGCGACACTCGGTGTCTTCAGCCATGTGCAGTGAGTGGTCTGCCAGTTACCGTGGAAATGCACCTTTCACAGCACGTCTTGAATCTAAGTGTGGATGAAACCATTTTTTTGCCTGGGAAAGTCTCCCTCCTTAGAATCCCCCTCCCCGCCCTGCCCCAAATTGAGTTAAACATATATTAATGAAGCTGGGTGCCAGTGGCTCACACTTGTAACCCTAACTACTCAGGAAGCTGAGATCTGAGGATTGTGGTTCAAAGCCAGCCTGGATAGGAAAGTCCAAGACACTTTCATCTCCAGTTAACCACCAAAAAGCCAGAAATGGAGCTGTAGCTCAAGTGGTAATGCCCTCAGCCTTAAGCAAGAAAAACAAGGAAACAAACAAAAACCCCTCAGTGACAAAGCCCAGGCAGTGAGTTCAAGCCCCAGGACCGGCAAACACACACACACATACTACATACATATGTATATGTTCCTTACATTGACTACTTTTAAAACTCTTCTAGTTTCTTAGCATTACATCAGTCTCTCCTTGAAGTTAAAATTATGCCACGAAGCTCTGTTTTAGACATTTATTTTGAAAATGCTTTAAGTATCAAGTGTCAACTACCTCAAAAACAAAAAGCCAGACATATCATTAGCATCCTTCCTTAATTTCTCCCCTTGGCGTAGAACGTCCAAGCTCCTGGACATGGCCTCCCCGACTGCCGGACAGCCACGCACACCAGTACGCGGGATTTGTAAGTGGCTTCACCTTCTTCTACAAGCGACTTCCTTTTTGTGCAGGAAAGTAAGCAGATCATTATTTCAGTGACTGCTCAGCCTACATCATTCCTCTAACAAGCCATGAATTAACCACAGTCTCGAGTTCAAGTGACACCCAGTCTCCACATAGCCAATTAACTGTGTTCCAAAGGTTTCTTGGCCTCTTCTTCACTCTATCCAGTGCTCCTCCTCTCTCTTCGTGGTGTTTTTCCTTCCTAAAGAGTAAACATTTAGCTCACGCCATTAAGAAAGCTCTAGTCTAAACTCATACCTGGACTCCCCTTCCCAATGCAAAGCTAGCTACATTTTGGATTCTGTTATTATATTTTAGCCTTGAATATTAGTACTGACTCCCAGACACTGCGGTGGAATCAGTTCCCCGGTGTGAGATAGAAAATGCTTTCTTGATTACAAATACAGGCTTGGCAAGAAGGGACCAGAACCATCATTTTCCACAGTATAAACTAGTTTTGTGATTAGATGTGAAGTATAAACACAGCCGATGTATTTTCAGTGTTGTGTTTCTTTATGGTTTTTCTAATTATGTGGATTTTAGTCTCCAGATCCAATGTGAATTTCAGTCATTAACTGTCATATCATGCCACTCTGCAAACAAACCACCGGCTGGGTCATTTGTGAGTGTGAAGACACCCACGGTAAGATGCGTGCACACCGACATGTTTCTGCATTCACACACACATGCATGCACACACATATGCATGCACGCACTCTTCATTTCCAGAGGCCTATTGTATCACTCCTGTCTACCCTCCAGTACATTCTCCCAGAATGCCAACTGTTCTATGCGAGTGTCACTGATGAATTATTTTGTTCCACGCATGTTTTCTACCTTTTATTAAGGAAGAACTACGCTCAGGCCTTATTCCATTTTTGGTTTCCTACTCCAGCTTTGGGATTTTGTTACTATTTTGCAAGTAATCTTTTCAAAAAGAGAATGACTTAATAGTGTTGTGTGTCCTGGAATTCCAGTCTGATTTTCAAACCTTCTTCTTGACTATCTTTGTTTTCCTCTGCAGTCCAATCAGGTGAAACTTCCTCCAGTCCATTCATGCAGCCATCTCTGTCCTACCCCGGGACCTTTGCATATGAGGCGGTCTTGGTCAGAATTTCCTTGTTTTCACCACAGGACTTTAGCCCTGCCAATCCCTGCTTCACCAAATGTCAGGTTAAATATGTTTCTTCCTCAAGAAGGTGTTTCCAAAACCCCAGA
>NW_024870917.1:1192500-1372500 GCF_019054845.1 Dipodomys spectabilis | reverse complement strand
ACAATGCAACGGAACTGTGTGAGTTAAAGGGATACAAGTCTTAGCTTTTCCTCCCTGATTGGTCTGGGCCTCACAATAGACCCTGGTTAAAGAGTTGACAACTTCCGTTTTCTTTGTCCACTTCCTTTAAACCCCAATCAAAGGGTCACAGTGAGATTGTTCAGTGCCTTCGCCATCAAAGCAGAGAAATGTCATCTAAAGGGCTCAGCCCTGGGCTCTCGACAGCTCTCTCAAAACCACAGGCCACCACTACTAAACAAAGATGGTCTGTTTATGAAACCTGAGAGGACAGCCTACGTAAGGTTAGACCTTCCTGAAATGTCATCCACTTTTAAACAAGTGTTTTACTGGTGCCTGTTTTGCTTCTTTTCTTTCAAAATGAAACAGAAGATAAGTTGGGCCTCTATTTAGTCTGGTGCAAAAGAAAAAGTTTCAACTAGCAGAGCTCAGCTTACCCAAAAGATGATAAATGAGATCGAGGGGCAGGCCGGGGGGCGGGGGGCGGGAGGATGGAGGAAGAAGTGTTTTCCAGTTCTCCAACAAGTCAGAAATCAGCATTGGGCTGAGAAAGGCCACATGCCTTCGCCTCTTTCCTGCTTCCCTTTTAACTTTTAACCAACATGATCTCTTCTTCGTGTGTTTTCTAATACTAGTTCTTCTGGCTGGTCATGAACACCTCTCCTTCCTTTATGGATATTTTGATTACGCTTTGATGTGTTTGTGGAAAGAATAACACACATTTTTCCTGTTTGTCTCTAAGCTGCTGCACCCAAGCCTCAACCACGCAGGAAAGAATATTTGTATTTGAAACTATTAGTACCTCCTCCCCAAATACACACACACACACACACACACACACACACACACACACACACACACACACACACACACACACACACACACACACACACACTGGCCTGGGCACTAAACCCAGTGTGGCCTTTCTGGGGTTCACACAGTCTCAATTGTACCTTCTTGGTGTCTTAATGTGATTTCTTTAAAAAAAATCACGTTTTTCTGGTTTCTATTATTTGTGGCCTCAAAATAGCAACAGTGACTGTCAGATGGTGGTCTCCCGCTCTTCCACCCCGGGCTGAACTGGAACACCCCTGTGACTCCCTCCCGCCCCCCCCTCCCCAAGCTCAGGAGCCATCTGAGGGTTCTCATCGGTCCTTCTAGAAAAGTCAGCAGAAGGCAACACAGGAAGACAGTGCCTTGAGCTACCAGGCATCAGATGACCTCAGCTGTGTCGCTGTCTCCCAGGGAGACTTTGCTTAGAGTCACAGCTCTGACATAGACTAACCCATCTCTCAAAACAACGGTTCCAAGACACTACAAACCATAGAATACTCAGAATGGAAAGCTCTGTAGTCACCTCTTGTGCGCTCTGTGTTCTTATCCAAGTGAGACTCTCCAAATTTTCTCAGTTTCAAGCTCTAAAAAGCCAGTGCTTACACTTTTTTCTCTGTCATCTGTGTGGCATTTGTGCTCTTTCCCATGCCCTGCACTACTAGTTAACATAGCTGAAGCTGCCTTTAGATTCATCTCATTTTCTCCTTGGATCAGATGTAACAATCCCACCCCAGAAGCCATGACACAGCAAATTCAAACCACAACGAGGGAATGATTTGTCCTTGGGCCCACCTAGAGTTCCCTTGCTTTGGACACTATGTATATAATAAGCTGAGAAATAACACTCTAGAGTTGAGGCCAGCAAACTTTGTTTTCCTGTAAAGTACCATACAATAAATATGCTAGGCTGTGCAAATCAAAAGGCAAAACCGAAGGATATAATGCAGGTATTTATAACAGGAGAGGAAATAAAAACCAGCTTCCACATTTCCCCCACTATCATCGAGGGTAAAATCCATTCTGTCTCAGAGACCATGGAAGAACAAGGCAGTTGCAGGCTCGCTTTGTTTGGCTCAGGGGCCTTAATTTGTCAGAGCCTCATTGAAATCACATGGCAGACGCTTATTTGAAATTTCTGTGAGATTTCTATTCCAAATGGGAAGAAATAAGGCTCATCTTGTGGGATGGAGCTTGTGAAGGGCTCAGCAGGGCACCCAGCACACAACAACTGATAAATATTAACCGCTTGTCATTGTCACCATGCTTTCTCTTCATGGAGTTGGACACCCACTGAGTATTTTGCCTGGCACACAGTAGGCATACAACAAATGAGAGCCTATTATCATTCCAAATAGCTAGAGCAGCGATATCCCAACCTTTTATACATAGGTGTCAGACTCGGGATGATTATTATAGTTTTAAATATGCAAACACTGGGATTTGTGGCTCACACCTGTAATCCCAGCACTCAGGAGGCTGCAGCAGGAGGATCCAGAGTTGGAGACCAGTTTGGGGTACACAGTGAGACTTTGTCTCAAAACAAACAAAATAATGTGAGGTTTGCACTTCCCAGAAATCTTGATTCCAAAATTTGCCCAGGGAAGAAGCCAAACATTCATCTTTTTCCGTTTTGGAAAGTTCAGGAGGAGAGTCCAACCACGAACCTGTAGCTGGGAGAAAACATATTCCAACAACACTATCAGGAGCTCTCCGCTCTGATTCGTAGTCGCATACAACCCAGCTGGCTCTTGCCTCCTTGTAAGTGATGGATCCCATCTGCCAATCAGTCATTACACCATGCTCACTGAGCACTCACTGTGTGCCCGACCTTGAGAGAAGCACTAGGGATACAGCCAGGAAGGAGGCAAAGGCCTATAAGGCACTAGCTCCCTTTCCCCTTCCATCCCTCTGTCACCGTTTTGTTTTCCTCTCCTGGCAGGATGCTGAGTGACCTGCAGTATGGCCTTCCCAAGGCGATATGCACTGTGGCGCCAGTAGATTGTGCCAGCACCAGGGAAGGTGCTAACTGAGGAACAGGGAACAGCAGGCCTACTAGAGGAACAAGCCAACAGCCAACCCAGGTAGCATCTGAATCCCCAGCCTTCCTTGCTTCAGAAGTGACAGTGTGAAGAATGAAGCCTGATTGTAGGCTCTGCCCCCCTCCTAGACATTTAGGTTAAAATCATTGTTTTTGAAAGCTGTATTTTATTCCTTCACAGAACTTTAAGTACTGCAAGGATCACATGGGATAAAGCCAATGTGCAGAAAAGGCTTCCTAAGGAGTAGAGATTCTATTGTGTTGGGTTTCTTATGGCCTGGAATTGGATAAATGGAGCGCAGTTCAAAACATCTCATCATTTTCACTGAGCAGCCAGCAATGTCGTTATACAGGTCCTAATAGAAGGAGCACATTTTCCAGCCTGATACAGTGTGTCTCCTTTCTGCAGCCTTGATCTCCTCCCAGGCACCAGCACTAAGCTCAGGCCTTGGGACCAAGGGGCTTCTGCCCTCATGAAACTTACTGCCCATGTGGAGTTGGTGATGGATAAAGGGGAGCAGATCCAAGAACCACAGAGGTTTTAACTTTGCAAAGAGTGAGGCAGGGAGGATCATTGTGCTCCCAGTCCATGCTGGGGCTGGGGGTGGGGGGGAAACGTGACACCAGGGAGTGACATGTGACCTAATGGGTCAGAGAAAAGGAGGAGGCAGAGGCTGGGCCTGGAAGAGGACAGCCAGAAGTCATACTGTGGCTGTTGCCATGTGCAGATTTCCTGTCGGAAAGGTAGGCAGAGCCAACCCCTGGGGGTAGGGTCTACCCACTAGTGAAATTCTTCTCACATCTCACCCTGAGCATCTTGTTCCAATGCAGGCTATGGTTCAGCTTGTCTGGGTGAGCCCCAGAGGCTGCATTTCTGATGAGCTCCAAGGGGTGCCACAGCTCCTGTGCAGGAGGAGAGTGTTAGGCTATTGTGCTGTCCTTAGACAGGGAGAATATAGTCTCTCCTGGAGTCCCCAGAACCCATTCTGAAGCTATGGTGGGCCAAAACTTTCTGCCTGAAACATGGGGATTCTTGGGGAGCCACCAAGAGTCAAGAGAAGTTGCTGCTCTTTCTGCAAAGTTCTTGTCGGCAATAAATTCAAGTGGCATTGCATTAGACAGACAGTCTTTACCCAACTCTCTCCTCTGAAGGTTGCAACTCATAAATTCTAGGAGGCCAGTGGGGAGACAGCCATAGGCTCAAGTATTTCTATTCTATTCTATTCTATTCTATTCTATTCTATTCTATTCTATTCCATCTATGTTTTTCTTCTTCCATTCAATTTTCTATCATTCTGATTTAGTCTATTATTCTTTTCTATTATGCTCCATTTCTATTTTATTTTTTTAAGCAAGCCTAGCTTGCTTAAAAAAAGTGTGTATCTCTCTCCATATGGATGACAAACAGACAGACAGATAGATAGTAGATATAGACAAAGGTCCTCTTTGAAACACAGTGATAACCTCAGAGGGGAATACAATAGAATCTTACAAACACCAATTCTTTGTTTTGTTTTCTCTGCCCATTTGAATGTGGAAACCTCAGGTCTGCCAGTCCCCGTGACACCAATGACCATGGCCAGGCTATGAATGAATGTAGAGATGACCAATAAGGAGCCAGTGAGACCCCCAGGAAGGTAGGCACAGGAGCCAGAGGGACGAAGCTGGGAGCCAAGGTCCCTCCCGGTGACATTTTGGAGGACATGATAAACAAAGCAGCTGTTTGCACAAAACCTTTAGGCTAAGTCTCCCAGGTCTACTGATGTCTTTCTGAGACTCATGCCTGAGCAGTACTGCCCCCATAAACAGTCCCAGACTCTCCTGACAAATGTCCTCAAACAGAGGTTGTATGCCACCCCCTGGCTGGCAGCTCAATTTAATTACTCACCTCTGCAGCTTTCAATCAAAGGGGGCTCCTATTACACGTAATTACCTTTGCCAGCAGATTGTATAACACAGCAACTGAGGGGCTTCTAAGGAGGAATGGTTTGTGCAGAGCATCGTATGCACATGGGGATACATGGCCCGCAGCCGGGGCATGAGCTCTGGCCCACACGTGCTTCAGGTGGAAGGTCCCTCACACACGTTGAATACATTGTCCTCAGGGAAGTCAGCAGTGTGGTGACGCCACAGTCGGAGAGAAGCAACTGATAATGAGCAATCTTTCCCCAGGAAAGCGATTGGCCGTGCCCCACTCCCAATTCTGGCCACACGAGGAATCAGACAACCCTCTGGCTTTCTCCACCTCCTCACGCAGCCCAGCCCCGCGAGGAGGAAGGGAAAGCACCCTGGCTGCACAACAGTCATTTTTCTCCCATCCAACCCCGGCCCATCCTTCATTTCTGACATACAAAAACATTTTTTTAAATCATGGGCATCTTTATCATTTCAGGCTCGTCAATTCCCATTTTGCCTAATTAATAAATAAATCAAAACCTGAAAGGAAATGAAAGTTGGGAAGAACTTTCAGCCCTGAGGGGGGAAAGGGGCCAAGTGGGATAATTGCAATGTGGTTCTTTCCATACTGGTATTTAGATGGGAACCCGTATTTTACTCGATTTCTGTTTTGTTTTTTTATGGGGGGGGGTCTGGTCATGGGGCCTGAACTCTGGGCCTGGGCGCTGTCCCTCAGCTCTTCAGCTCAAGGCTGGCGCTCTACCACTTGAGCCACAGCGCCACTTCTGGCTTTTTTTTTCTTTTTGCTTATGTGGTGCTGAGGAATCGAACCCAGGGCCTCAGGCATGCAAGGCAAGCGCTCTACCACTGAGCCACCTTCCCAGCCCCTCTATTTCTGTTTATTTATTTTGGTGGTTCTGGATATTGAACTCAGATCCTCACACTGGTTAGGCAGGTCCTGTGCCACCTGAGCCATTCCTCCTGCCCCTTTGTGCTCCGTCCTTGTTTTTGAGGGGGGTCAGACTGTGATCCTCCTGCTTGTGCTTCCCTGCGTTACTGGAGATGGTAGGCACACAGCACAGCACCCAGCCATCATGCTTCCCTGGTGGCTGAGATGACAGGTGACTATCACCACTCCTGGCCCTTGGTCAAGATAGTGTCTATTGAACTTTTGTGCCTGCGCTGGCCCACGCTGCAGTCCTTTGCTCTCTTCCCGGCAAGAACCTGGGGTTATAAGTCTGAGCTTCCTCGCACAACTCTACCTCCATTGTATGTAAGATTTTTATTACACTTACGCCCTATGGCATTAAACAAAGACCTCAGAAGAATACATCTCTTTCTCCCTAGAAGTCTCCATGCATTTGCAGCAGTCTTTGAACTGCTGTTGGCTCACCCTGCCGTAACCACCAAGCTAACATCTACCCAGCACTTATTAGGCCCTTCCCCCCTCTATGCATTTAGCATCCTCTAGGCACCATTTCTATAAATCTCCTGGCAAGTTCATGTCAGATTATTTTGTAAATTAAGAAATTAGTGCTGAGAAGTTAAATAGTTTGTCTATGTTAGGACAGAAAGTAAATAACCACCAGAATTTAAACCTCAGCCCAAGTTCAAAGTCCCTGATTAACCCTCAGGCCAGGAAGTGTGCAGCTATAAACTCTGCCAGCCCAGTATCCATTCCCTGAAGATCCTATCTTTCCCTTGGCACATCTACCTCTTATGGTCCAGGGTGTACACGTGGAGAGGGTGGGCCAATCAGGGAAGTGGACTTGTTCAAGCAGGGTCGTATGAATCCACAGACCAATCAGGGACAGAGAGTGGCTCAGGAAATTAATCTGTGGGCCAATCAGCCAAGAGTGACTGGTTCAAAGAATAAATGGTCATCTAAATCTGTGGGCCAGTCAGGGAGAGGGACTGGCTCAGACAGGGTCATATATAAGTTCACACTAGCTGAAGCTGGGTCTCAACTGAATCATTCTGATGAGGTCCACTTTATTACAGGTTAGAACCAGTGTTGTCCAACTAGAAAATATGGCTTCTACGGGTCCTGAGCTAAGTGTGGCTGTGGAGCCAAACCCAGCTGGTCTTACATTTTGGTTCAGTGCATGATTACTATGTGAGCCAATTGACTGCTAGCTCTGCACCTCAGGTTTCTTCTTTGGAAAGTAGGGATAACAGTGTGTCCACATCCTCACCCAAAGGAAGACTGCATGAGACCAGGTGCAAGGAAGGCCTCTAAGGCAGGGCCTAGCACAGAACAGAAGCTCCAGGCACACTAACATTGGGATGAAAGTGCTTTCAGGGAGAAAAGCAAGGAAAAGAAGACAGAGAAACCGTCATGATTCGACTGAGCGTTACCATGAGCAATGAGGAAGACTCAGACATCAGTCAGGAGAGAGCTGGGGACCTTCCCTGTACGTTATTGCTCATGACTGCTGACCAGGCACCAGTGCAGGAAAGAGAAGAGTGAGTTTCAGGGAAGCGCAGGCATAAAATATGGAAGTGAAAAACTAGACTCAATTGCCAACAAGATACAAATACACAATGAATTTGAATTTCTAGGGATCCATGGATCTACTTCACGCATCCATCCATCCATCCATCCATCATCCATCATCCATCAATCACCCATACATCCATCACCCACACACTCTTCCATCTATCATCCATCCATCTGTCATCTATCCATCATCATCCATCCATCATTCATCCACCCATCCATCATCCATCATCTATCCATTCATCTACCCATCATCCATCATCCATCCATCCATCTATCCATCATTCATCCACCCATCCATTCATTATGCATCCATCCATCATCCAGTCAGCTAACACTCTCTGAGCCTTTTCTCAATGTCTGGGTTTCTCCTACACACTCCCATGCAAACTCTGAAGACAGGATGTGTGCTTTGCCTATGCTTGTAACCCTGACACACAGCACAGGGTCTTGAAAACAATAGAAATTAAGAAATATCTGTTGAGTGAATAAAAGAATAACTCTCACATACCCATGGATAATCCCTTTGGAGAACTCATCTTCCACTAATTGATTTGCTCTAACCACTTTCGTTCCTTCTTGAAGTTTCCAAGGTCTTCCCTCTCATCCTTGGAATGAGATTTGTACCTGAAAGATCTATGCATACCATGGACGTTAACCCAACAAGCTTCAAACTCAAGGCCACGCCCCTAAGATTTTTCCTGCATGCCTACAGAGGTGGAGCGCTGCCTTTGATTTCTGCCATGTGTTTTTCTCATAGAAAATTAAAACATCTCTGTCTACAAATTGGTTTGCTGAGAACATGATATGTCACAGCTGTTGTTTTTATGACTAAGCAAACTATAGGAAGCCTTCCCTCCCCCGCCATTTTCATTAATTTTCTTTTCTTTTAATAAAGAAGCTTTAAGTTTCGCTCACTACTATTTTATTTTGGGGGGAGGGACTCCTCATTCACGTTTCCCCAAATTCTTCTCCTCATTGCCAGAGAGCAGTTTAACATATGTGCCGGAGAATTTAAAATTGAGTCACACACAAGTGTCACTATTTATTTTATTTGTCAAAGTGCAATAGAGAGTTCATAGTTAAGTGAATGCACAAAACATCTCTTATGGAGTGGGTGTCTGAAGACTGCGGTGTAAAATGAGCATCAGATCAGTTGTTTTGTTAGTTTTTTAAAGAATAAAAACAAAACAGAAAACCACACGCAGTGCATTGTTGTATGATTGAAATCATCTCCATGTTCCTTAAATGTCCTAATAAGAACTTCGAGTTGGTAATAAGTTCTAATAGGTCAGTCCACAGGAAATGTAAGAATCAGTTATATTTTAATCAGGGCGCAGAAAGTACGTCTACAATGTTATGCTACCCAGGGGAACTCACTGGGCAGGGAACATTTACAAACTCCAGGTCAGTCTCCCCATTACATCACTGTGAAAAGAAATAAATTTATGAGGTTAAATTATATGGATGTTATATATTGGAACTGTTAGCCTATTCCCAAATGAGAATGTTGGCTGAAACAGCCAGATTCTCTCAGAGAATTTTCTCAGTCCATCTATTGTTCATATTTTTATGGTAACTTCCACCAAAAAAAAAAGTGAAGGCTGATTCACTGAAGACAATGAAATGATTTTTTTTTGGTCGGTTGTGGGGTTTGAACTCTGGGCCTGGGCACTGTCCCTCAGCTCTTCAGCTCAAGGCGAGTGCTCTACCACTTGAGCCTCAGTGCCACTTCCAGTTTTCTGAGTGGTTTATTGGAGATAAGAGTCTCATGGACTTTTGTGCCCAGGCTGGCTCTGAACCAAGATCCACAGATCTCAGCCTCCTGAGTAGCTAGGATTATAACCGTGAGCCACCAGCTCCTGGCTATGACTTTTTTTTTTTTATACTCAAAGAGAAGACTAAGGGGAAAAAAAATCTAAATTCCAATACCGAGGGCATGGAAAAGAGTTGCCTACATCATTCTTCTGTGGAGATAATAATGTAAAAGTTATTTTGTGGAACTAGCTCATGATTTATTTGATCTATTCTTCATCTAAGTGATTGGAAACACAGATGTTGACGCTATAGCTTCGCTTCCAGTAAATAATTCCTCAAAGGACTCACATTTGTTTAACCTTAGTCACAAGATGATAAAACTTATTAAACATTTATGAAAGGAGCCACACAATTCTGTTGGTTTATGTGTTTGGCAAGTTTAGAAACTTAGGCCTCCAACTTTTCCACCTTCCTTTCACCTCTCTTAAAGAGAAATATCTTTGGAGAGCAATCTTGTACCTGGATTGTACAGAATTCTCCCCCACCCCTTTTATTTCATTTCTCTTTCTACAGCTACACTTTGACAGTAAACAGAAGGGCTGTCACACTGATCTTAAAGAACAATAATTAAACCAAAGGGACAGCAGCGGAGGCAATCCTTAGAGACCCCGAGAGGAAGAATGAAAACCCCACTGGGAAGCAGCTCTCTTACTCGGGCTAGGCTTCCTCTGAGATAAGCAAACACTGTGTGTAATGTGTTTGCATTCGTGTAGCCATTCAAAAACATTTGCTATGATCCTGCTCGATTCAGCCCCCTGGGTGTGAGCAACCTGTATAGCTAAATGATCCAAAGACTCCAAATCATGGGTCAGTGCACATTCATTCATTCACTCACTCATTCATTCATTCATGCTTGCTACCAAAACACGGTGTTCTAGACACTGCCAAATGAAATGCCCGCCCCGCCCCCCAACTTGGACTAGGAGACCCTGACATGGCCTGGCATGCTGCCTGGAGAGGGGGTGGACGAGGAAATGGAAGTTACAATACAGTGCAGAGCTCACCTTCCAGAACTATCTGTGTTTCACAAACTTCTCACCCCAACTTGCTTCCCTGAGCAGGGAATGCCTATGTCCTGGAGAGTTCCGTTTCCCTAGGGAGCAGGGTGTGTCCTGCAAGAGCTCCCCAGGGAAGGATATTGGGACTCATCTTCACCATTCTATGTACTTAGCCTGGGCAAGAACACACACACACACACACACACACACACACACACACACACACATACACGTGCTCGTGCATGGAAGCCAAGTCTCCTACAAACACAAAGTTCATCTATATAAACATATATTAATATAAAAAGTATAACAAGACAAGCCACACACACACATATACACACACACACACACACACACACGTACACACAAGCTACTACCCACAACATATCTGCTCCAGACATGCATCACATGATACCCACATGTACGCCATCATCTGCTGTACACGAGAGACCACAGCTCCCAGACACACTCAAAATGCACACGCAGTCTACCCAGCTGGGAACCTGAACTAATCCTTCCCTGGCTTATGGGTGCTGATGGCTCTCATTAGGCAAAGCGTCCGGAGCCACAGGCCCGCTCTGAGCCTCTGGGGTCCAGCCTGACCTCTGCTTCTACCCACTCCGGGCAGCCAGCTGTGAGCCCCAGGAAATATTTGCCAAACTACTTTCAACCAAAGTTTACCCACTTAAAATGTGAAGTTGCAGGATTGAGTTTTGTTAATGATTCAGTTTGGAACACAAACACAAATCTGAGGGCTGCTCTTTCTTGGGACCCCTCCCATCCATGCATGATTAACAGCACTCCATCTCTTCACACAATCCAGCACTAACTGAGGACAAACACAGCTTGTTTTGTGTTATTCATGCTCTCCTTCCTCCCCCCCATCCCTCTCCCACCCCCGTTCTGTTCCTTGCCCTTTGGTATACTTGAGATGAAATTGTGTTGCAGGCTGATTCGCCCTCCTCACTAAAAATTCTTTCTTTTGAGACAAGGTCTGCCAATGTAGCCCTCAAAAGCACAACTTTCAAATCCTCTTGCTTCAAGTTTCTGAGTGCTGGTATTACGTATCTACACCACCATGCCTGGCTCTCTTACTAAGATGACTACCATACTGTGTTTGCTTTCAGTTTACCTACTTCATGTGAACACTAATCAAGGGCCTACTAGGTGCAAATTAAGCAGTTTTACTTTTGGTTAGAGAGCTGCACACATTCCAGCAAATGCACCAGAAATGTTTCAAGGAAATATTAGCACTTTCAATAACATTTATTTTTTTTAAATGATTCCCTTGCTAAATGCAGTAAAAATTCTCACAGCTCTTTTTCTCTACATAAATTACTTATGTGACAATTATAAAAGTTTCCAAGAATATTCAATACAGGATTATGTATGGTAGTAGAAAATGGAAAACATGCTAAATGTCTATTTACAAAACTGAGAAATTAATAAAAAACATATATGCATATGGTGGTATATTGTGAAGCATACAAACGGGAATTAGTTATGTCTATTTTAAAAAAAATTTTCTTCCTCTCCTTTTTTTTCTGCTTACTTAGCTACTTGAATACAATACTAATCCTAGAGTTTAAAAAATGGCAAAATACAGTGTGAAACATTTACAGAAAAAATGTTTTTAAAGATACATAAAAGAGCAGCCTTGCTCCTAACTACATATACCTGCACATAAAGCTATAAATAATGGAAAATATGCACACCAAATCCTTAATAGTGTCTTTCTGTGGAGAGAGAGGAGTAATAGCTGCCTTTGTTTACTGCTTGTGCAGCACCAAGCATGCTTCTTAAGTACTTAGTATCCATTTCCTAAATCCTCACAGTAGCCCTTGGAAGTGAGTACTCTGCTTATGTTTACTTTATAAGAACCAGGCCCAGATTCAAGTTGTTCAAAGAGGACTTCACTTCATTAAACATCTAACTCCTTTGATAGCTGAAATTTATTGATCAATTAAAACAAGCCCATCTTATTTGATAGCTCTTTCTCCCTTGCATTTTATCTGATTGGTGAATCCACCCAATACTATAAAGAAATATTTAAGAAGATTGGAGAGCCATATCCCAATGGCTTATGCCTGTAATCCTAGCTATTCAGGAGGCTGAGATCTGAGGATCACAGTTCGAAGCCAGCCTGGATAGAAAAGTCCCCATGAGACTCTTATCTCCAATTAGCCATTCAAAAACCGCAAGTGGTGCTGTGGTTCAAGTGGTGGAGCACTGGTTTTGAGCACAAAAAGGCGCAGGCCCTGAGTTCAAGCCCCACAGCCAAAAAAAAATCAGAGAATGTGATCATTTCATTTAATATCTCTCTCTCTCTCTTTCTCTCTTTCTCTTTCTCTTTCTCTCTCTCTTCCTCTCTCTCTCTCTCTCTCTCTCTCTCTCTCTCTCTCTCTCTCTGTCAGTTATGGGCCTGGAACTCTGGGCCTGGGTGCTGTCCCTCAGTTCTTCAGCTCAAGGCTAGCTCTCTACTGCTAAAATAACTTCAAATTCCTTGACTAGACAGCCTACCAAACTTTGTATCATTACAAAAGTTTGTTTAAAATGTCAACAAAAAAAACCCACTAACAAAACACAAACAAGCAACGAAAACCCATACATTGTAAAAAACTACATAATGTATCATCAACAATAACTAGAAACATTCACTAATTTTTTTCAAGGAAGATCCTATCATAATTTCTGCCTCAGAAGACCTTCTCCTTCTGAGATATGACCCCGGTGAATTTTGGCACCATCTCTTTTTCCTCCCTATTATCCAGTCATCCTTCAAGTGTCACCTACAATTAAATACTTACCAATGAGAGACATCTTCAGACGGCCTGGCCATAAATATTATGATGGACCATCGAGGAGGGATCTGCTAGGGCAGCTTTGCCTCTGCTAAGATAAATAATGGGGCCTTGTCACTTACGTGTTCCAGAGCTCTGATGGCTAGAAGAGCCATGCACGGAGCCCACGAGAGATTTACGAGTCTGACTCGGAACCCTCTGTCAGAGAGAAGCGGGGGGGATGACACACCCCAGATGGACTGTGTTAGGGGCTCTGGGGGATCTTTTTTTTTTCTTTTCTACTTTATATTTGAGTTTAATAAGACAGGATGAGAAGACGGGGAAGAAGGGGAAGAAGGAGAAGAAGGAGAAGGAGAAGGAGAATGAGAAGGAGAAGGAGAATGAGAAGGAGAAGGAGAAGAAGAAGGAGGAGGAGGAGGAGGAGGAGGAGGAGGAGGAGGAGGAGGAGAAGGAGGAGGAGAAGGAGAAGGATTAGGAGGAGGAGAAGAAGAAGAAGAAGAAGAAGAAGAAGAAGAAGAAGAAGAAGAAGAAGAAGAAGAAGAAGAAGAAGAAGAAGAAGAAGAAGAAGAAGAAGAGGAGGAGGAGGAGGAGGAGGAGGAGGAGGAGGAGGAGGAGGAGGAGGAGGAGGAGGAGGAGGAGGAGAAGGAGAGGAAGAGGAAGAAGAAGAAAGAAGATTATTATTACTATTATTATTATTATTGTGGAAAGAAGTTTTTTTTAAAAAAAAGCTTTAAAAATTGTTTTTATCATCCCAGACTCAAGTATTAAAAGGTGCTGTTGGGGAAGTAGGATGATATTTTAAAACCTATTTTCCCTTTCACTCACTGTAGGCTGAGGAAAACACTACATTTCAGTGCACGCCTCATGTCTCTGTGGCAGCCTGTGACGATTTATCGGACTCTTTACAGTAAACCTTCATTACATGAAGGAGTGACAAAATCTCAGACCTGGCTCCTTAGGCTCAGGCAGAGCTGGAGCTCCACATCCTGCCCAAAAGCTTGTGAGGTCAAAGCAAAAGACCTGAAATTTCCAAGACTTAGCTTCTGTCAGTGGTGAGAGTCTCTAGCCCAGAGGGTGACATGTCGGAGAGGCGGCAGATGAACAATCCACGTGCCTTCCATCTGGGTAAACGTTAGCCGTAACTAAGTGTGGTCCTGTGGCCTTGGCTGTGTGATGGGCTAAGGGATGGTGGTTTTCATGAGACTCACTCTGAGCCGTGCCATTGTTATCATTCCTCCCCTTAGACGTTCTAGTACATTCTAGGATGGACATGCGAGAAGAGGACCTGTAAACACATAAACGGATGCCTGCGCCTGGTGAAATACTAGAAGGAACCAGGGAAGGAAATAAAATGAGAGACAAAAAGAAAAGGAAGGGGATAAATAATGGAAGAAAGTGTGAGAAAATAGGCTTAGAAAAACAAAAACAAGAAAGTAGGAGATCCAAACAAGTATTTTTGTTTGTTGGTTTGTTTTGCTCTCTCATTCTATAGAATTTCCAGAATTTTATAAAGTCTAAGAAATAGCTCCACATCTGGAGATTCTTTCTGTTTCTTTTGGGTCAACTGGCTAGGTATTCTTTACGTGTCTGCTGGGAATAGAACTCAGGACCTTGAGCATACCAAGTCAGGGTTTACTGGTGAGCCACACACCTCATTCTTTCCTTAGCCCTCCTTCTCCTTCTTAACAGACTCACTTTCTGGGCTTAGATGCTCGATGCTGAGATCAGGTAGATAAAATGCATAAGTGGATGCATTTCTCTGTTGAAATACAATAGGGAAAATGGTCCCTACCATTTCTAAAAACATAAGCAATTTCCGAGAGAGCAGGAGAGTGAAGAAAAGAGAGACTACTTACTACTTACATTATTTTTTTTTTTGCCTTTTGACTAACAGCCAAAACTGAAAATGGACTCCTGAAACAATTTTTTAAGAGGTAAGTGCTCTGTCACAGCGCAGAAGTAAGTAAGAAAATGTGTGCCCGCACGCTTGCGTGTACCTGTAATTTCCCTCCGCTAGCCTGTCACTCAAGCCACAGTGGAGGCTTTGCATGCAGAGCCCTAGAGGCAGGGATGTACCCCGTCATATAACAGTCAGAATCTCTAGAGTCAAGCTGGGGTATCTGCACAAATGTTCAAAGCAGAGTCTAGCAAGTAAAGACTGGGAATTGGCTCTAGTCCCCACACCAGAGCACAGCGCCGATCTGGAGCCCTGGGTGTTTCTGGAACTCCGTCTGATGGCCTGTGAGGGGAGGTTCCTTCTGGTTTGCAAAGTGTTTTGAAGTTTTTGAATGAAAGCCTCTCTCTTCCGGGAGTGTTGTTGACCTGGGCAGGGCTTGGCAGGCTGGGTTCCGGTCCTGGCACCTACGGCATTCTCATTTCTCAGCAACCCCCATGCTCACCATTTGTGCAGTGCCCACCCTCCCAGTGACTTCCTTGTGTGTTCCTTTAAAACAATTCCCTGTTGTATCAGCTGACATAATTTCATTATAAAACAGAAACTACCCATCACCGTTGGTGAAAACACATGCTACCATTTGCTGTCAATTAATGACAATCAGAAAATGACAATCTCAGGTTATAATTTCATGTTTTCAGTGGATTGGGTTCCTGGCTAAGATCAAGGCATCTGAGGTTGACTCTTTCTTGTAAACAAGCAAGAGATAGGAGCCCAACACAGGCTAAAACCAAACACAGCCTTCCTCTAGAAGGCTCAGATCAGAGATGCTGAGCTGATATTGAAAATACTACTTATTGACAACATTTTCACCCCGCCACTCAGTGCTACTTAAAGCCACCTGTCTCCAGTGGAATGATGGCTCAAGATGGAAAAACTGTGGGGTTGAAAAATGTCAGAGGTGGAGCTTTCTCCCTTCATCACAGTTACAGGGAAGAGGAAGGAGCTGTTAGGACGTTCCAGAAACAAGAGTTTGAGCTCATGGACCATAACCTGCCCCCTTTGCCTTGATTCCTCCCATCCTTGCAAGCAATATTTCTGGAGTTCCAACTGTATGCCAGGTCTTGTGGACCCCAAATCAAAGACATTGTAATGTCTTTCCATCATGATCACAAGCTCAGAGTCACAGAGATGATTCCAGTCATTTCACATTTATTGAGCACTTACTGTGTACTAGACACTGACTCTCCCAAGTGGCTGTTTTTTATCCTTTACTTCTCTCAACAGATCTGAGAGGGAGGGAACGTTTATTATCCTTATTCTACCAATAAGGCAATCAAGGCGTGGACGGGATTATTAACTTGTTAATGTAATGACTCAAATTTATTGACCATTCACTGTGTATGGGGCTCCATGCTAAGCATCTTATTTGATTTATCTCAATTAATCCTCATAAAAACCCAATGAGAGGAGTCCTTTTATTAGCTCTGTCTTGTTAATGAGGAAACAGAAACTTGGAGAGCAAAGGTGCCTCCGGCCACACCACAAGGTCGTGGCCCGGGGAAGTCGGTCTGACTTCCTGGTCCTCCAGCCACGTGGCTCAATGTGGGTAGGAGATGTGAGGAAGCACTTCCAGGCCTCCAGGAAGTGGGCCTGGACGAGTGTGGCCCCTCCCCCTGCACCGTCCATTTCGAATAAAGGCAGCGTGAAAGGCTATTCCTCATCTCAACTGTTGCTCAGAGAATGACAAAATCACTTTTTAGTGAGACCCTTTTGTAACTGCCAGAGGAGAAAAGTGCAAAAGAGAACCAAAGAATGGAGTAACAAAATAAGCAGAATCAGATTTTACTATATGGCTTTCTATAGTCTTCTTTTTCTCACCCCTCCACCCCACCCCAACCAACCTGTGGTCCTGTTTTCCCCTCTGGCCAATCCCCATCTCCACCATCCATCTGCCCCCTGCCTTGGACTAGACTGAGAAGGGAGGCTCCTAATTGGTCCACCTGTTTCTACCTTTGGTGCTCAGTGGATAGCATGACCGCTTGAGCCATCTCAGGTGAACCTGTCAGATCTCATCTCTGCTCCTTCACCCTCCCTGCCCCCATCTCAGTGGAGACCCCAGCTCCTCATGACAGCTCTACAGCCCATCTGCTTCGCCACCCTGCTTCCTAGTTGATCTCTTGGTCTCAGCAGGCTCTTGTCCTGGACTCTGAGCCATGTCTTTCGGAGAGATGTGAGTCCTTCTTTGCTCAGGTTCCAGTGTCACGATCACTTCTGCAGTGAGGAAAGGGATCTTTCCTAATGATCTTACCCCAAACACTGAGCTCTTCTCACCCCCTTTTAATCTTCTTCACTGACCATTCTACCTCCTGACGTGGTGGGACTTACCTGCTGGCCAGTCCCCTGCCTGCTCCCACACTAAATCAAATCTCCAAGGAGCCACACACTTTGCCAGTTTGATAGATTCAGGGCTGCAGTTCCCACATCTGTCATAGTGCCTGATGCACAGTCAACCTTCAATCATATTTGTCCAATAATGGCCTCAAGGCAGGTAGCAAGCACTCCTAGATGCTCTCCCTGAGATCCCAAATCTCTTTGTCCTATGAAAACACCTTAGCAGGACCCAGCCAGCCTTCCTTCCACCTGCTGTCAAGGCTTTATGCTCAGGTGACAATTAAAAGTGAAGAAGGCGTTACCAGGAAACAGCCAGTTGCCTTCTCCCATTATCTTCTTAACAACCCTGAGCTCAGCAGACCTGGGTCTTAGGGGAGCACTAGCTCCCTCCCAGGTGGGTCAGGGGGCAGGGAGTAGGGCTTCCTAGTCCTGTGGGGCTTGGTGGGGGATGACATGGGGCTGGGTCAGGAGGAAGCCTGGAGAGCACACAGAGGGGCTGAGCCTCAGGAGTCCATCTTCACCTTCAAAGGTCTCTCCACGTTCTCCATTGGGGGTGCTAGATGTCACTAAGAAGTCTGCAAAGCCACATGAGCAGCACGCATTGTTATCTGACGAGTAGATGTATACTCCACTAAGGAGCACCTCTGCTCTCCCTTAAGGACACACATGTCTACCCCACCAAGAGCCACTTCTGTTCCTCCACAAAAGACACAAATGTCATGATGCACCACGCACAAGTGGGTTGTGAAAATCACCCTATGTTTCTTTCATGTTTTCTAAATGGCTACATATCCAAAGCCCAGCTACGATTATGACTGGTAGAGAGATCTGCTAATAATTTAAAATGTGTCAAAGAGATCGTTACCTTCAAATGCTGTTCTTTAGTACACAAAAACCATCCACTAATAAAATTACTTATATATTTAGTTATTCATTCTTTTAGAAATATTCATCTAGCACCTAATCAGTACCTAGGTTCAATTCAGTTGCCTGGATTTCTCCCAGAATTCCTACGTAAAAGAAAAAAACATGCCAGGGGCAGGAGCATCCATTTACCAAGGAGACTTCCTACAAATGCTGGACTGGAGTTTTACCACATCACACGATCTAATGATCACACTCAGAATGGGAAGAGAGCAGTGTTCTCCAGAGGGAGAAACGGGTGCAGTCAGATAAGGACTCCGCTTGCATAGACCCAGTCGGCTGGGTCAGCGAGGGGGCGCTTAGCCCCCTCCGAGCTTCCGTAGCTGCTCAGCAGCTGCTGCCACAGCTTCACCCACATGGGGACCTTGCCATCCTGGCACCAAGCATCTTAGCTTAGCCCTCTAGTTACCATCCATCGGGGGCTGGGTAGTACCCTGTGAGAGAACAAGTCCAAAACCACCACCACCTTTGAATGCACACAAGGGCCTAAGTCCCACTCATAGCACCATTAGACCCTTGCTCGACCCCTACACTGTGAAATCACATCTCTGCCTTGCTTGAACCCCTAACACTGATATCCCATTTCCCCCAAAATCAAAATTAAAAGGCCCCTGCCTCCCTCGCCTTATCCTCTCCCCTTATTTAGCTCATCCAGCCACAGTGGCCTTCTCGGTATTCCTCACATATGCAAGTCCTTCCTGGCCGCAGGCCCTTGGCACATCCCACACCCTCTGCCTGCACTGCTTCTCCCAGCTCTAGGCTTGTTCAGATCTGATCAAATCATCACTGGAGAAATACTAGCCTGACCTCTCCATTTAAAAGGGTCATCCTCCCCACCCTCTCTAACCCAGTAGTTCTGATTTATTTTATGAAATGCAATTAGCACTATTCAACATCCTACGATATATTATTTGCACATTAGACATTTTTGTCTCATTCTCAAGAATATTATAGCTGGGCAAGGGCGGGGACTTTTTTTTTACTTTTCTTCACAATCATCTTCAGTACTGAGAACATCCATCCAGCACATAGTAGGTACATAGTCTATATTTGCCGAATAAACAAATAAATCCACAAATACACATTTATACACATGAAGAGCACTAAAGAAAGATCTCTGTGTGTGTGTCACGGTCTTTGACCTGTGGGTCTATTAGATGATGCCTTTAAAGGCAACATTGTCTGTGGATGCTCTCAAAATCCCTCTCCAGGGATGGCCAATCACACCTGCCCAGGGTGGACTCCTGGGAGCCCATGGGACCTCTTTGGGAAAGCACTGTGGCCATGGCAGACCAACTCTGTGGGTGCAGTGCATGGGTTTGGAAGCAGGAAGAGCTTTCGGCCAAGCTGGGTCACTGCATGACCTTGAGAGAACCCCTCTGCATGGTCTGAAGAGCCCTACCAAAGAAAGGGATTATCCTGGGACCGAACACCTGGCACTGAACCCGTCCCCTCTTCCAAGATGTCTCTTCTAACCACCAACAATTATGTGGTCCCAATTCCTGTAGTCAGAATGTTGCTTTTATAACACGGATGTCATCGTGGAGTTTCTTTCTCTGTGCAAATTCTTTTCTTTTTCTATTAGAGGTTTGCTGGTATGGGGGTGGGGGGCAAGTCCTCAGGTCCCAGGAACAGGACTTGTACATAGTAGGAGCTCAAGAAAGAATGGCTGCTGACATAAATACAGGTCAATGTATCAGGTCCCAGGACAATGCCTGATATATCACAGGACTCCGCAGTAGCAGATAGCATTGCTGCTACAATAGTTGTTCTTGTGGCTGATAAAATACTATTCTTGGGAAAGAAAGGTTGTTTTTGTTTTGTTTTATTTTGTTTTTTTGGGTTTTTATTTTGAGCTTCTGTAGTGCCCGATCCAGCCCAGAATGAGTCTACCTCCGGACAAGAAGCTTCTGATTTTAAAACTGATTTCTACCCTTGGACCTGTGATGATGCATGAGTCTTTTAGCTCTAATCTTGCAGAATCCTTCTAACAAAGTGGGGATAGAAGAGCCTGAAGAGGCAGAAAGCCCTACCTTGCTTGCAAGAGATGTAGACCCAGGGATTTGAACTTGGATCTGTCTGATTTCAAAGCTCACATGCTACCCTAGGGGTAAGGTTTGTCCCTAGAGCCATAGAGCCTCGGGCTCTGCTCCTAGAACCCAAATCACTGCCCCTTCTCCCTCCGTTCCCTCCACAACCTAAAAGCCACCCCCAGGAGGACAGCAAGAAGACTTGCAAAGCAAGCTTCCAACTCTCTAAAGCAGGAAAATAACCAACAGCAATTCCTATCCAAAACATGCTTATAGCTTTTCGGTTGGACATTTCTTCTGTACCAAACGGTCCTGAATGCCTGGAATGGAGTTAACTCTTCCTTTTTTTTTTTTATTCCCCTCCAGGCTCACCTCAGCCCAGCCACAATTCTCTCCCTAGGGTCAGGAGGGGCTCCCAAATACACAGAAAATTCCAAGGATACATCGAAGTGACTTACAGGGAGCCCCACACAGTTTGCACAGAGATGTTTACATATTGCAGCTTTCGCTTCTCCATGGCAGTTCCTCCTGGAGGCGACCTTGGCCCTCTGTCTCATTTTTTCTACCTCCCAGGCCACCAGATTCCGGGGAATTCTCAGGACATGTCCAGCACTGTGAAAGTTTCTTGCAAACTCATTGCAAACAGAATGGCTGTTACCTACTCGCTTCATTTTTATTTTTAAATCTCATTCTGCTCTTCATATTATTTTCATTAGAAACAATAACAGTTCTGCCCACCTTCGGATCCCAACTATAATTTCCATAGAAATGACTTCGATGCGGCTTGAAGGAGAAACCTCATGGGTGATTTGAGAGGCTTCATCCAGGTTTGAAAGCACTCAACTAATTAAGCTCAATGATGTTAATTCTTGTTCTAACAGAAACTCCAGAATGCTATCCTTTTTTTTTTCTTTTCTTTTTTCTTTTTCTTTTTTTTTTGTTAACCTACCTCCGTGTCAGGCAGCTTTATGGAAACATGAGGCCTTTCCTTTAGCATAAATGGACACTTTAGCTTTTCAATTAAATTAGTCTTTGGAGAGAGAAGCAAAAGAGCTAAAAAGCTCCTTTAAAAACCTTCCCGCTTCACTGTGTGTCATCTGCCAAGAGATGTATAGTTAAAATGCAAGGCGATTTTCTCTTATCGTGTAGGAGCAAAGTTTCCTATCGTGATCCTTGAGCTAGTTCTCTTCTAAAGCTTCTCATTCGTGGTTTCTTTTGGTTTGCCCACATTTGGCTATCTGAAACTATATATATATATATATATATATATATATATATACATACATAAGTACATACACATATGTACATATGTATATATAATACATATATATGCATATATAATAAAGTGTATTCCGATGTTTTACTTCCTTGTGCATTCTGAAAGCCCCACTTTCAAGTTAAGGTAAGAGGTGGTGGGATATTGAAATGAATTAAAACAAACAAATAAGACAGGTGGAGAGGGAACTCTTTTTTAGGCGAGCAAAATTCAAGGTAAATGCTCTCAGCCATGATCCAGGTGTTGTTGTTTTTTTTAATCCTTCCTCTCCGTAATTTTTCTAAGCTCATTATCTCTAGAACTTTTGCATTGTACAACTCCCTTGTTGTAAAGCATAGCTAAGTAGTACAGATATATTAATAACAGGATTATGGAGCTGTGCCTCTTGAATTTTAATTTCTAAATTTTCAAATAATTTTAGGCACTGCTTTGGCCTCCCAGGATATTTGAAGACACCCAGGGGACCTCTTTTTCTATAGAGGGAAATGAAAAAGATTGAGAAGAGCAACAACTGGAAATTCCAAGCGGTCATTTTAATGATTTTTCAAATACCTCCAAATTATTTAATCATCTCATTCACAGAGTTGGCTTTGGAAACAAATGCATCAGCAATTTCCACTTGCATCTCGGCATTATTGTATGTGTGTGTGTGTGTGTGTATGTGTGCGTGCATGTGTGTGTGTGCGCATGCAAGCGTGCGTGCGCATCCAACCAAGTACACAATATCTTCAGAACACACCAAACCTGAGTGTCAAACGTGGTAATGATTTCTCCAAACAACAAACACTACCAGCCTGGCCACATACTGCAGCTCTCCAGATTCTATACAAATGCACACTTTCACCCCTTGTTCGTTTGCAGGTAAGAGTTCAGCAGTGGACAGACAGTCTGGCTCTATAATCTCTCATTTTTATCAGCGTTTCCTAATGACGGGGCAGACCTTGAAAGCCACTTTCGCTCTGTCTTTATACCTTCTCCTGAGGGTGGGGTGTATGTGGGGGGTTCCAAAGGCAAGTAACTGAAAGGCCGGAGTGGGAAAAATAGTAAAGGAATTCTAAATCAGTGAACCACTTTGAAAGACGCATGTAACTAGATGGTATTTTTCCCCGACTGCAATACCCAGGTGATCAGACCATCAGTACTAATGAGTGAATTTCTTGGAGAATGACGAAGCCCCTTCACTACTGAAGGCTGCTTGCCAAAGATCACTTGAAAGAACAGGAGAATTTCTAACTTCAAGGGAAACGTGTAAAAATGTAAAAAATAAATATTTTTTAAAATGCAAATTGTGACCAATTACTGAAAAATGCCCACATACCAAAAAAAAAAAAAAAAAACAAAACAAAACAGAAAACACATCGTCCTTCAGGGTCTGTGTACAAAGATGGAAGCTGAGGTTCCTCTAGTTTCCAACAGCCATAGAAAGATACTCTGTAACTTGTCACGTGAGAAAATGACAATAAATTTCTCCCGAAGAAAGAAAACTATAACAGCATTCTCAACTTGCGAAGCAATAAAATTACTTGTGTGCCAGGCTCCTTTTAATACCACTGTGATTTTTTTCCCCTAAAAGTCATTCAATTTGATTGTAATTAAATATGTAATGAAAATGCTCTGCTTCGGGGAAGCCATGCAGACGTTCTCTGTTAGTTTAATGTATTTTCAACTGACTTTGCATCGAACGAAAATGATACTCTGTGTACCTGGCCTTCTTAAGATAGAATATGCTAGACCATCCTGTGCTTTGTGAAGGGGAGCAGCATCTTCTCAAACCAGTGCTCCCTAAAACAGATGGCATACAGGCATTTGGACATTTAACCTGCTTGAGTCAGCTAATTGCAGACCCAGGACAAACAGGAACAGAGCCTGGGTTTGCTTCCTGGCTGATTTTTCTAAGCTCCGATGTTTCAGCAGCCTTATACAATGCCAGGCTGAGTCTCCCTTTAAAACCTGCTCAGTGGAGAACACAATTCCCAAAGCATCATGGGAAGACAAATGGACCAATCCAGGTGTTTCCCAGTTGGAGAGAGTCCCTCCGAGCAGTGAGAAATTAGCTGGGGTGAATTAAAGCCAACATCTCTTCTGGAGAAGGTGGCAAAAGTCAAGATACTTCAGGGGCTCACCCCTCAAAAGACTTCTGGAAGGAATTTGTGGGGTAAGAAGCATCCCCTAAGGTAGCAGTAAGAATCCAGGTGGCTGATGGGGGAGAGGGGAAGAAATAGAAAATGATGGCCAGGGCCGAGGGAGAGCAGAGATTGTTGAAGGGGAGTTCTACCAGGGAGAAGTTTCTCAGAGTCTCTCTCCCTTCGTTCCCCGAGAACTCCCTGTCACTTGCAATCTGCTGATTAGGGTTAATGTATTATGTCCTGATATGGCAGATTAAAAATGAAATCAATAAGTGCCTAAAACAAATGGGCTTTTGAGATGTCCCATTCAATCTGAGTCTTTAAGAGTGAAGCAAGAAGAGGGGGAAGGAGGCCGAGAGGGGAGTAAGGACAGGAGCACTTAAGCAATCAATTTCAATCCCAAACAGTGTGTGGATAAAGCAATTTCTAGGTACCTTTCCTTCCTTTTCAGGGATCAGCCTTAGATAACCCAGAATAACCCAGAGTTTGTGCTGTTGTTTAGAGTCTTTGGGCTTTGTGGGTGTGTGTGTTTATTTTTTTCCATTTGTCTTAAATTCATACTGTTTGGTCAGTGAAAGTATGCAAGAGACTTAGGGTCTCCAGTGACCTCATTCCTATCCTCTAGAACTCCATCCCACCTGCCAATAAATTAAAGGCCAATTTCACCTTCAGCGGCGGCGGTGGTCCCTCCGTCCCCAGCCCTGTGGCTTAGCTGACCAGAGCCTCACCCATTCACCCAGAATCAGAGTTTTGGACAGGAGGACGCAGAGTTTTCTCAGGTCACTCAGACTCCATTGCAATATTCAGAATTGTCCCAGCAGAATCTGTCTCCCATGTAAATAACCTGAGTTATTAAAGTGTAAATTGCAACTTTTAAGTAATGATTGCTAATAGTCTAATGTTTACCGCTACACAAGGGCATTCATGAAAACAAAATCTGCATTCTTCATCTCCATATTCAATAAACAAAATACACGAAGAGAACCGTTCTTTCCTGCCAGCACTCCCTCCTCAGATCTGTTTAGTCAGAAAGCATCCGGAGGTCCACAAGTTAGAAGCATCTAATCGCTTGGGGCGATTTCTACAGGGGCAGAGCCGGGTGATCTATGGACCTGCTAGATATTCCTGTATACCTGAGCACAGAGGACTTGGTGTTCTGTCGCCACTGGCTGGCATGGATTGAAAAATAATAGTTGAGGGTTGTGACATAAAATACGTAGTGCACGTGTGTGTGTGCTCAGAGACGGAGAGACACGTTGTTGGGATCAGGAGGGTTCGTGTGTGTCTACAGTTCAAAGATCTTGAGCACTGTGCATCTTATAAAATACAACCCCAATCCACACATTGTTCTGTTGTATTCTACCATCCTGCCATCTTCTCTATCTTTTCTAAAATGAGTGGGGAGGGAGTGATGTTAGTACAGCATCGTGCAATATTTCAGGTAAAAGTGGCGCATTTTTAACAGTGAGTGAAATATACATCTTACCAAGTACGCCAAACACGCTCACACACATAGCCATGTCCTGAGGGCAATACAGGCTTCTTTCTCAACTTTTTTTTTTTTTTGCATTAAGTGACAGAATGGAGCAATTGCATAGTGTTAGGAAGCCAGGAAGAACACCATTTGGGAAGAAAATGTTCTGACTTAGCTAGCTCCCTAAAGAGAATTGCCTACCTCACGTTCCTTCCCCCTGCAGGGGGAGGAATAAAGCAAATAAAGACTAAAATTCTCCATCGCTTACGATACCATCCTGTCTGTTCTATTTGGATACCTGCTTTATTTTATTAGAAAGTCCTGTGATTCCTTGAAATGTACAACTTAAAAACGAATAATGCAAAGGGATCTAATAGCCTTGAACTGTTGTTGGAGGAAAAAAGTACCCCAAGAGGGCCTCATCTCTGCTTCCTTTCCAAGCTTTTTCTATCTTCCATTATTCATTAATCAAGCTGGAAATCAAGCTTTCAACATGAGTCCATGGGAGTAATTACTTACAGTTGTGCATTGTATTTAATTTTAAGCAGTGATAAAAGTTAGGATGGCCACAGCCTTCCAGCCCACCCCCACCCCCTTCTCGGAATGTTAACTGGAGAAAAGATCCCAACGAACTTTGCTTGTGCATAATCATCTCTGCTAAAACAGAGTAGGCATTGATGATCTCGGAGTGGAGGGAAATGGGAGAAAAGCTCTGTGAAAAATGATCTGCTTTATTAATATGGGAGCAAATAAGTACCCTAAGAGAGGCCTCGCTGTGTATGAGCTGACTTCTCTCCCTTCAACTCAAGAAAAAGATTTCCACTTCTGGAGAAAATAATGCCAGACAAACGAACATGCAAAAACACTAGGAATACAACAGGCCACAAAACTGAAACTATAGCCCCAAGTTCCTAACACACAGATGACAGACAGATAAGACAGATAGACAAACAGACAGACAGATACACACACATGCACACATGCGTGCTTGCACACACACACATACACACACTCACACACACATACACACACTATGATAAATAGACTAGCCAGTACCGATAGACACCAGCTTGATGGAAGGGTCTAATTTAAATAATGTGAAACTGCGTCATTTTATGTACACCTGGATCCTCATTGATCAGAGGATAATTATAATCAAAGTAGTGCAATTCTGAGCAATGCACTTTTTGTAATGAGCTTACGAAAGGAGACAGGGCCAGTCATTCTGGTAATTTAAATCACTGCCTAGTTGTTGATGGCCTTTACCGGAAGAACAAGAGGGAGGAGGTAAAAAAAAAAAAAGAGTAATTTTCAGGACAGTATCACTTCTTGCTGGAGCATAGCCCAGGGTTCTCTTTCAGGACAACAAGAATATTATCTCAAATAATCCAGCTACATTTAAACTTCTGTTGCCAGAACCAGACGAAGCACGCTCAATCTTCCTGAATCTCCAAGGCCATGGACATGGCTGTCAGATTAGCTAAGTAGGCAAAGTTTTTTAAAAAATAAGGGAGCTATTGTTTTCAAAAGAGGTAATTAGAGTTGAGAAAAGAAAACTTCACGGCCTAGACAAGTTCCAAATATATATGGTACTAAGAATATTTTCGTCCTTTTGCTCTTAGGGAGAAAATTGGAAAAATCTATGAATCAGAGATTTCTAAATGGTATTTCCAGGTGCAACTCAAAGCAACCTGCAAATGGTTACGGAAGCAATCCTGCACTCAAAAGAAAAGGTGACGGAGGGTATTTTCAAGCCCATGCAGTGCCAATCAGGCTAGAATCACAACCATGGAGAATAAGCTGGTGATCAGCAAGTTCAGACACACATGTTCACTTTCCCCACATGCCTAACCAACTTCGGATCGCTCCTAAGGGGGACTTGGGGAAGTTGGTGAGTGTTTCTCGGAACTTCTCACCGTGTTTCACTTGAGTTGGAACAGAATAAAATGTGTCCAGGAGTTTGGAGAAGACTAGTTTTAACTAATCCTGCCTACAGCAAGAAGGCAAAGACAGAGAATGGGATGTGTGTGGGGGGAACAACAACATAATAACAACAAAATTTAAGCTTTTTTTCCCTCTCCCCCTACAGCCCTAATTCAACTAAAGGAAACAAAGAAATAAAAAAAAAAACACCCACATTAGAAGCTAAACAAGATAATAATTGTGCATGTCTGGCTCTGAATATAGAGGGTAAGGCTTGCATCACCAGCACTCCAAGTTACCATGGTGAGTGATTTATTGATATACATCAAGAATGAATAGATCAAAGGCAGGGAGATGACAGGTGATCAATCAGATGTCAAATCAAAACTAGCAATCAAGTGGAAAGCTGATTTTTCAGTGGGTGGGTCTGGCAGGAGAAAAATGAACTTTCATATTACACTTCCGAGAAGCAAAACCCCAACATACTGTTAGAAAAGCAATTAAGCTACCCCAAAGAAATAAAATAAAGTCTCGTGGACAAACCATTGAGCCCATCCGCTAACCTGCTCCTAGTTGTTTCTTTTTGGCAAGGGGTTCCGGCAGTAAGTAAGGATTCAGACCGGATGGTCCTATCATACAAAGTTCCTAACTCTCTCTGGGCAAAGAAAATTCAGAGCTGTTTAAATTTCTAGTGGGGGCACCACCAGCCACCCCCTTTTCCTTTTCCTTTTTTTTATTTAAGAGAAAGGACAGGGCTGATTAAGGTTTCTCAACATGGAACCTTTTAGAACAAATCCCGAAAGCTCCATCCATCTCCTAAGGTACGGTTTTCCGATCCTGGAGATCCAAGCTCAACTCGCATTGCATTGCGTTGCTCACCCCCAAGCCAGCCGGTGCAGCCCCGGGGCTTGGGCCTGCCCCACACACACCCCAGCGCCCCAGCGCCCCAACCCCAGCAGAGGAGACGCTGTCCCTGGAGGCCAGAAACTGCTGGCACTGCCCACACCGCCACCACCACCACGCGCGGGAGAGAGAGGGGTGCTTGGGCGGAGGGACCCGTCTCTCTCAACGCCGCACCCCAAATCCTCAAGCCGACTTTGGCTCCAGAGGCAAGCAACAGACTGGGAGAAAAGTTAGGGGAGGGGTAGAGGGTGGAGGAGAAAAAAGTTTAAAGAAGGCAGGCTTGGCGGGATAGCGTCCCCCCAACTCACCCCGCGGAAGCCTGGGGAAGGGGGAGGATTGGGGAGACCAGAGAGGGCGAGAGGAGAGAGGAGGTTATTGGGGGGGGGGGTACCCAGAGCAAACTCCTCCACCACCACCTCCATCCTTCCCCTCCCCCCGAAAGCTGGAAGGGGTGGCGTCCCGGGGCACCCCCGGGCACGGAGGGCGGGCGCGGAGGCCGGCGCGCAGGGCAGCCGGGGTGGGCAGCCCCGCGGCGGAGCCGGAGCCGAGTCTCTTACCTGCCGCCCGCTTGGGTGCCTGCTGTTTTCTCCTTGGCATCGCTCTACTCCGCTCCAGTCCCACTTCTGGCGCCCCAGCCCGAGCCGCACGCGGGGGCCGCTGTCTGGCTCTCCGGGCGTCCTCCGCCTCTATGCCCGGTGGCTCCTAGGACGTCACTCGGCCTCTGTCCCCCCGACGAGCCCCCTCCGCCGGGCCGCGGGGACCCCCCCCCCCTCCGTGGGTGGCGGGGACGGCGGCGGCTCGCTCGTGGCGGCGGCTTTCAAGTGGAGCTGGTTTTCCGCCTTGTTTGTTTGTTGGGTTTTGGTGTTGTTTTGGTTTTTTTTTTTCCTTTCTTTTTTGTTTTTTTTTTCTTTCTGCTTTTGGATTTTTTTTGTTTGTTTTTGCTTTTTTTTTTGGTGACTGGTGAGACACTTGATTTCTTTATTAAACATCCAAGACCGTATTCGGAAGGAAGGGGCGAGGGGCGCACACGCGCGCCACGCGCACACGCGCGCGCGGAAAGATAAGGGAGGGGGGAAGCAATCCTGGGGAGGTAGTGGGTTTCTTCTTCTTTTCCTTCTTCTTCTTTCTTCTTCCTTTTCTTGTTTCCCTCCTCCTCCTCCTCCTTCCTCCTCCTCCTCCTCCTCTTTCTTCCTCCTCCTCCTCCTCCTCCTCCTCTTCCTCTCGGGTCTCGATGGCGGATTCGCGCACGCAGCGGGAGAGATCAGTGGAGGTAGGTTTGTGGCTGCTGTCAGATCCCGTCTGTGAGTGATATGCGAGAGGACAGCAGCAGGGTTGGGAAAGACAGAAAATCTGGAATTCACTCACTCACTCACTCACACACACACACACACATTCACACGCGCGCAAGCACACACCCAGACACACACGCACACACACTCACCCCCACATAAGCACACACACACACACTCACACACACTCTCACACACACAAGACAGGGCGAGGCGATGCCAGCGAACATCGATCCCGCTGAACAAACTGAACCCGAAGAAACTCCTCCTCCTCCTCCTCCTCCACCTCCTCCTCCTCTCCCAGCGACCTGATGACAGCGAGAAATTTACTCCCCAGCCGCAAAGCGCCCGGCACAGCCAGTCTATTAAAGGGACAGTGTCCCGCCGGGGAGGGGGGGGAGGGCTGGGGACAGGGGACCTCTGGCGCGCCAAGCCTCCCCCCCCTCCAACCCTCTCTCTCGCCTCCGTGCATCCTGATCGCTGGTGAGCCGGTGTGTGCCCAGCTGGCACGGGATGCCCCTCGGGGAGGAGGGCTGAGGAAGGGGCATGGGAAGGAGGTGGGGAGGGAAGGGGACGGGAGGACCCGGTGTTGTTGAACTTGGGAGTTGGGCAGGCAGAGCAGGTACCAGCTAGAGGCTGACCAGAAAGGGCGGGCCACCGAGTGAGGAGGGAGAACCCCTGGGGTTGCTGGGGTTGCTTGGGGGTGGAGTGGGGGGAGGGCACTTGATGGGGAAGCCCTCCATCCTGGAAGTCCCAAGCCGATATTCCTTTAAGTTGAATGCCGGCATCCTGCCGACTTCTTCTTAACCAATCTGATCATTAAAACAATTTTTAAAAAAGAAAACCAAACTCTCTACTGCCTCATAGTCTAATCGTGTGTGTGTGTGTGTGTGTGTGTGTGTGTGTGTGTGTGTGTGAACTTGGAGCCTCCAGCTCTTGCTTAGGCTTTTCTAGGCTAGCACTGTACCACTTGAGCCATTACTCCCCTCCCCTCCCCCAGTTCCAGCTTTTTACTGGTGAAATGGAGGTAAACCTCTCTAAGACTTTCCCGCCCAGATTGGCTTTGAATCTTGAATCTTTGAATCTTCTCCGATCTCAGCCTCCCGAGTAGCAAGGATTAGAGGGATGAGCCACCAGGACCCAGTTATCTCGGTGGTTTGTTGTTTCCTTGAGGCATGCTTATGGAACATCTACTGTTCACTGAGCATCTGCTACCCTTGTCAGTAGTTACATTGTGATGGGAGAGTACAGAAGTTGCCCCCAGGACTGCTATTGCTTAAATGTTCTCCCAAAATCTACCTTGCCACACACACACACACACACACACACACACCACACACACACACACACACACACACCACACACCACACACACCACACACACCACACACACACACACACACACCACACACACACACACACGCACACACACACACGCACACACACACACACGCACACACACACACACACACACACCACACACACACACACACACACACCACACACACACACACCACACACACACATACCACACACACACACACACACACCACACACACACACCACACACCACACACACACACACACACACACACACACCACACACACCACACACACCACACACACACACACACACACACACACACACCACACACCACACACACACACACACACACACACCACACACACACACACACACACACACACATCTCATCCTATTTTTCTCCATTAGGCTTATTGACATGACGTATTTCAGGTCTAGCTTTGTATTTGGTTAATTGTCTGAGATTGTTCATGAAAGATCAACACCTTGGGGTGGAGGATTTTGGCTCCTTTGGTTCCTCACATCCTCCGCTGATAGCAATATGTTTGCAGAATGAATGAAAAATCAGCAACAACATATGCAGCACAATTTCGGTCATGAGATGTTCCATGATGGTGGTAAGATTTGGGGTGTAACAGGCTCAGCGCCATATTGATGTCCTCATGATACCCTCTGCATCATCCTGACACCGACCTGTGGTCACTGTGTGATGCCGCAGACCCAGAACCTTTGGTGCTGTTGGGGACCTGTCTGTGAACAGAATGAGACCTTCCCCTGCCACAAAGAGCTTCAGTTTCTAATGAAGAAAGGGTTCACAGGCAAATGACATGAGCAGGGAGAGGAGGTGGCCCTAGGGCTGGCAGTGAATACTGGGACAGGAGGGAGGGAAGGAAGACCACCAGATAAGAAGACAGGTAAGAAAGAAGGAAGGAACAAAGGAAGGAAGGCAGAAGACAGGAAAGAAAGAATGAAGGCAGAAGATAGGAAAGAAAGAAGAAAGGAAGGAAGGAAAGAAGGAAGAAAGTAAGGAAAGAAGGATGGAAGGAAGACAAGATAGGAAAGAAAGAAGGAAAACAGGAAAGAAATAAAGAAGGAAGAAAAGGAGGAAGGAAGGGAGGGAGGGAGGGAGAAAGGAAAGAAGGAAAAAGGAAGGAAGGAATGTTAGCAGCTGGGGTTTCCTGGGAAAAGGGAAGTTTAAGCCTAAATGTTTAGGAGGGACAGAGGACAGGGAATTCTGATATAGCTGCACTTATCTTAAAACAACAGGCTTATTGAAAGCTCCTATGTCCTGTATTAATAGTCACTGGAACCCTTGTAGGCCTGGGTACCATGAACATTTGGGGCCAGAGAGTACTTGGTACAGTGTAGAAAATTTAATAGCAACCCCCAGATTCTCCCCATTAGATATAAGACTCCTACCATAGGAGTCTTGTGATGACAAGAACGATTTCCAGACCCTGTACAGTGTCCCAGGGGGCAAAAATAGCCTTTGATTGAGCTCCTCTGTCTCAGGCCTCCTAAACCAGAAACTTCCTCATGAAGGATCTTGAATCTGCAGGTTGAACCACCCAACCCCAACCCCACGAGTGACCCTCCTGTTCACTCCAATTCGACAACTTATGTCCCAAGAGTTGTTGTTGTTGCTGTTTTTCTTCTTCTAGAGTCAGACAAACCCAATATTGCTAAGACACACTAAGACAGGAATATAATCTAGAGGCAGAGGTGAGATTGTCAATGCATGGCGATGGAAGAGCTCATGTCCGTACCCACCAGTGGTGACCTCCCACCGTCTACCCTCTTGCCCGCTTCTGTCCCCCCTCCTGGGTCTTTCTGAGCCGTAGTTTCGGGACACTGGAAGCTTGGTATTCCCCATCCTGTCTGTCAGCCACAAAGTGTTATTGTAACTGTTGGCAAAACTGGTGAATCATTTTCAACATCCCCAGGCGTTTCTCATAAGAGTAACACAGTTGCAAAGTCACCTGCCCCAGACCACCCAACAGCTCCCACCCATCACCGGCCCCACCCAGTCCCAGCTGGCAACTGGGCCTGGGAAAATCCTATTTTAGAATTGGTAGAGTCAGTAAGAGGATAACTGTTCAAACCACCCATTTATACAGCCCTGAGCTACAGACGGTGGCTGATGGATAAAACCAGAGTCTCATAGACAAGGAATCTCAGCGAGAGCACCAGGAATTGCAGCTTCTTGGCCTCAATAGGAAGAGAATGGAGACCACTGGGACCTTCCCTGTAGCCAGAATTGCCCCAAGCAGGAGAATGCTGGCGGGCTAACATAGAACCCTGTCCTCAGAAAAGATCCTACAAGAATGCCTTCCAGGACCCTGGTAAGAACCAAAGGGGTCTCCAGCAGCTGCTGACCGTGACCTCAGCTCCTCCGGACCTCTTCTGCTTCCTTAGAAACTTCCCTCCACCTGCTCCTGATCGTCCATACGCTGGATATGGAAAGGGGGATTCTTTAACAAAATGAACACCAGGAGGCTAGAACTGGGGTGTCGAGGTGGTAAGGCCAAAAGGAAGGGGGTAGATGAATGAAGAGAGACAGGATGCGAGAATTCAGTTATAAGAATGTATGTCTGTGAAAAATGGAGCCTGGTAACTTGAGGGGATGCGAGAGGGGGGCGAGGAGGAGGGTAGGATGGGAGAGAATGACGGAAGGGCTGACATGGTCAAGACGCATTGTCCTCATACCCTGACGCATTGGCTAGGAGCCCCCTTGAACAACTACTCAACTTTAAAAGAAATCAAAAAATGGTGATGGACTGAAGAAAAAAAAAAGGAGGCGATAACTCTACACTCCTTCTGGGTAGCTAGCTCCCTGTTGTGGGGCCCGCATTCTCTGGAGTGTTATTTTGTTGATTTGTATTTGTTCTCATGGCTATTAACAGAGCATTTAATGTACCTTATCTATCAAGAAAGTTCGGCTACCAGTGGAATATGCCACGCTACATCACTGCACCTGCGTACTGATGCAAGGTGTAGACCAGGCCTTAGCCGTGAATCTCACGGTGAGAAAGTTGTTTTCTTGCAGTTGTCTTTCAGTTTGAGGAAGTTTCCATCCACAGCTGGTGTCTTCCCCAAACATCAGCTGACTTCTGTTCTTCAACCAGTATGCCACACAGCCCTGCTCTGGGGTTTGGGCCATGACCAGCACATGTAGGCACACATTTTCATACAATGATTGGTTCTTATTAAACTTACTATAGGGTTACCTCTACTTTAGTGACAGCCACTGATCTCTGTCTGTGGTAGCAATCTAAAACTTAGACATGTATTGTGGAATTTAAAACTAAATACATTTAAATAATGAAAGAGTAGGTATGGCTCAAGCAGACGGGAGTACAGCAAAGTGTGAAGAAGGTAGGTTAGGTAGGCATTCATAGAACTGGCAAAATACCATAGAGCTCTGTTCTTTGGGGGAGCATCCTAGAAGTGTGGGTGTCTTGGAATCATACTTGCTTCAGTCTCGGGGAGGTCTGCTGCCTAGCCTCTCACACTTTGGGATGTGTAGGGGCATGAACGGATCCCTCTGACTCAACCCGGTGTTGGGACGGAGTTTTTCCCACACTGAGCATCAGAGTCATTTGGGGACTTTTGATTTTCATTATTATTTTTTAAGATAAAGGAGCTCAGGTGCTACCCCAAACCTACTTCATTAGATTCTCAGGGTGGGACCAGTCAATCTGAATACACACACACACACACACACACACACACACACACACTGATTATATATGTATATTGCCAGGTGATTCAGATCTAGTGCCAGGCAGAGGAATCTTTCCAGTATAAAAGTTGAATTTTGTCACCAGTGAATCAAGTTCAGACAGTATTATTGCATACAGGGCCGAAAGAACATCTGAGCCTGGATTTACTTAAAAAGGAAGGGGGTGTTGACAGGTCTTCCCAGTGCACCCCAGGAAGCCTGTGAGCCCCCGTCAGGCCCCCATCATATTGAACACTCTCTTTGCTGCTCCTTTGCCTCTCTCGCCCCTGGGTTCCAACCCGGGGCAGTGAAAGCAAACATCTGCGGGGTACCTACCTAGTGCAGGCCTCTGCTCTGATGCCAGGCACGGGCAGCCTGGTGCCAGTGGAGGTACACAGTGTCTTTGTCCCACGGTGTCCGCATGACAAGGTGCAGGGCTTTCCCTGTACTCTTCCTGGAAGCCAAATCCTCTCCCGGGTATGCTTTTTCCTTCTTGCTTTCAACTCTCAGGCCAACTTTGCCCACTTACCTCTCCTCTAGCTCTTCAAGTGTCTTCATTCTTATTTGCCTGTTTGGGACCCGTCTTTCAGAACTCAAATAGAAGCTCCATTCACCTTGAAATTTCCATGTCCAGCCCGGTGTTTGTGCTCAGAAAGGAACTGTGAGCTGGCTGTATCCCCCGTGCAAAGAAGGTTGGATGTCTCCAACACCCCAGACCCACACAGGGTTTTCCTTAGTTCTGAGTCGACAGCACTTAGGCCTGATTCCCTCTTTTAATCCCTGTTATCCCCTCACCCATGCCATCCTTCCTCTCTCTGGTTTACTCCCTCCTTCACAGTCTCTTGTAAATACCACCGTTTCCAGGAAGCCTTCCAAAGATGGATCGCTGTGATTCAAACTTCTCTAAAAATGAGACAGGCCCAGAAAGGAGCATGGATTCATGCTGAAGACAGCAGGTGACAGACACATGGGAGTGTGAGAGGTGGACACTGCTCTAGTCGAGATGCTGGTAACTTGAGGGCGTCTAGTGTGTGGACGTTAACACTGCACACTTTGGAACTATGTGCTTGTACATGTGTACAGAATGCATGGAAGTAAAGAGAAAGCACACAACCCTGATGCACACCCAGACCACCTGAGTAATTAAAAAACCCCAATGTCCAAGCTGTACCCCAGAGCCATTACATTACATCATCTGTGGGGTGGGCTGGGGAGGGATCAGCCAACAGGAGGTTTTAAGGCTCCCCGGTGAGTTGTGATGTGCAGCCTGGTTTGAAAGCCAGTGTACCATACGATTTTGCCCTTGAGGATATAATTCATTGCCTTCCTCCTATGTCACTTAACTCATTCAAGATGGCTCTCGCCCCAGTAAGTAACTCGCAGAAAAGTCAAGATGGCAATCTTTCGGCTCCCTCGGCTCTCCCCTGGCCCTGTGACACACCATATTGTTGAGGAGAATCGGATAAAGCGGATCCAGGTCATAGAGAAGGGGAAAAAAGTGGGTTGATGGGGTGGGAAATAGGGCGTGGGGCAGGGCTCAGTTAAGGGTTCAGGACTGAGAAAGGATCTCTCAGGAAACAGCCAACTAGGAACCAGGATCTGAATGGGCTTTGGGTTTGAACGGTGTGTGTGTGTGGCTGTAAGGACTGGGATTGAAGAACCTCCCAGAAAGTAGGAGGCAGAGCTGGGACTGACCGAGGAGATAGTTTGGGGGCTCTATCACAGAAGTCCATCAGAACATCGGCCCAGCATGTTATTCTTCCGGGTATCAACCCACGTGCATTCATTCCTGAGCATCCCAGAAGCCCCTTGTGGTAGAGGTGATTTTCATAATCCACACAGGAGACAGTACATCTTGTTCTCTTGGGTGGAAAGGTGCTTTCTCAAAAACAGCCAGATTGATGATAATAAAGTTTGGGAATACTTTGGGCTTTGGCTAGACTGCTTCTAAGAATAAATCCTCCAACAGTGATGGCTCTCTCTCTCTCTCTCTCTCTCTCTCTCTCTCTCTCTCTCTCTCTCCTGTGATTTGGCTGGGTGGGGAGCTATTACAACTGTAATTAAACATTACGTATATTTTAAACAGGACGATTGCTGAGTGGGCAGGTTGGGGCTGTGGTGCGGCTGGATTTCACGCATCACATTTGGAGTTGGCTCTGTTCAGTTCAGTCCCTGACAAGAATCTGCTGCTCTGAGGTATCTAACCAAGTCTCTGGCCCAGTAATGCATTGCTCAACTTCATTAACCACAGGAAGACATTAAGTGAATGTAAGGACGGGAAGAGCGGGGTACCATGTGACAGACAGCCTCTAAGTCCCCTGCTCCAGTATATTTTATGCCACCTCAGGTGTGCATCAAGTTCTCCTTGCTGGACTCATTAGAACTAGGCATCCACAGGTACCCCTCAACCGTCAGAAGCAAATAGTCAATGATAGAATTCGCTCTGAGAACACCTTTCTGTCTCATTCCCGGCATGTCTTATCTATTATGATTAGGCATTAAGCGGCCTATTGTCCTTAAAATTTCATGAGGTTCTTCTCCCTCCCCCCCACCCCACTCGCTAAGATTATGTCAAGTGGCTTGTCCTGAATGCCTTTTTTGGCCCAACAATACAGCTGGTCTTTTCTCCTTAACTTGCTGGGTCACCCAATGAGGTCGGTAAACTGTAGGCTGCAAGTGTGTCCACAGGCCAGAGAGCTGCTGAAAATCTGCTTTCCAGAGCGCTTGTGTCTTGCTCTTGCTTCCCCGGGGTAAAGGTTCAAGGACTGTGAAATAAAGACGTGCTCACGAGCTATTTCTTGGGGGATGATGTTAGAAAGCTTTAGTAGAGGAGCAGGTACGTGTCGAAGGAAGAGACGGCCACCAGGGTAGATGTGCCAGGGAGCATGTTAGTACTGGCAGCAGCAAGGGAAACTGAGTCTGTGCCCTCCTGCAGTGTGGGAGAGCTGGCATCTTCATCTGCTCACTTCTGCCAGTCCTAAGGTTACCGGGGTGCTCCTGGCTTTCCTTGCAGGTGAAAGGTGATGGTGGTTCTGTGTATGTGTGTGTGTGATGGTGGTTCTGTTAGTGTGTGTGAGTGTGTGAAACGTCACTGTCTGGGGCAAGGACATGGTTCCTGCAGCGTTGTACCAGGCACAGGGAGGAGATCATCAGTGAACGCTCAGTGCGACTTTCTCGTCGAACCCTTTGTTTATAATAACATATTTACCTCTTGCTTCTTAGTCGTTTTATTTTGGGTGGAGTTGGCCACTTTACTCTCTACACATGTGCTCACCGAGGGACAGGGTCCCCTCCTACTTCCTCATTGTTTACAGTTGGAAAGTAGCAGGATCTCCATTACTACTATAGCTTGGGCTTTAACAAACAAAACCAAAAACAAAACATGGTTGGGCCCATTGGCTCACACTTGTAATACCAGCTACTAAGGAGATGGGGGTGGTTGCAGTTCAAGGTCAGGCTGGGAAAAGCAGGAGACCCTACTTGAAGGATAAACTAAAAGCAACAAGGGGCCGACAAGGGGCGGAGCTTGCCAGCAAACTGAAGGCCCTCAGTTCAAACCTCAGGACTAACTTTAAAAAAGGAGAGCCCTGCACTCTGATGTTTATGACTTTGTTGTTACGTAGAATGTGGGAATAGAATGTTCCAGAAATCCCAGTGCATATGAGTCCTGTGTGCAGAAGAAAAAGAGGGTCTTTCCCACCCTCCCTACTTTCTCAGGCAGTGACTTGGGGCATGTTCTTTCTTTGGGCCTGTGATTCCTCATCTGTGCAATGGGTTTATAACTACACTGCTGATTCTGTAGGTGTGTGGTTCCTATCAGTGAGTGTAAGGTATTCATCTCAACACCAGGCCCAGGGAACACACCCACCCACACTACCGACTGGATAATTCTTTTACAAGCATTTGTTGATTGACTATTGGTTACAGAGTACATTCAGATCTGTGAGAGCTCTAATCAATCCCTGTGGGCATAAAGTCACTTGAACGCCATAAGCTGCAAGGGTGCATGGAGCTTATGGAGAACAGAACAGAAGCTCAAGTCAAGAGAGGCAGGCGGGCCCTCCAGGCTCTCCTCTGCCATTGATCTGCCTGGTCTACCAGGTGCCTTCAGCACCTGCCCTACATCAGGTGGCCAGCAGGGGGTGCATCGGGGGTTAAAGCAGGGCCCTGGCTGACGGGGGACAGAGTGAAAGGGACTAGTGACACTAGTGTTAGAAATATATTCTCCATTAAGCAGTTGGGTGAGGTTTGAGTGGTCCTCCTTTTACTGAGGCACAGAAAGGTAAGCTAACTTATCTAAAATTATGGAGACAGCAAATGGGCAAGGCTAGATTTCAAGCCCCCATGTGGCTCTGGCGTGCTGTGTGGCCATCTCCTAACCATGCAGACCTCTGGACCTGATGGTTGCCAGCCCTGGGCTTTATGGGTCTGAGCTCCCAGGGACTCTGGAGTTGTGGGTCCACAGGCCTCGCCGGGAGCCTCTAGGTTGCTAAGGGAGCTTTTGCTCCCCTGGAGACCTGTGCTGATGTGTGGAGACCTTATTGATAGCCATAGCTCAGGAGTGCTGCTGGTGGCCAGAGACCAGAGCAGCTGCTTCACATCCTACAGTGAGCAAGAAAGACCTCTGCAAGCAAAGAGCGACCTGGCCCAAGCTCCAACAGCATGAGACACGGCCACCGGTGCGCAGCACAAATTCTCAAGCCTGAGGTGCACAGGGGTTTTCAAGGGCTTGGTTTACAGTGTGACTTCTGACCAAGCTAGCCTTCCTTCCTCCTTCCTTCCTTCTTTCCTTCCTCCCTCCCTCCCTCCCTCTCTCCTTCCTTCCTTCCTCCTTCCTTCCTTTTTTCCTTCCTCCCTCCCTCCCTCCCTCTCTCCTTCCTTCCTTCCTTTTTTCCTTCCTCCCTCCCTCCCTCCCTCTCTCCTTCCTTCCTTCCTTCTTTCCTTCCTCCCTCCCTCCTTCCCTCTCTCCTTCCTTCCTTCCTCCTTCCTTCCTTTTTTCCTTCCTCCCTCCCTCCCTCCCTCTCTCCTTCCTTCCTTCCTCCTTCCTTCCTTTTTTCCTTCCTCCCTCCCTCCCTCCCTCTCTCCTTCCTTCCTTCCTTTTTTCCTTCCTCCCTCCCTCCCTCCCTCTCTCCTTCCTTCCTTCCTTCTTTCCTTCCTCCCTCCCTCCCTCCCTCTCTCCTTCCTTCCTTCCTCCTTCCTTCCTTTTTTCCTTCCTCCCTCCCTCCCTCCCTCTCTCCTTCCTTCCTTCCTTTTTTCCTTCCTCCCTCCCTCCCTCCCTCTCTCCTTCCTTCCTTCCTTCTTTCCTTCCTCCCTCCCTCCTTCCCTCTCTCCTTCCTTCCTCCTTCCTTCCTTCCTTCCATCCTTCCTTCCTTCCTTTCTCCCCCCACCCCCTTTCTCCTTCCTTCATGTTTGTCTTCCCTCCTTTTCTTTCTTTTCCTTCCCTCCTTCCTTCCTTCCTTCCTTCCTTCTTTCCTTCCTTCCTTCCTTCCTTCCTTCCTTCCTTCCTTCCTTCCTTCCTTCCTTCCTTCCTTCCTTCCTCTCTCTCTCTCTCTTTCATTTTGCAGTACTTGGGACTGAACTCAGGGCCTCATGCTTGCTAGGCCATACTCCCAGCTCTTTGTGCTTTAGTACATTTTTCAGATAAGGTTTTGCATTTTGCCCAGGCTCTCCTCAGACTAGAATCCTTCTACCTCTGACTCCCAAGTAGCTGTGATTACAGGCATGCCAGACCACACCTGGCCTGAGTGGCTGCATTTCTAACAAGCTCTAATCAGGGGATTCTATGACTGATCCCAGGACCCCACTCTGATGAGCACAAGCAAGGACACATCCTGTCTGAGGGCAGGTGTTCAATCAGAGCCTCAGGTTCAGGACACTTCAAAAATGCAAGGTGAGCACCACGCGCATGCACTCCGACCTGAACTAACTCGGAGCTGAGCCAGCCCTCTTTGAAGCCCCCTGTCAAAGGTTTTGCTCTTAATGCCAGCACTGAAGCAGAGGCGTGGAGGGGTCTGAATCCGCACCCTGTGCGCCCAGGCAGAACCGAGCGCTCCCTGCCCCGCTCGCGCTTCTGAAACCTCAGTGGGACTTCGTTGTGACGCGGAAGCTGACATCTTCCCCAGGGCTGTGCGCCATGCTGGGGTTCAGGTCTACCAACGTGAGATGGAAGAGTGGCTGTGTGGAAAATGGTGGCTCTCTTGGGAAAAGGGTATGGGGAGAACATGGACGCAGCCTCCAGCTCTCCAGAGATGGCACCCAGCCCCTGAGATCAAATGGCAGCATTAACAAGGTTTGGTTGAGAGGAAATCTGCAGATTCATGACTTCCTGTGTCGGCCAGCAGATGTCATTACCGCGGACAGAACAGAAGGCCTTTCAACAGCCAGCCGGGGAGGAGCTCAGAAGAGGGAAAGGGAAAAATAAATAAAAGAAAAGAAAGGGCAGAAGCCCAAGCTGGTGTTTGCTCAGCAGCGCTGGTGTGGGTGCGGCCACTGCAGGGGTGCAGAAGAGGTTTGCAGTGGAGCAGGCATTTCAGGGCCTGGAGGTCCTAAGAATTCCAGCAGAAACTCGAAGGGGAGACCAAGTCCCTGGCTTCTGTCAGCTAAGGAAGCTCTCAGGGATTTGCTCCCAGCCCTCTAAAATAAAATGATCAGCGGACACTGAGTAAACATCTGTGTTCCCCTGAAACATCATTTCCATGGTTTTTCATTTTGCAAAGTCAACAGCTCATCCAGAAATTCCTTTGATCTACCTATTTTACCCACTTTTAACCACTGCCTTAGAGGATGTCGTTGGTATTTTATGTGCCAGAATTTTTTTTTTGGAGAGGGTGTCATATTGAAAATTGGCCTAGATTTGGCATTCATTTTGAGCCAAAAAAACCTACATCATCAGCTCAATTTCTAAGACACACTTAACATTACGGTTCACATTTCCACATTTCCTCCTTGTAATTAACAAGTGAAGATTTACCCCCTGCAAGAGTTTCCTTTTCCTCCCCCTCCTCCTCCCCTCTCCTCCCCCCTCCTGGTCCACCCCCTCCTCCTCTCCCTCCCCTTCCCCTTCCCCCTCTCCCTTCCTCTCCCCTCCCTCCTCCTCCTCCCCTCCCCCTCCCCCTCCTCCTCCTCCTCCTCCTCCTCCTCCTCCTCCTCCTCCTCCTTCTCCTCCTTCTCTAATATTCCAATTGGCTCTCTTGACTGACAGACACTCGAACGCACCATTCCCTATGGGCTTGGGTGATCTTTGTCCCCAGACTGTAGCCCTGGGGAAGCAGCTCCTATTCCAGTTACTGAGCTCCCCTTAGTACTGTCCTCAGTACTAATCATCTCCCAGCTGTGTGGCCAAAGGGAATGGGCAGAAACTAAGGCGAATAGCGAGCAATTGTCTTTGCTCTTGGCTTCTCTAATTCAATAAATACATACAATTAATTTCAGGCAAATCTTGATCTGGAAATGTCTGTAATTAAGCCACAGGCATTATGATATTGATAGGGATATTTTAGTAAAGCTCTGAATTCACTGATATGTACATGTACATGCACAGGCACACCTATTCATACCCCCAAATGAATAAATTATACATAAAGTATATATATGTGTGTGTGTGTGTGTATATATATATATATATATATATATTCCACCCCCCTCCTTTTGGCACTGCTAGGGGCAGAACGCTGGGCCTTCCAAGTATTCTCTCGCTGGAGCTCTCCCTCCAGCGATGGTCAAGCCAGCCCTGTGGGTACAGAATGGCAGCTCCTCTGTTCTCCTCCCATGCCACTTTGGAGCCACAGTGCGGTGATGTGCTTGCTAACCCGGTCTCCAGGTCTTGCTCTGGCTCTGTGCCTCTTCCATTCACAACCATTCTGTGGGAGAGTTACTGAAGCTCTCTAGTGCTGTCTTCTTACTGGGGGAAGGAGGATCAGGAACACACTGTTCTCTTAGTGCTTCGCCTAATGTGCATCAGATACGATGTTTGGGAAGCAATGATTAGCCAAGTGCTTGGCACAAGGACGAGCTTATTAAATTAGATATTGTTCTAATGATTAATGGTAAAATATCTTCTCTATTATTTCACAGGTAGACAGGCCGACTCAGACTGCTGGGTCATGTTACACAGACATTCAATAATAATAATAATTAATAAGCATTAATTGCACTTCTCATATATTGAATACCAATGGACTTGCAGACAGTGGGCTAAATCTCTGACACACAAAACCTATTGAGCCTAATAGGAGGCTGGGAAGGTGATTACTTCCAAAGCAGACAGTTCATCAGTGCCTCTCAGCCTTTGTTTTTTTTTTTTTTTGGGTCCGGTCATGGGGCCTGAACTCTGGGCCTGGGCGCTGTCCCTCAGCTCTTCAGCTCAAGGCTAGCACTCTACCATTTGAGCCACAGCGCCACTTCGGCTTTTTTCTTTTTGCTTATGTGGTGCTGAGGAATTGAACCCAGGGCCTCAGGCATGCAAGGCAAGCACTCTACCACTGAGCTACCTTCCCAGCCCCCTCTCAGCCTTTGTTGTGAGTCAGCTTGCTGAACCCAGAGACTGCAGAGTTCTCTCCCTAAGACTTCCATGCTAACTAGTTCCCAACTGTTGCCACCGCAGCCTCTGAGCCGGAGCACAACACTGGAGAATCACTGATTTCAGTCACTTTGTCTAAAGGGCTAGTCACAGAGAGACTTTTCACAACTCAAGATCCAAATACACTTGCAAACATAGACTATACCCTTAACAAATACCTGCTATTCAACTTCTGATGGAATTGTGAAAGTACTATGGTCTGGGCTGTGATTTGCAAGGTGTCTGATTTATGCTGTAAATTTAAATCTGTTAATTTACTTTCCAAGAAGTTGCTTGGTTCATAAGAAGTAACATGTGATTAACCAATTTTGCCAGCACCAGTTACTGATTAGACTGACTTTCTTCCATTCTATTTTTTTAGCTCCTTTATCAAAGATGAGATGGCTATAGGTCTGTGGGTTCATTTCTGGGTTTTCAATTTTATTCCATTGGTCCTGAGGTCTCTTCTTGTGCCAGTACCAAGCTGTTTTGATTACTGTGGCTTTGTAGTAGAGTTTGAAATTTGGTATTGATATTTCTCCAGCACTGTTCTTTCTGTTAAGGATTGTTTTTGCTATTTGGGGGGTTTTTTTATTGTTCCATATGAATTTTTGGATTGTCTTCTATTTCCTTGAAGAATGAGGTTGGAATATTGATAGGTATCACCTTGAATTTGTAGATAGCCTTGGGAAATATTGCCATTTTCACGATGTTGATCCTTCCAATCCAGGAGCATGGGAGATTTTTCCACTTTCTAAAGTTCTGTTTGGATTTCCTTTTTCAGGTTTTTAAAGTTTTCATTGTAGAGGTCCTTCACTTCTTTAGTTAATTCCTAGATATTTTATTTTTTGTGGGGCTACTATGAATGGAGTTGCTTTCCTGATTTCAGCCATGCTTTTTTCATTGTTGGCATACAGAAAAGCCATTGATTTTTGAGGGTCAATTTTAGACCCTGCTACTTTGCCAAAGTTTTGAATCAGCTTGAGTAATTGGAGTCCATGGAATTCTTGCTCATGTAATTGTAACTCCTCTGTATGTTATTTTCACAATAAAAAATCTTATTAAAAAAATAAAAGAATGAATGATAGACCATCATCCTCTAAAAACAAAACAAAACAAAAAAGAAGTAACGGAAGAATTCCAAAGGGGCACTAGAAAAGTTGAAAATATTTTCTGGTTATTTCTTAAAAAAGAATATTAATTCCTTTTCACCAATAAAAGTAAAACTACCATATATTTAATTCCAGGAGGAAAAATAACAGAACATCAGATTCTCTCCATTCTTACTAACTACAGGTTGAAGGACGTGGGATGGGGGAGCCATGCCACGATTGGCTAAGGTGGCTCTCATTGTACAAACATTCATGCACTGGACTGCCTGTGGATCAGAGAAGGTAAAAAGAATGGAATGTTCTGGATACAAGACAACAGGGAATGATGAGAAGCTGAGAAGCTTATGGTCGGTCATCTGTCTGTCTGTCTCTGTGTCTCTGTCTGTCTCTGTGTCTCTGAGACACACACACACACACACACACACACACACACACACACTCCCTCTTCTCCACAAGAGGCAGACACTCCATCAGCATCTGTAGCCAGGAGATGCTGGACAACTCTGTGGTATGAACTAACCAGCTGCTTAATTCTGCCTTTCCCTGACAAGATGAATTTTGTAGCACACGATGCCGCTTCCTGTGCCTCACACTGTGGATCTATTAGTATAGACTTTTACAGAGAAGGGTGAAGAGAGTGATAATTTATACACACACTGGTTTGGTAAAAACACTATTCCTCTCCTCCAGTTGGTTGGAATCCACCAGAATTACTGCTCGTCTGCCACAGACCACGGAGCTCCAATGGAAATGCTACGTTGTTTAGGAATTTTACAACTTGATAACGAATATAATTTTATACTCAGGATTTTATAACTGCCACATGCAGGTGAGCTGTGTCCCTCATGAGTCACTCCATTTTTCTCCTGGCCCAAATACCACCCCAAAGAAAAGGGATTCCCAGCAGTTTACACATGCCAAACACATATGTCCAATAAACGACAGAGCAAACTGCATTTGAAACACCACCCATAAAAAATGCAGTCGTTAATCTGATTTTAATTGAAATGTTGCATATTGATACCATTATTAGTTTATGCAAGAGACAAAGCTGCCACACAAGAGACCAATCACAATAGCTATGCTGGAGACATTTTCAAAGTTGACACTCGTGAAGATCTTACTCATGTCAAGGAAATGTCACCTTTGACTTCGAAGCTGCTTCCCATACAGTGATGAAATCAGGAGAAATTTCTGTTTCAATGTAGCACTGAATCGAGGTGCTGTGAACTTCTAAGAGATGCATGCAGCATGGCTCGAACGGATGCTGCCCAAGGGCTAAGCATCTGCTCCCTTCACGTAATGCCACCCGGGGTTTGCTTGGGGGTAATCGTCCCCCATGCATAGCCATGCCCCTCTGGTAATATTGACCATGTTTTGGCTCTCGGGGCAGACTGGAGCCATTCAGTATGTCCCACCCCATTCCTCTAGCAGCCATGAGCTGACCCATGAGGGACAGAACCCTGGTGGGAACCAAGGAGAGCGTTCAAGGAGTTTTGTGGGCATTCTGAGGAACAACTAGAAAGGTTTGTTTCCTTTTTGGGAGCTCAAGAAGACCAGCCACTTCTGAGTTCTGTTTTGTGTACAACTGGGAAGACTTGAATAGTACGTCTAGTGGTAACATAGATCTTCCCTCCTCAAGCTGCCAGTGTGAATCTCTGCAAGGCCCCAAGAGGAAATGAACAGGGTGGAAGGAAGAGAAGGAAAACTAAAGAGGAAGAAGGTTGGTGTCTGATGACACTAGGTCAAGCTGAACCTGAAACCAGTTTTACCCTTTCCTCTTCAAAGTGGCAAGTCTATCCATGTCACTTTTCTTTAAGCCAGTTGGAGCTGGTTTTGGCCATTTTTTGTGGAAAGAGTTGTAACTTATCCCTTGGTTTTGTCAAATTGAGGATAAGATATCAATACCTGGGCTGGGAAGGTGGCTCAGTGGTAGAACGCTTGCCTTGCATGCATGAGGCCCTGGATTCGATTCTTCAGCACACATAAGCAAGAAGAAAAAGCCAGAAGTGGAGCTATGGCTCAGGTGGTAGAGTGCTAGCCTTGAACTGAAGAGCTGAGGGACAGCGCCCAGGCCCAGAGTTCAGGCCCCACGACTGGACCCCCACCCCAAAAAATCAATACCCATTGAATGAATGATGCTGGGCATTTTCCTGCTGGGTTTGGCAACTAGCTAGTTGCCTTTATTGTTTTTAATGGAAATAAATGCTTTCTTAAGTTATTTTATTACTAGTATCCTATGTATGCTCTATGACAAGTTCAATCATAACTGCCACCTTCCTAATCAATTAATAACTATTAAATAGCAAAAGACTGGAGTTTTATTTATCATCATCATCATCATCATTATAGGGTTGTTTGGGTTTTTTTTTCTGGCACTGAGGCTTGAACTCAGGACCTGGGCACTGTCCCTGAGCTTTTTGTGTTCAAGGCTAGTGCTCTACCACTTGAGCCACAAAGCCATTCCCACCTCACAGACTGTCCTGCCTGAGCTATCTTTGAACTACAATCCTCAGATCTCAGGCTCCTGAGTATCTAGGATTGCAGGTGTGAATCGCCAGCACCTGGCGAGATTGGAGCTGGATCATTAAGGTTGCCCTATGTAGTGAATAAGCCATGGTTTTAAACCCAGGACCTACAATTTCTTGGCTTTATAACTTTGAGCAATTTACCTAAAGTCTTTAAGATACTATTCTCAACCAACAAATGCACTGTGAAAAATACCACCTTACCTTACATAACTCCTGTGAAGATAAAATGAGATAACACATTACAGTATGAATCATGGTACCTGGCACCATTAAGCATTCAGTACGGTTTGATACACTTGTCCTTACTGTTTCTGTGCTATCCAAGAACTCACTAGATAGAAAGACCCCAATAAATCTAAATCACTACTCTGTACTCCATAAGCATTTGATAAACAAACTAATTTTAAATTGATGTTTGAATGAGTCAATTAAAATATGATCCATCGAAAAAATTTAGTGGGTGGGTGGATGGATGGATGGATGGATGGATGGATGGATGGATGGATGGAAAGGGGGTGGAAACTGAGAGGTAAGACCACAAGTTTCATGGACAGGTCTAGGAACATCAGGAGGAAGAAAGGATGGATGGCCCTCTGCTTTATGGCAATGCCCTTCCTGTGATCTGTGTCCCCCGTCAGATGGAGCGCTCTGCAATGCCTCTCCCCTCCTCTCATTACTGCAGGTCATCTGTCGGGAGCTTTGTGACAGGCAGCTTTATAGACAGTCATAAAGCAGAACTTACGGAGGAAGTCATAGCTTGTTGAGCTCTGTGCTTAAGGTGTCCACATCATTTTTTCCTTTCCTCTGGGACACAGTCCTTCAGTACCCAGATTTAACCTAAATGACTTAATCCCTTGCAATGTGTTCCCATAATCCCAAGATAAAATTCAAGAGGCCTCAAGTATGAGTAAATAGGATAATAGGGACCTTGACTAACTATTCATTTCAGTCTCTACTGGAAGGCTTGGGCAGGCCAAGATAGCTCGCCATCTTGGTTCAGCCTCATAGCCTTCCTTCATGACTTCCTTCATTAGCTCAACTTCTCTGATGAGGACACAGATATGTGTAGACTAGCCTGCTTGTTCAACGTTTTAGGAGTAGAGAATGACACAGACAGGGTTTGAACCCAGAACACCTGTTTCTGGAGCCTCTACTCTGAACACTGTTACAAACACAGGTGTCTCTCATCTCCCTTTAGAATCCTAAAATGAACTAAACAGAAGTGAGTTTCCTGAAATAAAACTGCTCCAATGGAGACATGTCAGACGCACTCTAAGATGATCTCAAGATTTTCTATTGATGGATTTATTTGAAGGAGTTTAAAAGCATTTCCTTCTCGAAGCCTATCGCTTCTCAGTTACGTGTGGTGAGAGCAAGTGTAGGGCAGTGGTCACATCACGTTCCTGTGCAGGTGTAAGAACTTCCAACATCTTCACAGCCAGGCTCAGCCAGATGGCATTGTGTGGAATTCTGTTGTAGATATCCTTTCGCATCTACTTAGCTAAGGGAAGTTTGCAGCACTCCAGCCTCAAGTTTCACAGAGCAGTGTGTAGTGGAGGGTTTGAGAGTGGACAAACAATAGCATAGTTAACCAGCACCCTGGCAGCTTAGGCAACCCTGCGATTGCATGCTCCCCTGAAATACAGATTGGGGTTCAGTCCTCAGGGAATTGTGTTTATATGATGCCTGTTTCTAGTGATCACATTGTCTCCTGGAAGTGACATTGAGAAACATTGTTTTAGCTTCTGGCATTGAACTTGAATCATGTGGATTAGAGCAACCATATTTTACCAAACAGATTGAGTTCGGAGGAAGTGTGTGTGTGTGTGTGTGTGTGTGTGTGTGTGTGTGTGTGTGTGTGTGTGTGTGTAGTAGGGGGAACTATCCAGTCTTTTGTGTTGTTAGAGATATTCTTATAAAAATAAAAAGACAAACATCCTTTATAGCTAAATCATTTGGGTGTACCCCTTGTAAAACACAGGTTAACAAGAAGTTTCCTTTTCTTCTCTAAGCAAATTCTGATAGTGTTTGTTGAGACAAGGTCGCTTCTACATACCTGTAACCCACAATGTTATTGGTCAGAAGGGTAGTTGGCCAACTTCTTAATAAAAAAGACAAAGAAAGAAACTACTCCATTTTTAAAGCAGCAGTGACGTTCCTGTTGTTTTTAATTTCCATGTAAGTTTTATAATTGTTTTATGGTAACTGGAAGTTTTAAGTGATGATTTCGCATTAGATTTTTCAAATGGGGGGCACACTGTGTGAGACATACAATGGTGGTGAAGGATGGGGTTAGAGAAGGAGGAAGAAGGCTTGGAATTGCCAGAGGAACTGGGTGTAATCTAGAAGACAAATGAACATTTCCATGGGCAGGAGACACACTTTCATGAAGTGGCTCACTTGGCACCAATTAAGCATCTCACATCTGAGGATCTGAAATTTGATTGCTCTACAAAATATTCAGAAATCTGGAAAATTCCTGGTCCAAAAAATTTGCCATAAAAGATACATGATGCCGAGATACATTATATCTATAGTAGATAGAATGAAGCTACATGGACCCCAATCTAACCCAACAGCTAGAGTGAGTGAGAGGGAAGGAAATCAAATCCAAACGAACAAGTATAAGAAGGATTCATTTGGGACCTGGATCTAAGCAGAGCTTAGCCAAAGTGAGCCTGGCCTGTCTTGTCTCATGTGCCCAAAGGATGTCTGTCTCTTGACACCTATTGGCTCAGGTTTTTGTTTTTGTGTATTTCGTATAAGTATATCCTATATGAGATTTGTGATCTACTTACACTAAAATTATTTATTGCTTAGTCTAAGTAATTTACTGGGATGGCTTGTGTTTTGTCTGATAATCGTAATCAAAGATTAGGCAGCAAAGATGGCTCCCAACATTTCTAGACTTCTGTACTATTAACATGACTGCCTCAATGCCAGACACTTGTTTTCTACAATTCAAGTATGGGGAAGAAGCTGGGCTTGAACACATCTCCCTTGATTCCTCACTGTCCAGGGCTCTTTCCATGCCTCCCTGTGCCTATTGTTCGGACATTCACTGGGCAAGTCAATTAGCATTTTGGAGGACTTCCCCTTTCCTCTCTCTCCTCTGTATACAAAAAAAATGAACAGGTGAAAAGGAAATGCTTGTCAAAACAAATCTCTACTTGATTTTCTCCATCGATGGGACAATTTCTGTAACGTGTCAATCACTGAGTTGCAAAATAGCCCCTGGAATACACAATCCATATTTTCAGATGACACCAGCCTGTCAATCATTCACCGCATCAAAGCCAAAATTTCACACCAAGCAAAGACCAGTTTGTCAATCACTCTGTCTGCCACATATCCACCAGAACCACATGACAGCTTCAACTTTCTGCTCTCAAATAGAGGAGGTCTAGTTAAGCTTGTTTGTCTTCTCTAATTGAGTTCCTTTCAGGACTGGTAGCTTAGCAACTAATAAGTTATTTTCTGTGACAACTGGCCTAAATTTCATAGCTTTCCTGACCATTGCTACTTGTTAGAAAATTATTTCCCCTCAAGTGGCTAAACAGCAGATGCAAGATTTGTTTCATATTGAATTGTTCTATTATTTCTATTTATAAGCACTCTTCCACTGTTTGAAAGTAAACACGGAATGTGTTGTCAAATAGACATGATTTTAAATAATTATGCCATGTCTTGGAATTTTGTTCTGAAGTCTCAAATTCTCCATTATGGGAGCACAAAATGCTGGAAAATAAGCCAATACAAAAGATACTCAGCATTTAGTAGATTTTAAGTTATTCCATAAGCACCTGCATGAGTCAGTATAAGGTTACGGACAGAGCTCAATGCTTGTCTTGTCCAGACAGAACTTTGGGGTAGGAGCTGGCAATAAGCACTAATCCCAATTAGAGAATAGAAAGTGCAAGTGTGAGAGAAAAATAAAGGTAGTAGCAGTAGTAATTAATAATCAACAGCTACAGGCATTACTGGTATCAGGAACTGTGGTGGCTAGTTTCACCTGTGCACTGACTGGGCTCTAAAAGCTGGGAGAAAGCTATTTCTAGATGTGACTCTGAAAGTGTTTCTTTAAAGAAACAGAAAAGATGGGAAGAGGGTGGGTTTGTCCCCTCTGCCTGACCTAGGACAGCCATATTCTCTGTCCTTGGCGCTGGCATTCCTGGTTCTCAGGCCCTTGGACTGACACTTAGCCAACTGGCTCTTAAGAGTTTTAAGTCTGGCTTTGAGCTCAGGCTGGTACTAAACCACAGACTTCCTCTGACCGCCAGCTTTCAGAGAGCACATCAAGCCACCATAAGCCCAAGAACCTATCTCTCATGTTAAGTCTATAACCATTTGTCCATCCATCCATCTATCCACGCATCCATCTACCCATCCACCATTCATCCATCCATTACTCATCCATCATCTATCTGTCATCTACACATCCATCCATCCATCCATCCATCCATCCTTTTCTCTTAGCTCAGTTTCTCTGGAGAACTATGATTAATTTAGGGATTTTCCTTCCTTCTCTCCCTCCTTCCATCCCTCCCTCCTTTCTTCCTCCCTCCCTCCTTTCCTTCCTTCTTTCCTTCCTTCTTTTCTTCCTTCCTTGCTAACCTCATTCCCTATTTCTCTTCCTCATTGTAAAAACACCCCCCAATGCATATAGTACTCCATATGCAATGTGCACTCACCACCCATTACAGAAGCTGAAGAACTAAGCCCCAACTCCACCAGCTGCTGGCAGTCATGAGATCAAAGCTTGACCAGGTTGATTAAAGGCTGACTTTTGACTCTCTGGCTGGGAGAGCATTTGTGTTCAGTTGAGGTAGCAGCTCCACTCTCTCCAGGCATGGACACTGGCAGCTCATGTCACTGGTGGCGTTATCTGGAGTGGATTGCTGCTGCTAGAAGACTAATAGTGGTTCTTGCTTCCTGGCTACGCTGTAACATGGTTATTGGGAGAAGAGTACACATTAATTATACATCTATGGATAAATAGAAGAAAGAATGTCCAGGTGAATTTGGCTAAACTAAACTCACAATGTGGAGGTAGGAAGGAATGCTATACTATTAGCTTGGGGATGATTATAAAGGAACTAAATAGTAGCAGCAACTTCTACTTTCTGCATTCTCATTATATTTGTTATATTGTAGGGGATACACCACGGTGCGGGATATGTTACATGGTAACACTGCAATGTTGCAGAGACCAACAATGAGTTCGGCACACCAAGGATGAATGATTATGGCTGTGGATTTGCCCCAAGAGAAATGGTCCCAATTCAGAACCTCTAAATTCCCTCACAAGAGGCAACCGAGCCAAGAGAGGCACTGCTTGGGACAGAGGGAGATAATGCAGTGGCTTACAGGAAGAGAGAAGCCATTCTTGTGTAAAGAGGAAGGGGAGGTAGACAAGTTGCCACACATGTCAGGGAATGCCTCCTTGGGCTGGGCAGCTGCTCGGGGCTTTCATTTAAGGTGTGTCTTTGGAGCAGTTTCAGCCAGGACATTCCTTGATGTTAGTATTTCAGTGCAGGCTGCTCTGTCTGGGAAGCAGGCTGACTGGATAATGGAGAAATGAACACAAGAGCAGAGAGAGATTCCATTCGCTATACTTGAGTCCTGCTTTGCCCTGTTTCTCGGTGGGGAGGGAGGGGAAGTTGGTACCAGAGCAAACCTCTGTGTTGTTTGCAGTGCGGACATGGCACTAGGATGTGTTTTAAGAACTTTATAGTTAGTCTTTGCATAGTCTACAAAGGTCAGTGTTGAATAGGAAGTACTGATCAGTGGGGAAAGGGGGGCAGGTATTAGATCTTATTAGGAAAATCAGAATTCATGAAGTCACAACCTTATAGAGGGAAAGAAAACACAAGGGGGAAGGAACACCACAATATTTCCAGTCCAGTGTTTGCAAAACGGTTTGAGCAGAGACCAAGTATGAGAACATGAAGCACATTGTTTAGTGAAGGCCATGAGTCTTTGCTGAGTCCAACAGCACGGCCACAAAGCTCTGTTCCTGTGAACACACGCACGTGAGCACCATGGGAGACTCACACTTGGGTAGTTATCTCCTCACTTAACAAGTTATCTTCTCACCTTCCCACAGGTGCATTGAAATAATAGTATGACTGCACATGGAAAATGATTTCACCTTCAAAGAATCGGAGCCTGTATGTTCAAGAAAGCTCTCCTTAGGGACTCAGATTCAAGTCAGTGTCATCATAAATTTATGATCTGTGGCCCATTCTCATGAGACCCAGAAACAGGCAGTGTTAAACTCTCCTTTGCTCTGTGCCCTTGGATAGGTTAGTCCAGGTGTGGGGTGGCGTGAGGAACTATGGTCTAGGATTCTACCTATCATGGTCAGGATGAATGGGGATGGAACTGGGAAAGCCAAAAGCCCAGAAGAGTCTTCATTTTCCCCATTTTTCAGTTGAGGAAACTGCCATTAACAAGGTAAAATAATCCCTAGTAATAAACAGCTAGCAAGCCATAGCACCAAGATTTGAGACTAGATCATTCAGACTCTACAGACCAAGATCTTTTCCATTATAGTGTATATAAAAGACTGCTAATGGTTTACCAATGCAATTCTTGTCTCCACCTTCCCTTTGGTGATAACAATGAAATGCTCAAAGTTCGTTGGAACAGATGGTTCCCAGTTTGAGCTACATTTTCCAATTTCTCTAATAGCTGGGTTTTGGCTATGGGAGTGAAGTATAGTTAATAGCACATAAACCAAAGCAACACATACCTGCTACTTTCAGCTTTTGTGCCCCCAGAAGCATTGGGTATGATTTCCCCTTACTTCTTTCCCCACTCCTAATTGATATCACTCTCTTGGCTAAGCCAGGAATGGATGCGTTTTTTTTAGTATGATGAGAACAGGAAGTACTTTTATCCAGATGTGGAGGCAGACTCATATGATCTCAGCACTCAGGAACCTGAGGCAGGTGGATGGTGAGTTCAAGGATACTCGGGGTCCATAGTGAGTTCCAAGACAGCAGAACAGCTTGGGCTACAGGGTGAGAGTCTGTGTCAAGAAAATGAAACTGAAAGAAGGAAGGAAAGGAAAGAAAGAAAAAAGAAGGAATAAAGTAAGGAAGAAAAGAGAGAAGGAAAGAGGAAAGAGCTAGAAAAGGAAGGAAAGAAGGAAGGAAGGAAGGAAGGAAGGAAGAAAGAAAGAAAGAAAGGAAGGAAGGAAGGAAAGAAGGAAGGAAGGAAGCAAGGAAGCAAGGAAGGAAGGAAGGAAGGAAGGAGCCAGAATGAAGAAAGGAAGAGAAATAAAGAATGGAAGTAAGAAAGAAAAAAGGAATAAAAGGAAGAAAGATAGGAAGGAAGGAAGAAAAAAGAACAGAAGAAAGAAAGACAGAGAGGAAGGAAAGAAGGGAGGGAGGAAGGGAGAGAGGGAAGGAAGGAGGGAGGTAGGCATTTCTATCTTATAAAGCCCAGGTGATATTTTAGGTCTTTTTGTTGTAGCTGCCATATCCTAACTTATACACAGTATATGTCTCTAGGTTCTCTGGAAGGATTTTTTTTTTTTTTTACCATTTTCTTAGGAGATTCCTATCTAAACTTGATGCTCTTCACAATGTGATGTAATTATACATGCATATATTAAATATAGTATCATTGAAATGAAATAATACTATCATGGATACTTCTGTATATTTTCTTTTATTCTCAGTTAGCTGTTGATTTTATGAAGACTCAAGTTAAATAACCATTCAGAGATTTGATTTATCTATGCCTTTAATAAGTCTAACAGATCAGAGTTTAGCAAACTGTACCCCACATAGAGGGGCCTAAAAGATCAGGGAGTTACAACCAATCTGACCCATGATATCTTTTTGCAAATAAAGTTTTATTTAAACACAGCCACATCTACTTATTTACATGCTGTCCATGACCACTTTCACACTACAAGATGAGAGCAGAGCTGAATAGCTGAGACAGTTTGTGTGGCCCTTAACGTAAGCTGTGCACTCTGTGCCTTTGTATCTGATGCCCTCAGGAGGAGATCTGGGGGAGAGGTGACATCTCAGATGGAACATTCTCCCGTCTGGACGGGACGCACATTTCCACAGCCCTTCCTCCGTGAAGCGCTCTATTCATACAAAGATCTACCTGGGTTTTCACAAGCCAGTTGCCACATTGTATATTTTCCCTTGGTGAGACTCTTCAGATGAATCTATGCCTCTGATCTTGTGTGAATGCAGGAAGAGGGAAGTGAGATGCAACTCCCCACAAGAGTTCTCCTGCCCCCCACTTGGCTGAGCACGGCGGGTTTCAGGAGGAAAAGACTAGTCGCCGTACTTTGTGTAGCTGCCCTGGGCTTTGCTTCTCACATCTGAGACACGAAGGACATTTCTTCCCTTTTGGAAGCAAACCAGGATGTCGTCGGTCCTGCAGAAGTCTGCAATGAGGGCTCCGTGACTCCAAACTGCTTTCCCCGTGGGGCACAGATTGTGGAGTCTGGAGATGCACGATGTGGTGTGGAACGAATGTGCTTTGCACTCCCAGCGAGGCAGACCCCAGAGCTGTGGGCAGGGAGGAGCAGTGTGGGGGAGACACAGACCACATTGCTGTGGCACCTGGACTGTGAATCCCACAGGACCTGGGGGCAGAGGAAGTGAACGTCAAAAGACTGTAAATATTATCCAAATAAAGAAAGCACAAGGTTAGAAAGCAACACAACACTGGAAATGATTTTTTTTCCCTCTTCTGTGAGGCAGTCAGGAAGAAAGAAAGCACCATGTTTTCGATGTGCTCTGACCAGTTCGGCCAGGGCCTGGAACCTCTGGTGAAACCTATGGTACTGCACTTACAGTGGTGGCTACAAAGGTCAAGTTCTTGTCCATGTTTTCTATCTGTCATAGATCTGTTGCCATGTTGGTCAATGCTCTCTCCATACTGGGATCCAGGCTGCTGGAGAAGCAGGAGAAAGATTTGGCTCTTAAAAGATGTGGCTCACTTCTGCTTTCTTTGATTGACTGAAGCAAGTCACAGGATCAAACCTGGTCATCTCCCAGGGGAGGACTATATATCAGGTCTCTACTGGATCCTGGGCACAAATTTACAGGTCAGAATTCAGGGTCAAAATGGTAAGTTATTATACAGTGGAGAAAACTGATAATCAACTATGTTACTCAATTTGACACAAATACCAAATTAGTGACCTAAGATTGAAAAATGACATTTCTTTCCGATTCACTCTCCAGTATTTGTGTGTGTGTGTGTATGTGTGTGTGTGTGTGTGTGTGTGTGTGTGTTTACTGGCAGTAGTGGGAGTTTGAACTCAGGGCCCTGTGCTCTCTAGACAGAAACTCTACCACTTGTGCCACATCTCCACCCCTATTTAATTTAGTTATTTTTCCAGACAGGACTAGTACTTTCTACTCAGACTAGCCTTGGACCCTGATCCTCCTATAGATTCCTTTCTGCATAATTGTGATTACCTCCCATTCCTGGCTTGTTAGTTGAGACACACTCTTGCTAATGTTTTGTTCAAGCTTCCCTCCAATCAGAATCCTCCAAATGCCTGCTTGAACCGGTAAGAACCTGTGGATCTAGATTTACATGCCCAGAAGTGAAAGCTGGCGTAGAGACAGGGTCCCCAGCTCTGCTCTGGTGGTTTTGGGTTTTGGAGATAAGATCTGGCCATCTGGGCATGATCAGGTCTACAGCAGGGGCTGCTGGGACGTTGGACTCAGATGTCTCCCTGACTCCAGGGCACATGCCCAGCACATCTTTACACCTTGAGACTGAGGTGTGATTTGGTAGCAACACTCCTAGGATGCTTCTTCTCCAATCACTTGTGTGTTCCTCCATGCCAAAAATGGGATGGGTGGCCTCAGAAATTCACAGAGTTCCTTGATGGCACCAAACTCTGAGTGGCTCTGATTGACCAAAGCAAGTCGCATGATCAAGCTTGGTCATCTCCGTGTGGCCTCTTCTTACCTGTTAGCCTCCTCCCTGGTCCCCCCTTCCCCTTTCACCTGGCTCACCTCTTTCCTCCTTCAAGTCTTCCCCTGTACAGGCTTTCCCAGCTGGGGTACAACCTGTTTGCTGAGCAGATGCTTCTGGCTCTGCTGTCTATCCCATGTATTCAAGTTTTTCTTTATCCATGGGCTTAGTTACCTATTATCAACTGTGGTCCCACATACTAAATGGAAAATTCCAGAAACAAATAGAGAGACCACAGTCTCAGAACCTTTACTAAGGTGTATTGTTCTACTTGCTCTATTCATTTACTAGTTCTTGTTAATCTCTTTGTATGCCTAACTTATCAGAGTTTAGTTTATGCTTAATTTATCATAGTAAAATATGTATAGGAAAACAAAGTATATGTAGTTGGCTTACTATCTCCTATCTCAGGAATCTACCAGGGCCTGGGGGAAGGGGACTCACAGAAAAGGGGAGCTGCTGTCTTAGGGGTGCACACAACAGTATATCCAGTCTGTACAATCCAGGGCTAGCAGCACATCTTCCTAGCTGAGACAGCCAACAATGCCTCCAGTCTGCCAAATACCCTGGATGGGGGTCCATACGGCCCCTGCTTGCAACCCCCTGGCTGAGTATGGTGCTAGAGTAAGCACATCCATGGTCTACAGCGTCATTTCCCTCCTGTTTCACAGCATACAGCTTTTGGGGGGGAAAAATTGAGAAATGACCTAAAGCTTTCTAAAGTCTTTCAAGAATGACCCCTGAGGGGTGCATCTGAAGGATCACACATTCATTAACCAAACCTCTTGTTAGGTTTCATGCCCTGCAATGCATTTGACAGTCAATGAAGTAGAGAAGATGGCAGTTGCAGGAAGAGAAAAAAAAATCAAATTCCATCAGATTCTGGCAACAGTGCAGGAAGGTAAAAAGGCAGGAGCCTAGGGAGGCATCTATAGATCGGCACCCCACACTGTAAGTACTTCATGGCTGGGCACTTTGCCTTGGATTAAAGCTGGCTGCAAAGCTGAATTCATGCCTGGCACTGTTCAGGTCCTAAGACCATGTACGTATAACTCGGGCAACCTAGATAAGGTGCTCGTCAGAGCAAAAGCAGCAGGCATACAGGGCTGACTGGCAGCCATGAGAAACAGTGATCAGAGAAGAGAAATTAAAAGGAAAGACATGTTCAAAAATATTTGGACTGTTCTAGACACCTTCCCCATTTCAGATGGATTACAAGTTTGCCCAAAACCTTGCTCAAATACTCAGAGGGTGAAACCAGCTTTCAGGCGGCTGGGTAAGCAGGCACAGGCTCATTCCGTTGGAAATGACCTCCTGGGATGCTATGCACTTCCGGTTCCTTTGCATCTGCCCTTGCCCAATACTGGGGCTCACTGAGAGGGGACAGGAGGGAAAGACAAGGCAAACGAGTGCGTGCATATGCAGGTGCCATGAGCATAATTTGCTTACTTCAGCCCAGACTGGCTTTCCTGAAGTGGGGCAAGCCCGTGTTCATCACCTTAATGTATTGCTTAGAAACACCAACTGCAAGGATTCTTGCGTTCTCTCTCTCTTCCTCTCTCTCTCTCTCTCTTCCTCTCTCTCTCTCTCTCTCTCTCTCTCTCTCTCTCACACACACACACACACACACACTTACACACAGACACAAAAACCCAGGAAGAACAGCTGGTAAATGTTTCACAGATGGTGAAGCTCTTGGCATCTCTCTCAAGAGAGGGCCACCCATGCAGATGGCTCATTATTTTAACATTTGGATTTTCATCTTATTAAAACATCTTTTTTTCCTTCTCCCTCTCTCTCTCTCTCTCTCTCTTCCCCGGTTTTATTTAGCATCATAAATTCTCTTACACTTTAGTGAGCGGCTAAGCGATTTGAGGATGGGTGTGCTTGGAAGAGGCTCTCTTGGCTTGAGCATAGATTGGTAAAATCATTATTCCCAGCTTTGATCTCAACGCGATGGGTTTCAATCTGATTAAAAATTCCAACCAAAGAGAAGGCTCCGAGTAGTGAATTTATCAAGCAAAAAAGTCTATGAAGTGCATATAGGAGCTGAATTATTCAGCAGAATGATAAGCCAAGTGAAATGGGGGGAGCATAGTTTTACTCAATGCATAAAAACCCTATTACTATGCAATATGCACATATATATATATACACACACACATATACACAAATGCACGGAGGGTGTAGATTCCTGAACACACCCTTCCTACATATGTAGAGAGACTTCTGTAGCACAAGGTACAAGAGCCAAAATTTCAACCAGGCAATGCCAACTCTTGGCAGAGGAGATAGGAAAGGACCAAGACTGCAAAGGCTACTTTTCCATTCTGACTTCCATGTGCCTCCAATGGTGTCTTCTAGAGGAATAGCTAGGTGCAGAAGTGGCTTTTATGTGACTGGATGGGAAAGGCAGTGGCTCTTGCTGCTCTAACTTTGTGTGAAGGTCTCACTTGTTGTCTTTCTAAAACCTTCTCCCGAGCGCTGGGAAAAGTTACGGTCGCTTCAGCCTCCTTAACTATTATGGTGGGGTGTGGGAGCTGTTGAAGATGCAAATGTAAGTGACAAAGCCATGTAATAAGAACAAACGAATCTATTTAATGGAATGTGAGATGCTGGCCTACATACAGGCTCAGTCACTCTGGTCTCCCAGATGGGTCTTATGGAGCAAGGCCTGAGCAGGCCACACTGTAAATGTTTATTAGCTATGGTACACAATGTGCGCTATGGATCCACAGAGCTCGGAGCTGGCTCACTTTGGGGGTCAAATGTAAATCCCTGAAATGCTGAGAAAATGTTAATAGCTGCCAGCACCAAGAATGTATTGCAGGGGTACGTTCACAGGTATCATAAACGGGCTCTGTTCATCATCTTGAATCACCTCTGGTCTTCCTCGCCTAAGGCATTAGCTTGTGCAGTGCATGCTGGGAGCTGCTGGAAAGCCAGAGATCAGCAGAGAGCAACTTTGCACCGGTGCGGAAGGGCAGTGCCCATCCACACTCAGGCCCCCAAAGCTCGCTAGGAGTTGGAGTGAAATGAGAGACATGGTGTCTCAGAAGCTGGAATTCCCACTAAGCAGTGGCCTCTGGGGTGTTCTAGGGCTTCGAGATAGTGGCTGCACAGAATCAGCTGTATATGCTAGGGCTTCTTGGGTAGAACCCCTGCCTGGTAAATCTTCATGCTCCCTGCTTTGATGCCCCTCACCTGCTGGTTCATAGAGAGCGGTCCCCCCTAGACAGCATCACCAGCGTGACCCATCCCGATCTTCAGCGTCGGAAGCTGCTCCGGAGAGGGCTGTGTCACACTTAACAAGCCCTCCAGGTGATTCTGACACGCGCTCCAGTTTGAGAGCCACTGCTCTGAGGCATAATAGTTTGTCACACCACCAGTGCCCAGGAATCTTTTTGGTGACAGACATCAAGTATGATTCCTGTAAAATCCTGGCAGCAGAATACATTTGTCTATTTAACTGCATGCAAAACGCTTGTCAAGATGGATTCTGGGGGCTGGCTCGGCAAAGCTCCCTCACTCCTGCCTTCACTCAATCCATCTCGGTGGAAAGTGCATCCTTCCTGTCCAAAGCCAGAGGCAGCTCCGAAGCGCCCCGCCCTCGCCTCTCTTCACTTAATATTGGCAAATAAGACAGAGAGGTACCCGGCACCTCGTTTTCTGCTTCAAGCAGGAAAGACTGACAGATTTCATTACATTCGTCACTGGCTCTGAAACTCCATGTGGGAGAAAATAATCCCACTTAGTAAAAACATCTCACTGTACCTTTGAGTCAGAATGGAGAAAAAAAATACATATATATGAAAGAAAAGAAAGAAAAGTATTGTTCCTAAAGAAAATTGCAAGGCATTTGGCTGTGTTTTCAAAAGTGCCATGACTAGTCACCAGATTCTGGTTTAGGTGGCTGAAAACCCCGTCTCTGAAGCATCAGGTATGAGAAATACATGTGCCCCCCACAAAATGGTCTAAAAATCAAAGGGAAATGAATTTCCTGCCGTGCAGATGAGCTCCTTAAAATCGCTCCCATCTGAGCACACCTCCTTCCCTCTGCACACTGAAAACCATTTGAATAATGCACGTTACTCAGTTGCATTGTGTGCTCTGAAAGCCATTTAATGGAGGTAGACAGGCTTCCAAGAAAGTAATTTTTTTTTTTTTGACAAAGGTAGATACTCCGGGAAAATTCTATTCCCAACATGGAAGGCAAGATTTATTGAGGGAGTGGAGGGAGGAATGCTGCAACAAGGCCTTGTTTCACTCTGTCACGTCGGCTGAAAGCAACCTTGGGTTAAATCTGATCTGTCCTAGATGAACCTTAACTTATGGCCTGGATAGGCTGAAATATTGCAGATCAAACCATCTTCCATCGATTTCCATCGTATTGCCAAAGCCGCCTGTCTCTTTCTGATTGATCATCAATTAGCAGTGCTCCCAACTTTCACTCTCCAGCCCTTCTCTAAATAGTTAACAATCTATCCATGGATGCTCAAGCCAATGAAGGCCACCGCTATCTCAATAAAATTTTCATGAATATTTACTTAATCCTCCATGGATATGTTTTAATAAAGTGGAGGTGAATGTCTAGTGAAATTGGTTTATGCGCAACTAACTTGGCTAGTGGAATAAAAATGATAAGAACAGGCAGCTTGGGCAAGGGGAGCTGAATAAATGGACTTAAGTTTCATCCGTCTTGGTGATTTGAATGGAGCAGGGAAGGAATATATTGGGGAGCAGTTGAAGCTTGGAGTCACGGCTGGACTCTCAGGAGCAAGACGCCTTGGCCTCGTTGTGTTATGCTGCTGTAGAAGCCATATTGAAGTATCTATTGGTCCACAAGGCTGGTCACCCAGGTGACACCCCAATAAATGTCAGCTAATTATCATTTTAAAAAGGTTAAGTGTTATATAATACAAAAACATACAGAAATCAGAAGCAGCAACAAAGGGGGAAACAAACAAATGCAAAAAGTAGAATAACAAAAAAACTCATGTCCATTTCTTGGAGCTCATCTTGACAAACATCATTATATATAGAGAGATATAGATATATAGAGAGAGCTATTGTGCCTTTGCGATCCTCTCTTAAGAATATCCTTCTTGGTCTCACAGTGTAGATGTTTAGAATCTTGTGTAATTGATCATGCTTAAGTGTCTTATGTGTAAGTTTATCTGTTTGGGGAAGGGTAAGTGGGAGCACAGAAATGTGGGTCAAGGGGTGAACAAATCCAGCAGTGAAACCCACTAGATACTATGCTGGAAATAAACTATACAACCTGGGGTAGAGGGGTCAGGAGGGAAAGATGAGAAAATGAGGGAGCGGGTGACACTGTTCAAAGAGAAACGCACTCATTTCCTGACTTAAGTAACTATAACCCCTCTGCACATCACCTTTGCAATAAAGATCGAAGCAAAAGTCATTTTAAGGAGAGCAAACCAGTTACCTTCTTACAAAGAGATTCTCAATAAAGAGGCTATAGATTACCAAACAGTCTAAAAAAAAAAGAGCAACTGTCATGCCCAAGACCACCATCAAGCAATGCATAGAAACACCGTTTTGGAATATGTTGATGCCATGGTCATATTTTAAGAAATTGCGATTGATAATAGCTCCAGAGGTAGAATTCAGCAGAGTGACAACTCTATCACGTACGTGGTTACCGTAATACACACAGTTGGAACTTGTTTTCAAACCCTTTGGTTTGGGTGATTATTATTAAATGATAATGGTGTTGGTTGTGTAACCACTAATGATTCCTTTGAGAGACACACACTGATATAAGATATCAACAAATGCACAGAGAGATAGACAGGACACAATATATACAAATAAATGTATAAGGACTTCCAAGCTGATCATTGGAACTAGATTATTTCCTTGGGTTGCTTGTCACCAGAGTACAGATGCTGGAGTGAAAAATAAATACCAGCATCTTTTCCTGGCTGTGCTGGTAGCACTTGATACAAGTCCATTTCCCCACTGTGGATGGCACTCCCTGATCAATTCTTATTTCTTGAGCCCTGTGACAAGAATGGGCCCTGTTCTGAACACTAGCCTCAACCTGCCCCTCTGCAGAGTCAGAGGATAGAATGTCTCCTCAGTGTCTTCACTGACTTATCTTCTCAAGAGAATGTACTCTCCCTCCTCTGGCAGCAAGGCAGGTCTCTCACTATGAGAATTTGAGAAAGTAATTTCATCTCTCTGCACCTTTCTTTGCCTTTCTGTGAAATGGCACAATGGTAGTATCGCCTCCGTGGGTAGTTGGGACACAAGTGAATTCCTGCCTGGAAACTATTTTCTGTGTGGTCCAGTGAGTAGAGCAATGTTGACCAAGATGCAGTATACTCATAAATGGACAGTATACTCATAACAGACTGTATACTCATAAATGGACTGCTTAAATAGAAGGCTGAGCGGGGGGGGGGGGGGGGGAAGGCTAGAAGGGTGCAGGTTTGTTCCCTCTCTTCCGCAATCTCATGGTTGAAGCCCAGTGTTAAAGCCTCTCTCCTCACCAGCTTACCATTCTGCTTCAGTCCTGGGATGATAGCCATCTTACTTTCCCATGATTCCCCCCCCCCCATGTTCAATGAGCCCCACGTTCTTTGTTTTGAGGGCAAGGAAGAGGATCCTTTCTACCATAAAGAAAGAGGATGCTAATCGGTCTGTCCATTTTGCTCCGCTATAATAGCCCATGGATGCATTTGTGTGCTTACCTGCTTCCTGACTGTTTCCTGGGATACCACATGCTTTGTTTTTGTCGTTTTTCCTCCCCTGTAACCTTCATGCACAGCTCCACGTGGGCTCCATCTGGAGAGCCTTCCTTGGCCTCCTGAGCTAAGTCAGGCAAGCCCATGGTGTTCACACACACACACACACACACACACACACACACACACACACACGAGACTTGCTCCCCCGATTTACATTCTGAAGTCTGATCACCACTGTGGCCCACTGGAGGGCTGAGGGGGTGGGGTGGGGGGTCACAAGGGCAGAGTCTCCAGGAATAGAGTCAATGCTTCACAAAAGGACCCAGGAAGCTCACCTGCCCTTCCACTGTGAGGACCCAGTGGGAAGGTGGCCGCCATCAGCCAGAAGAGGGGGCGCTCGGCCCCCAACCCCACTGCTGGCACCTTTCTGGTCTTGGACTGCTTGTCCTGTGGAGCATCCATCCTCTGTTCCCAAACCTCGCTCCCTGCGCCCACCCCACCCGCACTCCCTGATGAAGCTACCCGGTTGTGTGGCCTGGTTTGCTTACTGGGGTGCACTTTTATCACATGCGGGGCCCTCTCCTGTTTTAGCTTTCTCAGATACACTTCCTGTTCTGCTCCAGCTTCAGAACTGAGAATCAAAGACAGGACTTTCCCACGGGAAAGGAGAGCAGCAGCTAGTAAAGATAATCCAGGCTGCTCCCAAAGAAACAGCCAGGAAGGCCTCATCTTCAACTGCAGGCGGGGAGGGCAGATTCCTGAGAGCATGACTAGCATCCCAGACCGAAGACCTAAGGGTTAGGGAAGCTGTGTTAGTGCGAAAGCTCTGGCTGCTCCCTTTTCTTCTGGAGCAGCCTCTGAACACAAACTTGCAGAAGCACCGTTCCAGCACGGCTCCAGCCACAGGGCTGTTGTGTGGAGCGGAGCCGAGCGCAGCTGTGCACTTGCGCCTGCCTGCCCACAGCCTGTCAGCTTCAAGTCTAATTTACTGGCTTAAAACAATCATTGTCCAGCTTTGGAGTCATGGCTTCTCCTTCCTTACAAAAAGAAGTTTCTAGCACGTTGTCTTTTCCACCTGAACTTGTGCCAATGTTTTACAGATGACTTTGGTGTAAGTAATTCTAAGCAACTATAAACACATGAAACAGAAAATAAAAAGATTTTAAGGATAACCAGTTTTCTCCCAATATTCTTTCTCACAACATCAATGAACATATAAATCTCTTCTTTGCTTTCTTCCTTCCTCCTTTTCCCTTCCTCCTTCTCTCCTTCCCTCCCTCCCTCTTTTCCCTTCCTTCTTTCCTTCCTTCCTTCCTTCCTTCTTTCCTTCCTTCCTTCCTTCTTTCCTTCCTTCCTTCCTTCCTTCCTTCCTTCCTTCCTTCCTTCCTTCCTTCCTTCCTTCCTTCCTTCCTTCCTTCCTTCCTCCCCTCCCTTTCTCTTTTCCTCTCTCCCTCCCTCTCTCTTCCTCCCTCCACATCCTTCCTCTATTCCCCCCCTCTTCATTTGTATTGGGCCTTGAACTCAGGGCCTCATGCTCTTACTTGGCTTTTTTTGCTCAAGTCTGATGATCTCTACCAGATTTGTGCCATGCTTCTACTTCTTGCTTTTTTTTCCTGCTTATTAATTGGAAACAATGACCTGTGGGATTTTCTGCCTGGGCTGGCTTCACATTGTGAGTCTTGGATCTCAGACTCCTAAGTAGCTAGGATTTATAGACATGAGCCTTGGATGCCTGGAAAATTCCCTTTTTCTCTTAAAATTATTAAATATTATGATCCCACAGACATTATTCTTAACATTTAATCTTTGCATTTCTATTCACCATAGCATGTCACCTCCCAATTTTTGTTTTTGGGATAGACTCTTGCTATGTAGGCCAGTCTGGCCTTGAACTTGTGACCATCATGCCTCTACCTCCCCAGTGCTGAAATTACAGATGTGTGCCACTATACCCAACTATCATGCCCATCCCTCTAGGTGCTTGTCCTGGTGAACAGAAGCTTGCATTCCATTCCACATGACTCCTTACAGTCTTGGCATTGTGTGAAAGTATTTCACTTTAATATAAAGTAATGACGAATGTCTTTGAACATACAGCTTTGTTCACCCAGTAAGCCTGTCTTCTTTCCTTTCTTCCTTTATAAGGAAACGTGCCTGCTGAGGACCACCTGATGGCATGGCCAAAGGGATTCATTAATAATTACCACTGCCTCCTCCAAACAGAAAACCACAGGCCATTCACTGCTGTGTTCCCTCCTGCCTCAAACACTGCATATGCTTCTAAGAAGTGCCAAAGATCCTATCCAGAATGGTGAAGAGTGGCCCCAGCTTTTATGGGCAAATATTTATTGGGAGGAATAGAAAGAAATAAACAAACAAAAATGAGAGACTTTCAGAGGTGAGATGAAATCACCCAGGAGACATGAAGGAAAGGAATTTCCCAGCAGGCCAGACAACAGGAGGGCCTCTTTGGGTGGGTTGGGAAGAAATCAGCGTAGCTTGTTGAAGGTGGAGACAGGGTCCCAGGCCTGGAGCTGCTGGGGTTCAGGGAAAGTGTGATGAAGTTTGTTTTCTTAACATTTATGGAAAGTCATTGAAGAGATTGGGCAGAGGCATCATAAAATTTGTGACGAAAGCCATCATTTGGCTGCTTGGTTGGGATCCCTGGAAAGGATAGTCAGTGGGAAATAGCAGCTGCTAGAGATGGTTTCCATCCAAAAATGGAAAACACAAGTCACTCCACAAAGCCAGGCAGGACAGCTCTGAGTCTCAGAAAGAAGTCTCCAAGGGGCTTCAAAGGCCAGGCATCGGTAATCTCTTACAGACTAACATTAGCCCAGTGTGTTAGACTGCAAGAGGCTGGCAGGTTACAACAAAGTCAACATCAAACAGCCAAGAGCCAACATCCAGACAGCCCAAGAGGAACGAGATTCTCCAGGTGGCCGAGACACTAAACAAAGTCTAGGCAGAGCATTGCATCAGATATTGACCTAGCAGTGGTCTCTGACCTTCACAGGTCTTTCATCTCAGGGAGCAGAGACCCTTGAGGTCAGCTCCAACCTTTTCACCATCTATCCCTGGGCTGAAGGAAACCAACCAAGCCTTCACTGTCATCTCTGACCAATTGCTGGCAGGAAATCATATTCATAAATCTGAGATCTCTATGCTTTGGTCAGAGGGAAGGTCAGAAGTGGGGTCACACTTTTATAAAGGCTTGCTGGGTCAGGCCAGTGTGTGTTTGCCACAGTCTCCCACATCAGAGCCTTATTTGTTCCATGAACTTACCGTTCCCAGGATGAATTAGCACCTGGAACTTTGAATAACAGAGCAGAAGTGTAAGAATTGCCATACTCTGAGAGATTTTATGATTCCACTTACGTAGTCTAGACATTTGCCTTCCAGAAACAGTAGCACAAATATACAGGACACTTATGCCATGAGATCCAAGAAATGTTTGGGGGTAAGATTTTTCTTATCTACAAAGAACACAATGTGAAATTATGTCCATCTGTTTGTGTGTGTCAAGATAGCTGTGTACTTCAGAGAGTTCTAGAAGTATACGCTTTTGTACTGTGAGGTAGAGGGAAGAGCAATCCATATTTTTCTGTATCAAATTTCCTAACAGGTGGAGGCCTGAGGTGGCTGGTTTGATATGGTTAATTCAGTTCCGAGCGGTTAATTCAGTAGCGTGTGATTAATTCTAATATTAAAATTTTTGGAGAGGTGAGAAAGGAATACTGCTAAAATAATGGGCCCTGGGGTCAGGCAGAGAAATCTCCATGGCTAGCTCCTATCTTCCTCTGCTTCACCACAGGCCACTTGATTCTGTTTCCTGTACCTCAGTCTCTGCATTTGAAAAGTGAGGATGGTGAGAGTACTTTGCTCAGAGCATTTGCTGCATGAACGAAGTGAGACAGATAACTGAGATGCTAGGAACTCGTGTGTGTGTGTGTGTGTGTGTGTGTGTGTGTGTGTGTGTGTGTGTGTGTGTGTATAAGCTTCCCCTCAGGCTATTCGTTTCTTCTACAACACTTATTATTTGATTTGAAGTTCAGAAACTATTCTTGTTTTGAAGACAGAAGAGCATGATGCGGCTACAGTATTCCTGAAAACCTCCTTCCTTCTGGGTACGAGAGAAAATGTCAAGTGGCTCCTCTTCCAGAAACTTCCAGTGGTCTGGGAAATGCGCTTGAACCTGGCAGGGCCTGATGGCAGCAAGAAGCGCAGTGGGTGTCGGCAGAGCCTCTGGATTCCGGCATGGCACCCTGCAGCCCTTCTCAGGTGAGACCCCCGACCCCCCTTCATCTCAGGTGAGACCCCCGACCCCCCTTCATCTCAGGTGAGACCCCCGACCCCCCTTCATCTCAGGTGAGACCCCCGACCCCCCTTCATCTCAGGTGAGACCCCCGACCCCCCTTCATCGCTGTTTATTTACATAGCATCTTTCTGCTCTTTTAATTAGATCACTAGCATATTTGTAAACTCATTCAGTTTTCTCCCCCATTTTCCCTTCTTTGTGCTCTGTTCTAAATATAACCATGGAACACATAACAATGCAGTGCCACAAACAAAGGAGACTCTCCTCAGGGTAAGCAGGGGAGAAAAAAAAAAACACTCTCAAATCGGGTCTTGAGTCAACTGTATTTCTTGTCCTCATGTTTAATAAAACAGCCCATAGTGCTCACAATTGAAAGGGAGGGAACCCAACTGAAAGGCCAGCATGACTTGCGAAGGGAATCCAAAGGATGCAAAGGTGGGTTGGGTGGCTGGCAGGCCAGGATCTTTTAGCCCACCATCAGCTGGGTGGGTTCCGGTCGGAATGCAGAATGCAGTTTCCTAAGGCTGCAGTGACTTGCTCAAGAATGAACTGCTCTCCTGGCAAATTGCTTAATCAGCTAGAATTTCCCTCTCCCTTCCCCCCCCCCCCCCCCAACAGCACTGTTTCAAGCGTGGGGAAGAGGCTGGGGTGGAAATGTAATTAGAAGTCTTCTAATTACCCACAAGTGGAAATTGATAAAGATGTTTGAAACCCAAACATTTTGGGTGGCTTTCAATTACAGCAAAAGCATATACTGAGCACCTCCTAGGAGCTAAACAAGGTCTGAGACCAGAGTTGATTATGAAATCAAGACAGCCAAAGCCCTGCCTTTGTAATGCCAGGTCTGGGTGTGGGGTGTGTGGGGTGGGGGGGGTGGGGGTAGGCGGAGGGAAGAAGGAAAAAGCAAGTCAATGAATAGTTTGGATAATTTCAGGTTCTGGAAATCCTATAGAGAAATAATTGGGGCGGGGATTGCCAGAGAGGTTAATTTGAGGTCAGGTGACATTTCACTGAGACTGGAGGAGGGGTGAGGCAGGGAGTTCAGGAATCTGGCAATGGATAAAGTGCCTAAGGGCGGGGAGGGGAGGGGGAGGGAAGGAAGGAGGGGGCATCGGCTCACCAGGGCGTTGCACAACTTCTTGGGCATCTTCAAGTCTCAGGACCAGAATAGAATATGTAAGAACATCAAGGACAAAACAGGAGAAATTGCTCTTCTCAACTCATTCATCTCATGGAAAACAATGGCGCTGCGATAATGCCCTCTGTATCCGTTGGAGTCAAAGAACCTGGCCACTGTCTTGTGGAAAAGGATTGTGGTGGGCACCCACAGTCCACCTAGGAGCGTGTGCCGCGAGTGGTGTGCGCATGTGCTCACCAGCACACGGGTACGGGTAGGGGTCATGTGGGGTGCAAGATTTGACCTCAATTTATCCTAACCTTTAACATTGCTTCTTTCCCTCCTCTCCCTTCCCCCTTCCCTTTCCTCCTCCTCTCCCTTTATTTCCTCTCCTCTTCTCTCTTCCCCTCCCCTCCCCTGTATCTTTCTCCTTTTCCCCCTTTCTTCCTTTTCTCTCTTTATTTCCCCTCCCTCCTCCCTTCCTTCTTGCCTCTTTTGAGCCAGGGGCTTGCTGTGTAACCCAGGCTGCCTTGAACTCACCGTCCTCCTACCTCTCTCTGAGACTGCTGGAATCATTCATTTTCTGTCTTGAATCTTTGTTGAGCTTCATCTGTAAGCCAGCTTGTCAGATTTAGGGAAGGCCCTTAGACAGTCAGTGTTTAGATTAGCATGTGATACAGAGCAAATATGCAAAATGTTGACTATCATCACTGTTGTTATCATGATCATTTTGTCAATATTCACTGTGGCTCTATATTAATAGTCTGTTATGGAAGATTGTATTGTTCAATATTTTATATTCAATATACAGAGTGGAAGAAGATTGTATTGTTCATTATTTTATATTCAATCTACAGAGCAGAAGAGGCTATATTGCATAAAGAGTGGCTTCATAATCCAAACATTTGTGCTCATATTATTACAGTACCACGTACAGAATACAGTGTGATATTTGCAAGATAAAAAATAATGATTTAGCCGGGTGCTGGTGGCTCACCCCTGCAATTCTAGCTACTCAGGAGGCTGAGATCTGAGGATAGAGGTTCAAAGCCAGCTGGGGCAGGGCAGGACTCATCTCCAGTTAATGAGAAAAGCAGAAGTGGCGCTGTGTCTCAAAGTGGTAGAGTGCTAGCCGTGAGCAAAAGGAGCTCAGAGACAGCGCCCAGGCTCCAAGTTCAAGCCTCACAACCGACCAAAAAAAATAATAGTAATAATTCAAAAGTGCTGAAAAATCAAGGCATCCAGTCCTGGATGTGCAACTTGTTTATGAACTCCGTGATTCCAGGTGGATGCTCAACCTCCCAGAAGTCCAGGCTTTGTCTCTGACAGGGTAGCAAAAGCTCACAGCTGTGACATATTTGAAGTGGCTTGCTGTCTGGAATTGGAACTCCGGGGTTGGAGGATGGTGGAATGTGTCCACATGGCTCCATCAACTTGGCCTTACCATTGCAGAAGTAATGGTTGCAGGAGGAGAAACACGAGGTTAATCCATTGGGTGAGGTTCAATGTAAGTAAATAAGCATGGTGTGTGTGGTGGGGGGAGAGATGAGGGAGGCCCCAATTTCCACCTTCCCCACCCTGCTTAAGTAAGATTGCCTGAAGATTCCAGGGCCAGTGCTAAAGGAATGGACTGGAATGGTTATGGTTGAGAAGGGGAGGCTCTGTGCATGCAGATGCAGCATCTGCAAAGGGATGGAGACCTGAATAAAACAGCTTGTCCTGGGACCTGCTAAGTAACCCAGGACTGCTGTCCATGCCTGGAAGGACAGGGCAATGCAGATGGAGATGAGAAGCCACAGAGGTCGGAGTTCCTGCCTGCTGTCCTGCAGCAGTCTCCAGGTCACTGTCCACAAAGGATGGTCCACCTGAGCCAAATGGCTGAAATTAAACAACAACCAAAGTCACACTGAAAGCTGAATGCCCAGCTGGCAGTGTGGCTATCCGAAGCTAATTGCCTCTGTCCCACCCAAGATGGGGTTTCCATGCTGATCCCAGGAGACCCAGGTTTGGCCAGACTCCCCATTCTCATCAGTACCAGGGTGGCATCCAAGGAAACAGCAAGCCACACCCGATGACCGGAAAAGAATGTTAGGAGAATCCCGTGGAAATAAACGTGCATTGGTAACCATAAAGGGGGAGACTGAAATGCGCTTTTGAAAACAAGCCAGAGACAGTTTATCCTCAGCTATAATCAGAGTTAGACAATTACCCAGGCCTGTCAGGATAAAATTGAACCTAAACACTCACCACCGCTGGGTAAGAGATGATGCCTTACCCACTATCACCAGGACGCTCACTGGCATCCTTTTGGCCAACACAACTCAGCATCCAAGTACAACACCCATATTAAATTTAAGGATCTCATTTAAGGTCTGACAAAGCCTGGTTTTCCAGGGAGCTAGGAATGCCCCTCCCTGTCCCCCAACAAAGCAATTATTCCCCTCAACTGGAGGCATTGGAGCGAAAGCACTTTTGATTCCTCCAGTCCTCCAGTTGAACCCTCAGGCTAAGAATTTTTATTTAATTAATTAATTTATTTATTTTGGCAGGGCATTGCTTGTACACAATGGTATAGAATTTCATTTGTGGGGTCTCAAGTATTAAGAACACCACACAACATCTAAGCAATTTTAGACAGGTGTCAATCTCAAATATAAAAGTCTTTGTGCTGGCATCGGATGTCAGGGTTTGACTTAAAGAGAGGAGAATTTCCCTGAGCAAGAGTTGTGCATGCTGACATACTAGGTTGTTAAGGCTCTGTGTTACTATACAACCAATATGTTTTAATAATTTATTGGTACTTATTTAACACTCAAGACTGTCGCACCAAATCTAAAGCAAGAGGCCTAGGCACCTCCGTGATTCCTCTACATGGTGTTCTGCATCATCCCACGCTTCCTCAGGAAATACCCTTCATGTGATGGAATTAGAGGCAGGTATTCTGGAAACTTCATTAGGATTGAATTCTGATCCCACCTTCCAGGGACTTTCTATAGAAAATGATGGAATGGATTTAATGTAGCTTGTCTCTTTCCATCTTTATTTATCAGCCTTTATTTCTGGATGAAGTCACTATTCTAAGAGTTGATCTCATTCAAGCACTCAAAGTCGAGGCAGTGAAGAAGAGAGTATCATGGGATGCTGTGGATACAGAATCAAGGTTGATTTTTCTGGACTGTAGTAATCATTAATTCATCTGCCGGTGAACCCATTCATCTTTATTTCACTGTTTCTTAATGAGGATAATGGAGACTCTAAAAATCCAAAGGCTAATCATTTTTTTTCCAAGTGAGTATTTGATAATTATTAATCAATAATAATGTCAACAATAACCTTAATTTTCCAAGTATTCTCCCTAGAGATTTACATTTTAATTGTACTTGCCATTAGGACAAATGACTCCCCCAGAATTAACCTTTGGTTTATAATTCTTGAATCACAGGAGCCAGGAGAAGCTAGCTTCATGTAAAAATCATTGGACTCTTTTTTTTTTTTTTGAAGAGCCTCAAATGGCAGAGATGAAGAGAAAATAAATACAGCTGATGAGATCTAGTGTGACATCAGTAATTCTCAAAGGGACTTCAACAACACAAGTCAGCTGGTGTGGGTGTTTCTTGCTTTTAGGGAGGGGACAGGCCTGATGCCCAGGAGAGACCAGAAATATCACAAATTACTAACAGTTACTATGAATGATAACAAAGGAGGTTTCTAAAAAGTGGTTTAGACCTGTGTTCAAGCTTCTATTCGTTAACTCACTAACCCACCCACCCTCATCCTTTGTGGGACCTATAATTAATTACAAAGTTTAAAAGAAATCTAAGTGGACCCTGGCTTCATTTTAGACTACAGTATTTTATTCGGTGTAAAGAAACCTGACTGTAATATTAGGTTTGTTTGGTTTTTTTTTTTAAGACCAAAAAAAAGTGTGTATGGGGTGGGGGGCAGGGAGAGAAGAGTAATTGGTTTATATACCTGGAAAGTCTAGACCCAAGCTTCAAGCATAGCTGGATCCAGATACTCAAAAGATGATTCTGGGAACTTGATCAATCTTCCCATTCCTTTATCTTCTGAGTTGGTGCTGGTCTCAGGGAGAGTTTTTCTCTTTTTTTTTTCTGGAATCCCTAGAAGTATCAGACTTGTCTGCTATCAACTATAAATCCAGTGGACTGAGAACTTCTCTATTATAGATGGTGTTCTTCCCAACTTCCTAAAAATCTGACCATATTTGAAAATTAAAGTCACTGCAGGTGTAAATACTTAAGATGAGATCATACTGATATGTATATACTGGAGTAGTAGGGGCTCCAAATCCAATATGGTTAGTGTCCTTATTATATTAAGTAAACCGTTAGTGTCCTGTTTATAGGGTTTTTTTTATAGGAGAAAATGTAAACTCAGACATGCTCAAAGGCTCAGGGAAGACAAGCCTGTAAAGACTGAGATTTTGCTGGGCACAGTGACACACCTGTCATTCTAGCTATGTGGGAGGTGTCAGTAGGAATATCATCGCCTGAGGCCAGCCCCAGGCAAACACAGGAGAACTCATCGGGAAAATAACAGAAGGGCCGGAAAGATGGGTGTGTGGCTCAAAGAGTGTACTGCCAGACTAGAAGATGAGGTCCTATGCTCAAACCCTGGCATGGCACAACAAACAAGCAAGCAAACAAGTGAACAAAAAACAACAACGACAACTCCTGAGTTTGCTACTGTGAGCCAAGGAAGTACAGGTCGGGAGGGAAGCCTGCTAGAGATCCCTCCATCCCACCTTAGAAAAAGCATGACCCTGCCAACACGGCTTTAGATGTCTGACCTCCAACACTGAAAGATACATTTAAGGTAAGTCTGTGGTACTTGCTGCCCCATTGCTGGGAATCCCACACACTCTTCTTTCCAATGACCCCACGTTGTGTCCCCAGCCTCTCCCTGATTAGTTCCCTTTAGAACAGAGTTCTGTGAGCAGGTGGCCATTTGGGCAGATTCCACTCCTAGGTCCACTGCAGGAGCTGAAGGTGAACCCAGCCTGTATCAGCTCCAGAGGGGCAAAGAAATGCTCCCCAGAGGAAAGCCGGGAGGCCAAACCAAACGCCAGCCTTCTAAGTGAGCTCCCCCGAGAAGAAGAAAAAAATGAGATGACATTTGCTCTAAGGGCTCTGTCCCTGAAGAACACTAGCTTTTGCTCCTCACATCCAAGGACTCCCCCACTCCACCCCTGCACCCACCAATCCCAGGGCTTGTCCCTCTCCTCTGTGGAGCCTTTTTTGAATATCTCTGAGAGGAGGATATTCCCCCCCCCCCCCCGCCCACACTCTCCTCCCTTAACTGCTTATTGCTGTAACATTAGCCAATAACTGTTTTACAGCATTTAAGCCATGCTGATATATCTGATTTATCCAATCCTTACCACAACCCAAAGGAGTTAATCATGATATTACCACCTTCACCCCATCCCATTTTACAGGGCAGGAAGCTGAAGACCAGAAATAACTTCCTTGAAATCCTGGAAAGTAATAGATGGTAAGCGGCAGCACTAAGATTTAGATCAAATCCTTGGCTACGGAGGCGGTGTCCTTCCTCACTTCCTCTGATGTCATCGAGTTATTTCTCTCCACTCTTGTTCTCCTTCGAGACTCACTATTTCCCAGACATGGTGCATAGATCACTAGAGGAGTTTGCCCAGTTTTAGATTTGGACACTTGCTATTTAAAAACTATTAGCGGTTACAGGTTCTGTTGTCCTGGACATCTTCCCTTTATGGCAAAAGAGACACATTTTCAAGATTTCTTGTATCAGACTGTCTTGAGATGCTATAAAGGGTGTCTTCAGTAATTTTACTTGAGTAAATAGCACACGGTGTGTACATGTCTCCAGATGTTGAAGGCACCGTGGAAGTGACCGCTGGAGACTCACCAGGCTGCACTTTCCCTAAGAAACACACTTGCGTTTGTCAGCTTTCCATGACTATCATAAACACCCAGACTTACAAAGAGAAAAGGGCTTTGTTTGTCTCACTGTTTTGGAGGTTCTAGTTCATGATGAGTCCAGCAGCAACAACTTGTATTAAGCAAGTGATGAAACAAAACTCACCTCCTGCCTGGGAGGAGAAGAGAGAAAGAGGCAAGGTTGGGGTCACCCTGCCTCCTTCCAGGGCACACCCCAAGTGACCTCATTGCTACCCCTCAGAGGTCTACCATATCTCAGCAGCGCTTCACTGGGTACTGAAGGGCCTTCCGGAGACAGGCCACATCCTAACAATTGCAGTCCCACACCTGCTGTGTTCTCTCCCAGTGGGGAGCACTAACAGGGGTGCCCACTGAACATTTCCTACATGCTGTCACATTGACTCGGTGTCTGCCAATGCTGAGAACGGGACCAAGGCCACCTCAGTGAATTCATCACACTTGGTTCTGGGAAAACAGCAGAATGGTCTGTCTTTTCTGTAGGATGCAAATTCAGCCCTGCCCAGTCCTGAAGCCGGCCATCTACCAGCTGTTACTTGGACTAAGTGTCATAAACATTTGAGTCCCAGTTCCACGCTAAGGCACTAGACAACTTTATATCTCAGAAACACTTTCTTCCAATGCTCTATCTATCCTCCCCCCCCCCCCTTGAGAAATTTGATGGATATTGGTCATTGTAACAAATGTCCTTAAATACCTAGCTCTTCTTTCCTCCTAAGAAGACTTTTAAAAAAAATTCATTGGATATAAAGGAGTTCACATACAGCTACAGAAAATCTTTGCTGTTAAAATGTTCAAGGTTGGTTTTGACAGGATGAAAGGGCACAGGGATTGTTCATAAACTTCTCTTGCAAATGTGTCTCTTTGAGGGCCATCACCAAACTCAGGCTGGTAAAACCTAATGGATAAGACGTGAACTTGGGGACGTTAATCAAGCCCTCTGTGCCTCCTTTACTTTTCTGTGAAATGTGGATTATAATGGACACGTTGAAAGGATAAAATGAGTTACTCCACACAAAGCACTTAGTTTACTATTAGGTAAAGCACTTAGTTTACTATTAGGTAAAGCACTTAGTAATAATAGGTATTGTTCTTATTACCATTATTAATACTGTTGATTGTTTCCTCAGAGTATCAGGAGAACAAACTCACCCGAGATGAGATCACCTTAAATACCGGGCACTTGAGGGACATCATCTTTTTAATGATATTTCAGGCTGGATTTCCCAGGTGGCAGACTGTGCAACAGAGACTGGTGGGGGAGGTTAGGAAGGAGGGCGTGGGGGGAGGGGGAAGGGCAGGACTGCTGGCCAGCCATTGTGAGGGTCTCCGATGACCCCACACAAAGGTCTGAACTATGGTGATCCCCAAAGGCACCCAGTCTGGCTTTGCCTCTCATGATGACAATTGTGGCCACTTGGCTCAGGATGTTTCTGGAACAGCATCTCCTAAGATCCAGCAAAGCCTCTGAGCCTCCATTGCTGCTCTCACTAGGACATTCCCCCATGACTTTGCAAATGCAATGCTCTCCAGGCTGTATCCGGGGTGATCATAAAGTGGGTTCTCACCTCCAACCCTCTACCATAAAGCCCCAACTTCTCTGAGCTTCTTTTAAAAACAAATGCTCATTGCTATTATAAAGGTGATGTATGGAGTGCTTATCGTTACATAGGTCAGGGAAAGAGTACATTTCTTTTTGGGCAATATCATCTCTTCCCTCACCCTTGACGTCATTTCTTACCACTCCTTATAGAGGCTTAGGACATTCTGCTTCTTTCTGATGTGAGCTATCACTTTCTACAATCTAAAAGCCTTTCTGTCTGTGGGTTGGTACCAACTCTGGAGTCAACAATGCTGTGGTAATGCTGTGTGAGATGCTAAGTTCTGGGACATACTGTCATATGGATAAGTTCTTGCTTACCTAGATGGATGATCTACTCCTCGACTGTCACTCGCAGCATCCAGGGGCACCTGTTTCGTCTGGCATCTTTAGGTGGCGACTTTTCTCCCAGAGCAGGCCTACCTAGCACAAACTCAGGAAGAAAGGGTGTGGCTAACCTAATTGTCTGTGTGTCCGGGAAGGCAGACAGGAGACAGATAGTAGAGGAAGTTGAAGAGAAGGGGGGAGGAAGTTGGGCCCAGAAAGAACTTAAACCACAGCACCTTCACAGCCTAGGCCTGCCCTCACTCTATAGGAGGTCTGAAGGTAGCGTCATTGTTGTCTAAGATGGACACCGAGCTGCTTTACATTCCCACCTTGAACAGATGCCAGTTTAAAATGTGGAAAAAGATGATCGTCTTGGATGTGTTATCTTCATGGAGTAAATTAGTAAATATTCAATCTCAAAAAAAGAAAACCTGCCAACAACCAAGATACCCACCCCCTGTCCCCAACTTACTTTTATATCCTCCTGGTCACTATAGACTTTGTAAATAAATTTTACAGCCACGTGAGCATGGCTCTCTCCCATATCTTCTTGTTTAGATACTATTATGGTTCTTTTTTTTTCCTTCTACAGAGGTGGTGTTAAGTGACTGCAATGGAGACGAAATAAGAAATAGCGAGAAAAATGTCTAATCATGAATAAAAATATTCCCACCGAGCTGAATTCACGCCATCAGTGAACTCAGAGTGGAAAAGGACAGCCCATGGCCTGCACTCCTGAGCTCATTGCAGCCAAACAGCCAACGACATGTCACACAGCGCATGAAAAGCCGGTTTCCAGACAGGGTCAGAGTAGCAGCTGCCACCCCTCCCAGGAACCTGCAGCCCCAGCCCCAGCCCCACCAAAGTCCCGTGAGCATCCCTCCATGCAAGAGAGTCTCTGGAAACAGAGATGGACAGCACTAAATGACCTTGGCCCCAACCCTAAATCTCATAAATAATGAGTCTGAGACTCAAGCCCAGCCCTGCTCTGCCCAACAAGACTGTGTTGTATTCTAGTCAGCTGGTGGGCTACATTTATCATCCAACCAGTGTTCAGTGAGTAGCTGCTGTGTGCTAGACATTGTGATGTGCGAAGACGCAAGGGGTCCCTTCTCCTGTTTTCTTGTCTGAACATCAAGACCTGCCATTATAAACACTCAGCTCAGCTTCTCAGCCATTGCAGCTCTCATTAATTTGTCTCCCTGTTGCCTTAGTGGTCATCATCAATATGACATCCCACTTTCTGGTTCATAATTGTTTGGCATTTACATCTGTTTTCTTGCCAGTTCAAGGCCCATTAGCTTGGTGGTGTTCAAATATGGCAGTAAATCACATCCATCTTTCCTACAACCAATTAAGGAAGGGAGTCTATATTCAAGAAGCATGAAGGTCAGAATGTATGGTAGGATTGTAGAATTTTGCCCAAACCTATGCCAGACAATGCATTCAACTGAGAAATACTGAGTACCAGTTCCATGACAGTCTTCATTCTAGATCTCGAGATTTCAGACATCATAAGAAGGTCAGGATCCCTGCCTTCACGGTGCTTATGCTTAGGCTTTTGATCCCAGTTGATAATCTAGAACCACCCAGAGCAGACAAAAGGATTTCAAGACAAACTGTGCTGAATGGAAGGAAGATGGCTTCACACTGGCTGGGTATCGACCCTGTGGAAAGAGAAATTAACTTGCAGACTGGCCTCAAAAGAGACAGGTCTAGTGCCTCATCCCAAACAGGGACAGAAGAGAAAGAGCACATTAATCCTAGGGATGCAAATGGGTCTAGCATAGAGAAAAGGAGATTCTGGACCATTCTGCACCATTAAAAAAATCAGTTTAGACTCTGCGACAGTTGAGGGCATCGAAAGATTCTAGAAGGATGCATCTCATATTGTTCCTTCCAAGAAACAAAACTACCTTATGGGGACATAAAAAGAAGGAAAGGTTTTCAAATTCTCTAACAAGTAGCAGACATTTAAACCATCTAGGTTACTTAGAATTGGTGGGGAACATAGTAGGACTTCAATAAAGTCTTAATGAATTATTCCAGTAGTTACTCATGATCAATAAATTTCAGCACTATAGCATCAGTATAAAGGTCAAACATTTCTCTTAATCACAAAATTATCTGGCTTCTTTTTTTCAAAATATAATTATAGCATCAATAATATCAGAAGATATTTTTAAGTGAGCGCTTGGGATTTGGCTAGATAATACCCACTCTATGCCTTGTTAAAATGACATGGCTTCTTTCAGGATGGAAACGTTCCGTTTATAAAATGTCTTATTATCACACTTCATGATAAATGAGCTGTGTTTATTTGTTTCTTTCCTGGCTGTCTTTGGGAGATGATCTAAGGTTAATGGTGGAAATGCTATCAAAATAAATGGTTTTATGTAGTCAAATATTTCATCCGAGTCCTCTAGCTTCAAGACACTGGGGAAGCAAACAAATGAATATTGTGGGAGTGTTCGAATTCAGTTGGTGCCGCAAAGGTTTCAGAGATTATATTCAGAAAATGTATTTTTCAAGTTTCTCACCAAGTCTACAACATTCTTGTGTCAATTAAAAAAATGCAGACTTTTTCCTGGAAAGATGGAGAAGGTAGTTTCAGGATCTTACATGAAACTGGTCCTTTCCCACACATGAAATGGATTTATAATCTTTCATGAGCATGATACTCTTTCCAGATCCACTTTTTTTTTCTTGTCAGTCATGGGGCCTGAACTCTGGGCCTGGGCACTGTCCCTCAGCTCTTCAGCCAAATGCTCTACCACTTGAACCACAGCACCACGTCTGGCTTTTTCTGCTTATTTGGTGCTGAGGAATCGAACCCAGGGCTTCATGCATGCAAGGCAAGCGCTCTATCACTGAACCACCTCCCCAGCCCATCTCCAGACCCACTTGAAAACATTTCTTTAAATGTGCATCTTCCTCTAAAAAGAAGCAGATGCGATACTTGCCAATAATGCTTTCAAGTTTGAATGCTTTGGGGAAAAAAAGGATTTGATATGGTCATATAGGGAGAAATCTAGACCTTTCTTCTGCTTGCTTGAGGCTCACATGGAATCTCTCTCTCCTCTTACCTTGGGTGAGAGTTCTCAGAGACATAATTGCTGCCAGGACAAAGCCACAGTCATTTTCCCCTCTTGGGCTTTGGGGTTCTGAGAACCTCCCACAGGGTTGGCAGAACAGTGATTCCCTGCTAGATAGCTTTTGGTTAATTCATTCATGGTCTTATAGTCAGTTTTGGTTTAAAGGTAAACAGAGATTTAAATCTCAACAGTGGACTTAAAAAAAATTCACAGTGCTGGGAGGTGGCTCAGTGGTAGAATGCTTGCCTTGCATGCATGAGGCCCTGGGTTCAATTCTTCAGCACCACATAAGCAGAAAAAGCCGGAAGTGGCGCTGTGGCTCAAGTGGTAGAGCGCTAGCCTTGAGCTGAAGAGCTGAGGGACAGCGCCCAGGTGCTGTTACAGCCCCAGGAAAACACAAGTCCATACTAGATGTTTCTTAAGATTGAGACTTTTTTATCTATCATAAACTAAAATAAACACACACCGACACAGGTAGGCAAAGGGAGTGAATTCACCTTCCAAGCCCCCTGGTGAACTTTGGCATGAGAAATTATGCACATGACATTTGTGAGCTTAACTTTATTGTCTTTTTCTCGACTTTGACTAATAATAGCTACAGGAAAAGGAGTTCCGAATTGACTTAAAAGGACAAGAGAGACCAGTTATCAATTGAGATTTCACCAGCTAGTTCTGCTGTGAGGTTTTGTTCCTGCTTCTTTGAAGGATTATATTGTATTTTGGTACCTTAATTTATTATTGTTGTTGTTGTTGTTAGTTTAAAATCACACACCTCTAGCAATAATTCTGAATCTGGTGAGGGTTCTGAGATGAGCCATCGATCATCAAACCAAGGAACTGCCCTCTTCTCCAGCCTCTCCACCTTGGCCCACAGACAAGGGGACATTAGGTCTTTCAGAAAAGTAGAGAAGTGAACTATACAACTGGTGGGTGGAGACAGGAGGGAGGGTCTGGGAAAGAGTGAGGGAAGGGGGGACAGGGGAAGGAGGGGAGAGAAGAGAATGGTTGCCCTTTTCTGCATCCCACACACAAAGAGGATCCTGAGGCCTGGCTGGGTGTCTAGGGAAGGCACTGTGTGCCTGCCCGCACTGGTCCACACCCATTCCGCTGGTCTGGCCAGCTGGAGCTTAAGCAAGTGAGAGCCCTTTCAGGTGGATGCATTTCCAGGTGGAAGGTGGACCTGAGCTGAGCACCAGCCAGACCTTTAGACCTCTTCCCGGAGCTATTGGTCTCTTGCTGAGATGAGTAGAGTGTGTATTGGAACTTGGCATTAACCCTGGCAGTCTCTTACTCAAACTTGGCCATCTCTCCACATACTGTGATCTGAGGTAGATCTCGTGAGGAGGAGAGGTGGCCTGAACTCCATCTCCTTTCATTATTGATTGGGTCATTTGGGGGAGCAGACTAGACTATTCCCACTCATTCTGGTTATCACTAACCTCTATTGACTCAGTGGTCAGATTTTTTAGAAGTGAGCTGCAAGGAAAGTGTGTTTTCATAGACAGAGGTGTTCCTCAGAGATGCTGTGTCTGTGAGATCTAACAGTGGGAAATAAATGATGCCTATACTATTCCTAGTTCCAGAAGAACCTAGATCTGACGTCAGCAAACGATGGGCCACATATGGACTGCCACCTGGCATTTAAATAGAACTTTATCAGAACAAGGTCACACAGCTCCATTTACAAAATTGCCTGTGCCTGCTTTGCCAGTGAGACCAGAATTGAGCAGTAATGATGGAGACCATAGTGTCCACATAGTTGTTGAGGAAAGCTTCATGACTCCACTCTAGATGCAGTGAGTGTCCATGCAGTGCTGTGTGAATGAGTTCCTCCGACATATTGTTATGAGGCCTGTGGTGTCTGAAAAGGGAAAAATAAAATAAATAAAAATAAATAAATAAATTACATCTCATGCCTTAGGTCACATTTTGAGTGTTAGGATTCGAGAATAGTATTGAGGTTCTAGCAGAGTGTTGAGGGTCTAGAACCATAGGAAGGATCCAGAACCACAGGGAGGATATAGAACAGAGCTGCTCCGCTGGGCTTCCCACAGCTGTTCATCGGTGGGCACACTGTGGAATGTGCTGGCCTGAGTTTCATGTGCCTCTACAGCACGTGGAAAGAGAAAAAATTGAATACTACATGCATTTAATTTCAATTATTTAAAATCTACACAGTCACGTGCAGCTAACGGCCACAGTATGGAGCAGCTTGCTTTCAGTGCTTGAGGCCTGGAATGCTTACTTGTTTCTAAGGAAGAGCCAAAGCATGCCTGGCTGCCTGAGGTTGGTCTCTCAGTTTTATTTATTTTTTCTTTATTTAAATAGATAGGTATTAGCATTGCAGACGAGTTTAGAGGATATTAAGTCTTGGCTTGCTCACAGGGAGGGGCTCAGAGATACTGCAATCTGGCCTGAGCATAATAAACCCCTTTGTTATATCTAAATACCATCATACTATCTTATATACAGTAAAGCATCGGGATGTTTTATTGTAACAATGCAGCGGCAGGAAAACCCCAGACAACTCTAAAAAGGCGCTAATTATTATTATTAGTGTTTTGCGCTAACAATAAATGTCAAATGGAACCCTGAAAACAAATAACTACCTGTCACCAAGTGAATGAAAGGCAATTTTAGTAAAGTGAATTAAAACCCCAAACATCACCAAGCCTAACCAGCAGGCGAGTAATACTGAGGCCGTTTTGTGGGTCTCCTCTGCGGAGGCTGCTCCGGGAGCCGGGCAGGGAGAGGATGTCCTTGGGGTAAATCCTAAGAACCAGGGCAGCTCATTCGCACCCAGGGGAGCTGCAGAGAGGTGGACCCGGCCCAGGTGCGGTGGGGGTGGGGGCGGGGGAGGGAGTCTTCCCAGGCCCTCCATCACAGCAAATGGAAATCAGACACCATTAAGGATGGAGACTATTTATTTATTGCCTGGGTTGCATCTGACTGGGAAGGGGGGGGGGAGGAGATGGTGTTATCAGTGAAAAATTAAAGTTGGACAGAGAGTACGGATTTGTTTTCCTGACATATTTCCCTTAGATATTTTTTTTTCAAAGTGCATTCTGGGTGTCTCTCGATGACTATTTTTTTAAAAAAAAATAAATTGTACATTTTTATTTTTTCAAACTTCATTTATCTTTGATATCTGATTGACATATTCAGGACAGTCTAATCCTTTCTGCTGAAGTGAGCCCTGGCAGTCACTGCCACAGCCATCAACGTTCCCGAGCCCTCCCCAGGAGCAGGAGCAGGGGCTGCGGCTGCAGACAGGCGGAAGGAGGGCCCAGTTGGGCTGTGTTCTGCGTGATGGGAGCGGGGGCAGGATCTGACTCTTGGGTCCAAGGAGAAAAGACTTGAAGGCTGCAACACAGCTCTTGATAATTATTACAGAGCCAGCAGAGAAGCCAGGAGATAAGAGAAGCGAGGAGGGGCTGGAGCATGCTTCTCTCATTTTCCTACACTCTTGTAACCACTGGGGAAGGGAGAGCACACGAAGCAGAAAATATTTAAGCTCGTCCCCAGGAGCAGTGCAGTTTATACTCCTGACAGACTTGTATTCTCTCTTTCTCTTGGTCTTCTCTCCTCCCATTTCCTTCCTTTACCTCTCTTTAATGTCCCTTTATCCCACTCAGTGCTTGAAATCATAATATAATCAGACCTTTGTCAATCCAAAACCCTTAGAAGTTATTGAGAGTGGGGTCAGGCGCGGTGGCTCATACCTGCAATCCTTGTTATTCACGAGGCAGACATCTGGAAGATGATAGTTCATGATCATGCTGGGAAAATGTTAGCAGGCAAGACCCCCATCTCAGCCAATCAGATAGGGAGTAGTGGTGCATGCTCCTGGTCCCAGTTATGTGAGTGGCCTTAAGCAAGTAGGGAAGTGGTCAAGGCCAGCCTTGGGAGAAAAATGTGAGGCCCTGTCAGGCACAGAACCTTAGCCAAAAAGGACAGAGGAGTGGCTAGAATGGTAGACTGCTTGCCTAGCAAACACAGGAGCTTTCAGAGGAAAGGATTTTCCTGTGCTTACACCCCACCTCACCCTCAAATTCTATTCATCCATTGTTTTATGCTTATACCAACAAATACCCCCATGTGCAATCACATGTACATACATACATACACACCCTTATTCTTTCTTTTACACACACATGGTAGCATCTGAGGAAGTTGCTTTATTATCTTGCTTATTTTTTATACCCAAAGTCTATCCTCTCAGAGATATTCCATTTGAATAGAGTCCCATTTCTCCTTTCAAAAGCAATTTCAGGTGGCTCACGCCTGTAACCTAGCTACCCAGAAGGCTAGGATTTGAAGATCTCAGTTCAAAACCAGTCCAGGCTGCAAAGTCCATAAGACTCTTATCTCCAGGCTGAGAAGGTGGCTCAGTGGTAGAGTGCTTGCCTTGCATGCATAAGGCCCTGATTCCTCAGCACCAAATAAGCAGAAAAAGCCAGAAGTGGTGCTATGGCTCAAGTGGTAGAGCGCTTGCCTTGAGCTGAAGAGCTGAAGGACACTGACCAGGTCCAGAGTTCAGGCCCCACGACCTACCAAAAAAAAAAAAAAAAAGACTCATCTCCAATTAACTAGCAAAAAAACCATAAATAAAAAGCCAGAGGTGGAGCTGTGGCTGAAGTGGTACAGCACTAGCCTTGAATATAAAAGCTCAAGGATAGTACTGAGGCCCTGAGTTCAAGCTCCAGGACCAGCACACACACACACACACACACACACACACACACACACACACACACACACAAACACACACACACACAAGCAATACAATGCATTCCGATATATAGTGACAGCATAAATGATTCGTCAAGTGTTCTGGACCCAGAAGCATCTAAGCAGTTTCTAGACTTTTGCTCATAGGACAACCCTATAGTCAATAACCTTGAAAGAATATCCCCTGCCCACAGGAGAGGTCTCTCTAGAATGTATTGCTAGAGGTGGACAGGCCAGTGCCAGGGCCAGGGCTGGGCCATGAACGAGGGCCACGGTATGTGTGATATATACGCCCACCTACCCCACACAGAGGACTTTTGTCTCCTCAGTCATAAGACAGAAGACCTGCGCTCATACACAGGAAGTATTACCAACACTTTTGATTTTGGCAAATTGGAGAAGGGTAATTGTCTCCCAGTAGAATTTAAGTTTACTTTTCTCTTGGGTTGGGTACTTTGCTTCTTATAAAATATCCACTTATAGAAGATATTTACTCTTTTTCTCCCAACTATCTAGGCACCTTTTCTATTTGTCTATTCAACTGAAAGCATTATCTTTGTGGAAAACTATTTCTCAATTTGTGTAACTCACACTTTGTTGTGAATATTTAAAGATGTGGGTTGTTTTAGTGGAGAACGGATAATAGTGAATCACAAATATTCAATGTTTAACTATTCGTTCATTTGTTGAACATATCAGCAGAGCTCTGACTGTGGGCAGCTATTTTCTGGGCTGGTTTACCAGTTGTAGTAGGCACAAATTAGACAGACGAGAACAACCACTTGGGGATCATTGGGGTGATGGGAAGCTGCTGAGAGGGTGCTCCAGCTGGTGGGGTTTGCAACCCATCCTGAAGGATGGGTGGGTGGGCGGTAGGAGAGTCAGCATACCTGCAAGGGTCTGAAGAGAAGAAAGGCAGGAAGACATGAAATGCCTTTGCTTGTAGCTTGGTTCTAGCCTGGTCTTAAAAGGGAAGAAACATGTGTCTGTGTATCAAGGATGTGAGAGAAATCCTGAATATTGGACCATGAAGTAAAGCTGAGAAAGAATGGAGAAAATTTGGTGGCCAGGATGAATAATTTCTTAAGAATTTAATGTTCGGCTGGGAAGGTGGCTCAGTGGTAGAGTGCTTGCTGTGCATGCATAAGGCCCTGGGTTTGAGCCCTCAGTACCACATAAACAGAAAAAGCTGGAAGTGGAGCTGTGGCTCACGTGGTAGTGTGCTAACCTTGAGCTGAAGAGCTGAGGGACAGCGCCCAGGCCCTGAGTTCAAGCCCCATGACAACAAAAAAAAAAAAAAAGAAAGAAAGAAAGAAGGAAAGGAAAGGAAGGAAGGAAGGAAGGAAGGAAGAAAAAAAGAGAAAAGAAAAAACAAATTTCATGTTGACCCTGAAGAAGTGTCAAGGCAGACTTGTACAAGTATACAAGTAGCCATTGTTATGAGACATGGATGCAGCCTCTCCTGTCCTTGGGGAATTTAGATTTTGCTACACAGGAAGGGCTGGGGTAGAGAGACACAAACAATAAGCAAATGGCCAAATGAACAAAGGGATAATTCTATTATTATTATTGTTGTTGTTGTTGTTATTTGAACAAAAGATACCCCGGGTATTTCACTGTTCCAGAAAGCATCTCTGAGGCCTGTGTCAGAGTGAGGACAGAGTACGGAGAGGAGCTGGGAGCCCCTTCCCTCCTTCCTACGTCCATCCCTGTCCTGTGTGGATCAGAGGCTCAGGACTCAGGTAAGGGATTCTCATGTTAACCCTTGTGCTCTGAGCAAGAAGGAATAAGCTTAAGTTAGGCTTGGAGAGGGCTGTATTTACACCAACACAGCTCATGTGGAGTTTGTGAAACACATTTCAGGGAGATGTGTGGACTTTTGTGGAGTAACAACCTCTTCTGGTTTCTCTATATCCACAGACTCCCTGCGCTGGGGCCACAGGAACAATGGTAGAAGAGGAAGAGTCACGTCAGTGAAAACTCTTGAGGCCCAGTCAAGCACTGGAGGCTGGCTGTCGCCATGGGATGGGGGCAGGCCCCGTGCCTTCTAGGCTTGGGACTCCTTCATCCTTGACTCTCGAGAAGGGCTAATGGCTCTAATGAGGTCAGTTACCACCCTCCTCATGCCGGCCCATGCTTCCTCAATCTCTTGAGTGGATGAAGAAGTGTTTCTGTCACACAAGAGAGACCACAAGGGAATACAGGGAAGAAGTCATCTTAAACGAGGCTCGTTTTGGTGACAATGGCACCATTTGTATCCGTTAGTAAAAATTACCAAAAGATAAGAGTGACTAACAGAGGAAATTAAAACTCTGGATGAAGACATGGAAGCTAATTATAGACACAATTGCAGAACCAAAGAGCAAATGACAACAAAAATAAACAGTGAAGCAACAACGACGTTCTACTATGTGCCAGGCATTTCTGGTAGAGCCTTCTGCATCTTATTTTATTTGATCCTAAAGACAACGCTGCTTGTGGAGGGTGTGTACTGCTCTTTCTGTTCTTTGGAAGAGGATATTAACAAAGCAGACCTTTAAACCACCAGGCTAAGGCCTCACATCAGTGAGTCACTGAGCTGAAATTTATTCCAGGACACTGTTGGGCCCCTTTCTCAGAACCCCTCCTATGATAGCCCCTGGTTTCCCCTGAGAATTAGAATCTCTAGTTCATCAAATCCAGAGATCCAGATACATTTCCTCTAAGGAGATCTGGTCTTTGTCCCAATTTCTGAACTTTCACTATTGGAACTACAAAGCCTCACAGATATTTATTTTTCTTTTTATTTACATACAAGGGACAGTGCTTGTGTTTAAATAAAACTTTATTTATGAGCTTTAAAATTTAAATTGTATTCTCAGTTTGTGTATTCCTGTCCATTACATTCTTTTTAACCATTTCAAAATATAAACACTATTCTTAACTGATGGGTCAAACAAAAACAGTCGACAGGCTGGACTGGCGCATGGGCCATGTTTTTATAACCCCTACCCTTGCCTGTAGGCTCCTGGAGAGAAATAAACAGCTTCTACAGTAGCAGTTACTAATAGACTACTGAAAAAAGAAAGGATCAAGGCAAAGAGTCTGGAGGAAGGGAAAGGGAAGAGATTTGAAGAAAGCGAACACATGTGAACTGCACTCACTTTGAGGTTTAACTTTGATCCTGGGAAAAATGCAAGGTAATGCTTTACCAAGATGCCTTAAAACAGGTCAGAAATAGGCCTGGCTTTGCAAAATATAATATAATAAATAAACACAGACAAGTATAGAAAGGTACTATGCTTGTTTATAATGCAAATGTTTACACCCCCAAACCAACATCCAGTGATGGCAAACTGAAATAATATTATGAAAATGGAAAACTATACATCTGGAAAAATGACTACACAATGGTCTACGTTTGTCATAGAGAGAAACCCATGATATATGACAGAAGAGCTGTAGTTCACAAGCCACTAGGTTACACACATGCACTTATGGACAAATTTCTAGGCTGGGTAATAACATGTTTGCATCGGTTGCTCTTGAGTGGAATGAAGATGAGTTACTGTTGCACCTAAAATCTATAATATTGACAGAGACTGCTTTTATCAGCACAGGGATTATGGTTGTAGGCTAGAACCGAGATAATTTCAGAAAACCACAGCTTTGTGTCCTCTAAAATCATCTGCAAAGCGTGGCCCTGTTCAGAGGTTTAGGTATCTGGAATGCTTTCTTCTGTCTTCTCCTGAGCTACACGTGGGAGTCTGTGTTTCCTTCTCATTGATGGTTAAATTCATAGCCTCCCTTCCTTCCTGCGACAATAACCTGCCATCTGTCTTCTTTCTGACCTGCTGGGGACTCACAAAAACATTTGTTCTCTCCAAAGCACAGCACTTGGGGACAATGTTGGGAGGGAGGGTCGTGGAACGTTTATTGCTTTCCTTCTGTTTTGCTTTCTCCACATTCTCCTCTTGCTGTCTAAGTGGGCACCAGCAGAGCCCAGGCCTGTACTTGCCCCCCCACTCTGTGTCAGCCCCCAGAGTCGGGTTGTCAACAGGACTATGACACAGAGCCATCCTGGTTGTGATTTATCTTCACAAGTTGCCAGATCACTCCTGGTAGTGTGTCTGTGCTCAGTGAATAATGAGAGAGACCCAGCATCCATCTAAGGGCAAAACAATGTGAGCAGTTACATTTAAATTTAGCTGCTTTTTTCCCTCCTCAGCGTCTTTCTTATTTTCAGTGGGGAAAGCAATGCTTTTGTGGTAAATACCCAAATAATTGTGTCACATCGATGGAGGATCGTTTCTCACCAGAGCGGAAGCTTGCCACATATCCGCTGTCATTCTGCAGTTGCACACTCTGCTCTAACTCTGGTCTCTTAATAGCAATTTCACTGGCCCTGCAAAAGAGACTCATTTCAATGGCTGCCGATTAGCTATAGAGAGCCAGGTTATTGCGCTGGTAATGCAATCTGTATATTGCAAGAACCCACAATCCCCATATTAGGCAACATTTGGGATCTATGTATATCTCCCCGATAAGCAATGAAGGGAGGATGAGACACATAAATACAATCTCCATCTGGTGTGAAGGAGTCAGTGTGGGAAAGGAAGGGTGAGGACGGGCAGATCTGACACTGACACTTGCTCAGCCACTAGCCATCTTAGCCATTTGGTGTTGGCTGACTTCGGCAGGTAAACCCTGTACCTGCTGCCTCATCTCTGCAATGCTTCCTCTCACCTATCCACCAGGTTCCTGGGAAGGTGTGGCCCACCAGCTTTCCATGGGCAGCTATCGATGTGCTTCTAGAACATGATCTCCACGCAGAAGGGGGTGAGATTTTCCTTCCCCTGGATTTGAGCCTTCTGTGTCTCTCGTATCAAGGGCGTGGAGTGGAAAGACTCTGTCTTTTGGGTGGAGGATGTGAAGCTGCAGGAGCGTTTGCCTTGGCACGTGAAGCCTTCGCGAGAGCCCTCATGCATCTACGCCGCCATGCAGAGAGGAAGTCCAGCTTCACAAAGAAGCCCCGTGTGGGCATTCCAGCCACCAAACCATGGGTGTCCTGCCACTAACCAGCCTTCACCACCACCAGTCCCCTGAGAGAAGATACTGCCCATCACTGCAACAGCCAACAATCAAGACCAGCTCATCGCCAGCGATTCTCTTCCCAGGGGAAAGCCCGACACCGAGAAGCAGAGCAAGGGTATATCCCTCAGTGCCCTGCTCGGCTTCCTCCTGTGCACTATCGGGCAGCTCGAGGTCACTAGGTTTTGTGCGAAGTTGTGAGGCAGTAATATTCATAGGAAAAGCACACTTGGAAAGCAAAACTTCCTCACAGAGAATGGCACAACTCAGAGGTGTGCGTTAGTCTCATCTTTGAATTGGGGTTGGCTGTGGGGATGAGGTGATACGCTACCTCCATTGGCAGAGGCAGGACGGAGTGGACCTCTTCGGCTTCCATATGCTCACCCGTGCATGTGAGGGAGGTTTGAGGCCAATTGGACAAAAATGTGTCCGCCCTGCCTCAGGGTGCTGGGATGTGCTGTTTTTGTTTTGAGGGGACACAGAAGAGTGTGTGCCGTGGGAATGGCATTCACTTTCCCATCTCCTGCCATCAATTAAGGAGCCAATTACAAGAGTGAATAGACGAATGATCGGAACTTCAACCACCCAACACTTGTAGTGTGAACCCTGTATGGAATGTATCTGGCTCTTATCCCGGTGGGTTCTTCCTCTCCTCCTCCGACCTGAGGGATGAGATGGATGAGTGCAATGTTGCCTCATGGGTAAACTATTTCAGAGGCAGATGGACATTCTAGGAAGTAGAAATATTGGCTTTCAGACTGATGTCCTTTGGTGTGAAGAACAGGGAGGGGGTTAGAGGAGAGGCAGAAAAACATGACACGGGAACAGAATTGTTTCCTAATTCAAAAAAATATATCTGAGTTTTCCACCAGGCCCTGTCAGCAGCTCTTCAAGAAGCCAAGCTTATTTTAAATTTTATTTAAATCAACAAATTGTACACACTTGACTATGGAAACAGAACCCAGGGAAAACACAAGCTGCCTTAGCAGAGGAACGTCTAATAAACATTATGCTACTCGGAGATATTTGCTGGTTAATCGCCCCATGAAAGGACACATTCAGCCAAAAGATGTCAGATAACATCTTGCTGGAAGCAGCGGTGCCAGCCTGCCTGGCTGTGGAGTTCACAGAGCTAGTCCCCACCCCTTCTCCCCATTTGCCTTTTGCTTAGAATATCCAGCCTGGAGGGGCTGGCTCTTTGGGCCACTCAGAAGAAAAGCAGTCAATCATGACTGTTGATCAAATAGCAACAGTGACAGCACTATGAACTTGTGCAATCCAGTGAGAAAGTGACTGTAAAATCTCTAGAATCTCAATTTCAAGATGGCGGAAAAGAGCATGGAAGACAGCACTGGGCTCTTCTGTGTGAGACTACCTGTCCCCAAGTTCGTCCTTCCTCTTTCCCTTTCACCTTCTCTCTCCTTCGCCTTCTTCTCCCTTGATCTTTCCCTCTCCTTCTCCACCTCTCCTCTCTCTACCTGTACGAAGGTTTAAATTCAGGCCTCATGCTCACTGAGTTGGCTTGCATGGTTGGTGCTCTACCATTTAAAACATGCCTCCTCCAGCCCTTCTTTTTGTTGTTAATTGGACATAGTCTTACAGTCTTTTCTGAGTAGGCTGGCAGTTTTTTTTTCTTTCTTTCTATTTTTTTGGTCAGCCATGGGCTTGAATGCTGAGCCTGGGGCACTGGGCCTCAGCTCTTCAGCTCAAGGCAAGCACTCTACCACTTGAGCCACAGCGCCACTTCCGGTTTTCTGGTGGTTAATTGGAGATAAGAGTCTCATGGACTTTCTTGCCCAGGCTGGCTTTGAACTGTGATCCACAGATCTCAGCCTCCTGGGTAGCTAGGATAACAGTCTTGAGAACTAGCACCCAGCTAATAGGCTGGCTTTGAACCTTAATTCTCTGGTTCTCAGCTTCTTGAGAAGCTAGGATTACAGGTGTGAGGCGCTGGTGTCTGGTAAAATGCCATTTTCTTATTGGCTGCCTCTCCTTCATTTCACACACTAAGAAACGACACAGTGGCCAGGTTGATGGAACTCCACACACGAGCAAGGGTGGTTTCCTGGCCTCTGCTCTCTGAGGATGGAACCCATCAACTGCTTGGCATTTTAAGTCTGGTATGCAAGTTCTGAGCTAAGTTACAAGGGGAAAGGAAAACACTATATTATATTTCCAAGGTTAGGAATTATAAGGTAGGCGGGGTGGGGAGGGGGAGGATAGGAAGGGATGGGAAGGGATGGGAAGGGGAAACAAAGGAGGAGGCAACAATGCTTGATAAGAAATGTACTCATTACCTTGCCCATGTAATTGTAACCCCTCTGTACAGTATTTTCACATTAAAAATTAAAAAAAAAGAAAAAGTTTCTAGAGTAGAATTGGAGGGGGAAAGACAAGACAAGTGTTTGAAAGGCAAGTGTTTAGGAGGTGTTGTGCAGCACAGTGATTGATGTAGGTCTTCTCTCCCAGCTGAGAAGGTTCTGTGGAATCTACCTGACTTGCTGACACACTGAGAAAGGAGGTAGGCAGCATCTCAAAGTAGATAAAAAGAGAAAGCAGAGTTAACCTATTAGACAGTAACTTTGGCGGGGGAGGCTACCCTGAGTTCTTTTCTTTAATTCTGTCAACACAACAATTTAGAAACCACCAGAAGACTTCATTTTCTATTACATGGTAGCTTTGACACAACGTTGTTTACAGATGCTCTTTACGTATGGAGGACACCAGTCATTTCTTAAATGAGTTACATTTCCTCCATTTGTTTGTTAACTTCGGTTTTTCCCTATGAAAATTCCTTTCTAAAAATATTTGTATATTGGGCTGGGAATGTGGCTCAGTGGTAGAGTGCTTGTCTACCATGCATAAAGCCCTGGGTCTGATTCCTCAGTACCACATAACTAGAAAAAGCTGGAAGTAGTGCTGTGACTCAAGTGGTAGAGCCACATATATACAAATAGACACACACACATACACACACACACACACACACGTGTGTTTTGTAGAGAAAAAAATCAGAAATGTCTCAGCACAACCAGGAATGGCATTTACTTCCCACTTACCAAAGACTTCAAAGCAGAAATTGTGGAAATATTTTCTTAAAAAGTGGTTTGATGGTGAGGGGAGAAAAAAAAAGCATTTGGTTTTCTCCATAGCAGTCATCAACTGTCCTATTCCAATTTCACCCTTTACCACTGCGACCACTGCCAGATGCTACACTGGGAGCGTTTATTCATATAAAAAGAACATTAAGGTTTAAAAAGATATTCCTGGCCAACTGCAATCTGATTATTGATGGATGAAGAAACAAGGAAGACTTTCTTTCTGTCTTTTCTAAAACCTTTGTTTCTAGCCAAAAAGGAGGATCTGAGAGCCCTGGGCTGAATCAAGGATGCCAATGCATTATGGATTTGTTTACGTATGGACAAGTTCAGTGTCGGATGGCATTATCTCAAAAGAGGGAGCAGAAGGAACAGACGTGCACACACGCACATGCATGCATGCATGTGTAAACACATGCACACACATACCTACACACACATTTGGAGTTCTTTTCATATGTTAAACAGTATGTTATTACTTGAAGGTTTGTGGTGATCTTTTAAAGTTATATATTATGAGATCTAAACTTAGGTTCTGTCAAAAAGCTAATAGCAAACAGTTGAAAGAGTAAAAAAAAATATATATATAATTTATCTAAAAGAAAAATTCATCTAAAATTAAAAAAAAGATAGGGTGTGGGTGGAGTAGCTTGGAGAAGTAGGAAAATAAAAAGCAGATGGCATACTTAAGCCTGACATATTGATCATTTCTTTAACTATAAATGGTCTAAACACTTCAATGACATGTGATAGATAAACAAGCAAAACTATCTATGTGTTTCTGTAGAAATTCCTTGAAATATAAAGATTCAGACCAGTTGAAAGTCAAATAATGGCTAAAGATATACCATGCAAGTGGAATTAAAAAAAAATAACCTAGAGTGTGTCAATTAGAAGCATTTAAAATTGACTTCACATACAAAGAAGGATTTTTTAAAATAAATAAATAAACTGTTCATTAACAGGGCAAAACAATCCTAAATAAATATGCACCTAATAGGAGTTTCAAAGCACACAAAGCAAAACTGTCAGCGCCAGAAGGAAAACCAAACAGCTAGAGCCAGAGACTTCGACGCTGCTCTGGCTCCTTGAAAAATAACATAAAATTAGTAAACCTCTTGCTAGATTTATTATGAAGAGCAGAAATGAACTTCCAGTATCAGGGTTTTAAAGAGAAGAAATCCCTACAGACCCTTCAGACATGAAATAGATAATAAGTGAATATTATGAATAACTTTATGCCAATCAAGTTGACAACTTCGAGTAAGTGGACAAATTTCTTGAAAGACACAAATTACCTAAAGTGGCATAAGGAGACATAGAAAAATCAGAATAGCCCTAAATCTATTAAAGAACTTGAATTTGTAATTAAAAACCTTCATAAAGCAAACTCCAGGCTCAGATGATTTCACTTATAAATTCTGTAAAATATTTAGGGAATAAATACTGCTAATCTTACATACACTTAGCAAATAGAGGGAAGAACATTTGACAACTCAGATTTTGAGAACATCAATACCGGGACACCAAGAGCAGACAGACATGATAAGAGAGTAACCCTGTGGATTACTATCTTATAATGCAAAGATCAACATTCTGAACAATATTTTCAAATGGAATCTATCAATGCCTATAAAAATGCAACATGAGAAAGTAGAGATTAACCCCACGAGTGAGAGTTAGTTTATCCTTTGAAAATTGATGTATTTTACAATATAAAAGGATAAAGGGGGGAGAATCATGAATCAAAAATATGTAGAAAGATCATTGGACTTGAACTCAGGACCTCATGCTTACTTGGTTGGTGCTTTTTTGTCTAGACTGGTTTCAAACCTTAATCCTCCAGATTTTAGCTTCCTGAGTAGCTAGTATTACAAGTGTGTGAATCATCTACACCTGGTTGTGAAGGTGGTACTTGTTCATGATGAATTCTTTGCAGATGGGAATAAGAGAAGCTTTGGTCAGCTGGAAAAGAGCCACATAGGGCTGGGTGCAGTGGCTCACATCTGTGATCCTAGATACTCACAAGACAGAGATTGGGGGAATTAGAGTTCAAGGCCAACCTGGGCAAAAAAGTAAGATCTGATCTCAACCAACAAGTTAAACATGGCAGTTCATGTCTGGAAGCCCAGCCATGTGGGAGGAATAGGAGAAGAATCTCATTTTGGGCAAAAGTGCAAGACTCTACCCAAAAGAATAAAGCAAAAAAATAAAATCCACTAGAGATATAGTTCAAGTGATAGAGCACCTACGTAGTCCTGAGTTCAAAGCCCCATTACCACCAGGCACCAGTGGCTCATACCTGTAATCTTAGCTACTCAGGAGGTAAAGGTCTGGAGGATCATGGTTTGAGGCCGAAATGAGCCTGGGCCGAAATGTTCCCTAGACTTCATCTCCAAAATAGCCAACAAAGGGCTGAGAAGGTGGCTCAGTGGTAGAGCACTTGCCTTGCATGCACAAGGCCCTGGGTTCGATTCCTTAGCACCACAGAAGCAGAAAAAACCAGCAGCTCAAGTGGTAGAGCGCCTACCTTGAGCTGAAGAGCTGAGGGACAGCGCCCAGGCCCAGAGTTCAGGCTCCATGACCAACAACAACAACAAAAGCCAGCAAAATACTGGGCTGGAGGTGTGGCTCAAGTGATAGAGTACCAGCAACCAAATCAAGCAAGTCTGAAGCCCTAAGTTCAAACCTGACACTTTTCTTGCCAAAAACCCCCCTCACATTATTACCAATATATAAAGAGACATGGAGGAAAAATCCAAAACTCTAACACTCACACTAAATGGAGCAATCCTGATCTTACTACTCTGTTCAAATGTTCCCGAGGTCTTCGTGTAATAAATCAAGGGGAAATAATAAGAGCCATACAGCCTGGAAAGGAAAAACTCTTGAACTATCTTGATTTGTAGACTATATGGTTATGAACATAAAAATGCTAAGAACTTGCAAATTAATTTATTCAAGTCCCAGGCAGCAAGGTTAATATACAAAAATCAATTGCACTTCTGTATGCTACCAACAAACAATTGGTAAATGCTATTTAGAAGTATGATTCACAAGAGCATGGAAACTGAAAAAAAATAAATTTAACACACCATGTACGGGAACTACAGCCTGACAACTGTAAATACAGGAGAGACATTAAGAGGAAATAAGCAAAGGGAAAGACATAACAAGCCTTGGAAACTTCCATACTCCTGACAATAAGCTAATATTCCAAATAAAGAGAGAACTCAATAGCAAGCCAAATAATCTGATTTTGCAAAATGAGTGAAGGATCTGAACAGATATTTCTCAAAGGAAGACACACAAAGGTCAACAGACTTATGAAAAAAATTACCCAACAGACCCAGGCATCAATAGCCACAATGAGCTCTCATTGAGCTGCTACAAGAGAGAAACGAACAGTGTTGTGAGATACAGGGAAAGCAGCGTGTGTGTGTGTGTGTGTGTGTGTGTGTGTGTGTGTGTGGAGTCCACTATTCATTTCTTGGGGTCTATGATGGACCACTTGTAGCTGCAGAAGTGACTCCTCGTGACCTCATGAAGAACACAACTGGAAATTTTGTCTAAAGCAAAAATATGACATCATTCCTATAACATACAACATACCCACACACACACGCACATGCGTGCACATGGAGTCAGGTGGCCCTTTAAAATAGACTTCAAATGACCAATTGTGCTCACCTTGAGTGATAAAATGGGTCATTTTAATTTTTATCCCATTGCATGTGAGGAGACCCCAAGAGTTTATATCCTATCACTTTTGCCATTGCAGACATTACGGGTTTCATATATACACACACACACACACACACACACACACACACACACACACACACACACACACACACACACACACACACACACACACATATATATCATTTTCTTTGAGTAGTTGCACAGAGAGGTTACCATTCAACAAGTCCATTTGTGAATATACCCCATCTTGATCGATATCTCTCCTTTTCGACCTATTTTCAACTCTGTGATGGCATGAAAGAAGCTCCACTCTCTGTGGTTCCAGAAGCTTCATCTGTCTCCCAAAACCTTCCTGAAGTTGCAAGGTGGGAAGAGGAGTCTCCCGTTTCCTGGGCTGTGTGTGTCTGCCAACGCACTGGTGGCAGGTTACCCAGCCTGGCCCCTGGGAGGACCCAAGGCCCCAGGAAGGAAGAAGAGAGCTGTGGGGCCCAGAGAGAATGAAGATCTGTGGATGTGACATTTCCTGGGAATCAGCCTGTCTTCGTTCCTTCCACAATTATTCACTATCTTGTTTACAAATGGGAAATAGCATTCCACTGTGCCGTGTCTTCCAAGAGACTGAAGTTAATTTGAAATAATCCTCCAGCAAAAGCGGCAATAAAAGCATCTGGAACGCCCTGTTGCCGTACCCTCTGGCTACTGACACGACATTATTGATACACAAATCAAAGCTGACTGCTCTGGAAACAGTGAGTCCCTGGCAGCCCCGAGCTTTCAGGAGAGGAGCTTGGAGCTGTGCCTCCTTAGCTCAGCACCGGGGAACAAGGTGCAGTCTCCAACCCTTTCTGCATCATCAAAGGCCAGTGTGCGCACTACAGAAACGTCACCCAAAAGCCTTCTCTGTGTATGATTCAGTGTACATCGATTTAAGAGGAAAGAAAAGTGAAGTCTGGAGACACCAAGGAAGCCGGAAGCATTGTCAGGAGATGTCACCCGCATACACCTGTAGAAAGAAACCAAACCATCTCCAGCCTGAACTTCTCACTGTCGCAGGCACTTTCTTGAGAACACATACGGGACCTATACTTCGTGATTCCTTCTTTCATGCTGCCCAGCCGTGGTGTGCACTCAAGAACTCCCGCAAAGCCTGCCTTGCCCCTGTTCTTGAGCCTTAGCCCGTTTAAGTCACACGCACAAGCATTTCCACTGCTCTGAGTCAGGTATGCAAAGAATCGCTCTTCCTACTCCCTGAAACTTGCGTTCAGCCATATGGCACGCAAATAATCGGATGGACAGGGTGTCAACATAGAGGAGGGGATAATGACCCAAGGTGGGGTGGGGGGAAGAGGCTACTTTAGTTGCTGGGTACTATGGGCCTAATTGTGCTCACCCAGTGCATTGCTGTCTCCACCCTCGGTCCCTGTGGCTGTGACACTTACAAGCAGGATCTTGTGGCTGTAATAGACATAAAGTGATGTTTGTGGTATTTTATATTTTGGTTTTTGCTGTTTTTTTTCTATCTCTGACCTCTTTTGCTCAAGGCGAGTGCTCTACTAGGTTGAGCCACAGATCTATTTCTGGCTTTCTGGTGGTTCACTGGAGTTAAGAGTCTCACAGACTTACCTGCTTGGGCTAGCTTTGAACTGTGATCCTCAAAGCTCAGCTTCCTGAGTAGCTAGGTGACAGGCATGAGCCACCAGTGCCTAGCCAGAAAAAGAATCTCGACAATGACATGTCATACCAGAAACAGGTGGAAACATTGATTCAGACTTGGAAAACACTTTGTTATCCAAAGGACTATTCTGGGGGTGGTTTAGAAGTTTTGTTCTGTCAAAAGTGGGTCTACAGGGAGTCTCAAATCTGTTTTGAATGACATTCAGCTAGAGGCTCCTCTCCAACGATGCTAGGAGGCTTGCTGCAGGCCTAAGAATCTGTGAGTTAGTTTCTGAGAACCCGGGCACTGGAGGGCGGGTGAAAGTTTGGAGAGTGAGCTCAGAGCAACGGATGGAGATCAAAGTACAGATGGCTGGAGTGGTGCCATCACTTAAGATTCAAAGAGCAGAGACATTTCTGGAGGAAAAGGCAACACCTGTGACAATTGGAAGAAACCTGGATAGTGGCCGGAGAGTTGGAGACTCTCCCAAGTGTGTTAGGATGTCATTAAGAATACTCTGGTTCCTCCGTGATGACCTGTGGGAGGGACAATACATCAGTCATCACAAAAGCCAGGTGAGAAAATAATACAGAAGGGTCCTGTCCCGAAGCTGATTGGTGAAGGCTTCTTAGAACCTTGGTGCAGTCATTACAGATATGTGGGAAGGGTGGGGCAGCACTCATTGCAGCACATAACCTGATTCCATACCGCCCGCGAGTGAAGAACAGTCTGTAACATGCACACATACACCTGTCTATTATAGACCTGAAGAGCAGTCTGTAATATACACGCATACACCTGTCTATTATAGACCTGAAGAGCAGTCTGTAATATACACGCATACACCTGTCTATTATATACCTGAAGAATAGTCTGTAATATACACGCATACACCTGTCTATTATATACCTGAGGAGCAGTCTGTAATATACTCGCATACACCTGTCTATTATATACTGGAGGAACAGTCTGTAATATGCACACATACAACTGTCTATTGTATACCTGAGGAACAGTCTGTAATATACACGCATACACCTGTCTATTATATACCTGAGGAACAGTCTGTAATATACACGCATACACCTGTCTATTATATACCTGAGGAACAGTCTGTAATATATACGCATACACCTGTCTATTATATACTGAGGAACAGTCTGTAATATGCACACATACACCTGTCTATTATATACCTGAAGAACAGTCTGTAATATACACACATACACCTGTCTATTATATACCTGAGGAACTGTCTGTAATATACATGCATACACCTGTCTATTATATACCTGAAGAACAGTCTGCAATATACACACATACACCTGTCTATTATATACCTGAAGAGCAGTCTGTAATATACACACATACACCTGTCTATTATATACCTGAAGAACAGTCTGTAATATACACACATACACCTGTCTATTATATACCTGAGGAATAGTCTGTAATATACACACATACACCTGTCTATTATATACCTGAAGAGCTGTCTGTAATATGCACACATACACCTGTCTATTATATACCTGAAGAGCTGTCTGTAATATATACACATACACCTGTCTATTATATACCTGAGCAACAGTCTGTAATATACACACATACACCTGTCTATTATATACCTGAAGAGCAGTCTGTAATATGCACACATACACCTGTCTATTATATACCTGAAGAACAGTCTGTAATATACACACATACACCTGTTTATTATATACCTGAGGAACAGTCTGTAGTATACACACATACACCTGTCTATTATATACCTGAAGAGCTGTCTGTAATATGCACGCATACACCTGTCTATTACATACCTGAATACTCGTAATTTCAATCATGAAAAATATCAGAATTTTTTTTCAAAATGATATTTCAGTATCGAAACAGCAAATATTCAAAGGGATTGTTTTTGACTTGTGAACATCCTATGAAATCCTAAATTTGATCCATGAAGTTTATTACAAGAGACCAAAACCAATCCACGTAGACACTGTATTGTCCAGAGCTGTGTGAAGGTAGTGTTGATTCTTTGAGACAGAGAGCTCATATCTCACCATGCCTACGCAAGCTAAGTAAAGTGAGATACGACTAGGTATTATTATCTTTGCTTCCAGAGTACTGTTCAGGACCAGAGGTTTGGTGGAACACCCAAAAGAGAAAATCTAAGTCTTCATCAAACTTTTTTTAAGTTCCATATTTTTAAAAATTATCTCTAAGTAGTGGTACAAAGGGGCTGCCATTGAACGAAGTACTTTATCAATACAGTGCATCTTGACCCATGTCACTTGACCCTTTTGACACTGTCACCCATCCTTCCCACCCCAAGGGATCCCTTATTCTTCTTAATTTTGTTGAATTAATTAATTGAATTCTGGACTGTGTTCTGCCCCATTCTCTTCATTCATCTGCCCCTCTCCCCTTGGCCCCGCCCCACCCTTTCCAAGTACCTGCTTGTTGAACTTTGACTTGCCTTTCTGCGGAATGTAAGTTCTCCCTTGAAGAGGCTGTGTCTGCTTGTGCCTGTGGTTAGTAAATATCAAAGTTCAGAATTTGCTTGTGAGTTCTGGAGTTAAGATCCAACCCTTTTCTCTAATTGCTGGCATTAACCAAAAGAATGCAATTGTTGAGTGATACCTTGGGGGGAACAGAGAGGTCAAGGAGAATATAAGCTCCCTGGCATTTTTATCCCTGCTTCTAGACCTTTCCAAAGACACAATTGCTTTATGGCTCTACACCCGATGAAACACCAAATACTTAAAAAATAAATCCCTTTTGTTTTGCTTAAGCCATGTCGAGTAGATTTGTACCACTTACAACCAAATAAAGTCCTTATTTATCCTCGCCTGATGATCTACAGGAGAGGAAAGAGGTGTTAGAGTTGAAGCCATTCATTTTAAAGAGCCATAAGATCTTCCTGAATTATTTAAGTAACTGTCCACCAGCACTTACAGCCAGTACCTCTCATGCCAAACCCAGAAATCTTAGTTATTAAGGTGACATTTTATAATCTTTGCATTGGACAACGAGACTGAAAACACTGACACATAGGAAGAATACTGCCAGGTAATAAATAACAGCCACCGTGGATCTTTAAGAGAGGTCCAGCCATCATCACGAACCGGAGACAGCCCTCAAGCCTCATCTTTTATTCACAGGTCATCCCAAAGTTCCCGTGGGTGATCAAACAGGCCTCCCCGAGATGCAACCAGGCTTCATGCAGATGCCCTGACCAGGCCCAGGTGCTGTCCTGGGCCTGTGGCCCTGCTGGCTCCTCTGTGTGCCAGCTGCCTTCCTTCCCGGGGGAGTAGGGATGGGGGTGGGGAGGAGGTGTGGCTCTCTCCCAAAGTCACCTTGTTGGCATTTCTTCCCGGTCTCACTCCGGGGGAGGCAGGAGGAGAATGCCCTTCACAATGATATGCCAAGTGTAAACCTTCCTACAAGCCTGTCCCAGTCAGGAGATAAATGGGTCCCTATCTTAAGAGAACTGGCAAGAACCATCAGGTAGGTACTTTACAAGACAAAATATACTCCTCATATGAGGAGTTGGGTGTAACTTTCTCCTGGATCCATTAGGCTCATCAGCATCCCACTTAGCCACCGGTGAGGGCTGCAAAGTGTCCGGCAGTCACATCGCTGCTCGGGAAAGGGCATGTGCATGCTCTCCGCTCTTCGGTGCCACCTTCCACGTGCATGCATCTTTCACCCTCATCCATCTTTTGATGAACGCCACAGTCCCTCGTGGTTCCTGTGGGTTCCTGTGTCCACAGCCCCTGTGGGTTCCTTTCCCAGCTTTCACCTGTGGCAGAAGCCCGTGGGTTTCAAAAGACCATGCTGTGCAGGGTGCCCACGTGTGTGGCACGGAATCCTTACAAATTCAGGCTGTAGCCATGCCAGAGACAAGCCCAGCTGGGTGCTGTGGGGTTTTACACTGACATCAGGGATCCCCCCCCATACACACACCCCCATCTTACTCCACAAACAAGCACACTGCTCAAATTAAGAAAGCCCTTTGTGGAGAGAAGATGGCTGAAAGACCAGGACTTGGAAGAGGTCTTCCTGGCAGCCACTCCTGTAGGGTCAAATGGAAATACTGTCCTTCGACTGGAACCCTGGCTCTGGCCATTCCTGCCCCCCCTCACCATGCTAATATCTGTGGCTTACCTGAGCTGTCCTAAACAAGACAAGGGGGTATCAGATGACTTTAAACACCAATGAAGCTCTTTCTGAATATTAGATGCTTCCCTCTCCCAAACACAAGAATTTCTGATCAAACAAGAACTTTTTCACTTCTCACTAGACCCTCTTGTGTTCCGAAAAGGCAGTAGGGGTGAAAGTTAACCCCCCTAAATCATCTACTGAAGATCACTATTATGAGAATTTGGTGGGGTTTATTTTAGCTCTATTGATTAGTAATGAGAGATACTACCAAAAACTGGCATTTCCATTTCTCTAGTTCCTGTGTGTCTTGCAGCAGGCATCACTCCACGTCTAACGTAGATCCGCGAAAATACCCAACGGAGAGGTGCTGGGTAAGGATGGAAGTCACATTGGAGTAAGCTGCTTGCAGGACAGGGAGCCTCGGGAAGAGCCTGGGGGTCCCTGTGTGTTTAGCTGATGGTGCACTGCTGCACAGCCCCGCTCTGTGCTCCGTGTGCACACAGAGGAGAGAGGGTGCGGAACTCATGCACACACATGAACAGCTGTACACAATGGCCGTGACTCCTGGGCGCATTGCGATATCCAAGTGAGGGTGCAGAGGACCCCATGCCTTTGTCTCCCCCATTTGGTGATTTTCTAACTTGCCCTTGTTGTGAAGGGAAATGCAGTACATGCAGCACGGTGGACAGAACTCCAGATAGACAGAATCACTTGCGTTCACATGTCATTGCAGGCACCAGGCACTCACAGGGTTTACATTGAAATCAGAAACATTTGTCTCAGAAATCCCATAAACAGGGGAGTCATGGCGTCAGCACTGGCCAGGCTCTAAGCACGTGTGTGCACGTGTATGTGCATGCGTGTTCCTGTGATGACACCACCTTAAAAGGCTGGGGGTGTGAGGTATAGCTCCCGAAGGAAGTAGATGGTTCTTAGTGGGGACATAATAGATGGGAATGCAACAACTCAACGCACCCCTCTTCACCCCAGAAGAGAGCTTCTCCCTCAAGGGAGTGGCATGACACTATCCATTACCTGTCCCCGCCTCTCTTGTGATGAGTCCTGTGACTGGGTCCTAGTCAGTGGAAGCCACTGGCACAGTGGTCTGGGAAGATTCTCCCTCCTGTAGGAGAGCGGGGAGCCAGGCTGGGCTTTGTCTCCTCCTCAGTCAGGCACTGTGGCTTGAGCTGGGGCAGCGGTGTACAGGCTGGCCGTGCCACCCTGTCTAGGGCCTCGGGAATGGGAAGGCCGAGTTCCAGATGAAGAGGTTCAATCTCTTGACCTTGATACAGAGTTGCAGCTCTGTGGGCTGCCCGCTGCTACTTCTTGCTGTGTCTTTAGCAAGTTTACTTCGGTTTTCAGGCTGAAGACAAAAATGCCTTCTAGGCTTTGACCCATGGACCAGGGTTTCTTGACCATGTTTTCTAAACCAACCTAGTAACTCTCTGCAGAGTTCTTGTTAAGCAAGAGGAGTTTTAAAAAATAAAGAAAACGAAACAAAAAAACAAACAAACTAGGTTTTAAATTAAGTCAGATAGTCTGTTTCTGGCAACTAAGAAATCCACCAGTGCTGTTCTGGCATAGCTATTCTCTCAAACTTGTTCTGTCCATTTCCCCAGAAAAAGGACATTCTTTCCTCAAACTGTGGTTGCTGCTACCATCTCTGAGTGGCAGGATTGGAGGGAGGGGCAGATGGCTATGGAAAGTGAAGGACAAGGGTATTTTATATATACTGTGCAGAAGACGGTTTTATTTGATCTATCCTAAACATTTGACAAATGACATCACATCATTCATAGCCTTCTGCCTAAGTTACTTGGGGCCCTTGGTTTCTTATCTTGGAGATTTCTTTATTTTGATAACTACAATCCTCAGTACTCATTTTGGTGGCTATGTGAATAATCCTCTGTGTGTCTGTCTCCCAAGGGTAGCCATTTAGATTTTTTTAATCTCTTATGGTTCTAGGCCGAACACACTCATTTTTCTACATGAGTCCTGGGTGTACTGTTTTAAAATATATTTTCTGTAACATAGCTACCCACAAGTGAACTTTCAGGTCACAGAGGATACACATTTTTAAACTGGATCAGATATATTCAAATTCTTTCTAGCATATTGCTATTCCCAGTAGTAACATACAAGAGTAGGTATGATTCCTTGACAATATTTGATATTGTCAGACATTTAAATTTTGTTAATCTCAGGGATATAAGATGGTAGACAATTACAGTCCTCATTTGCATGTCTCTGATGGGAACTTTCTGTGAATTGTAGCTACTCTTAAGTACTTTTGATGTATTAAAGGTATTTCCATAATCAGTCCATCCAATAGGCTCGTAAGAGAAACATGGCTGCCATATTTTTAAAGATCTGCTCTCAACGACACATTCTAAAACCTATGCCCATTGGCTCTGCAGCTATCTACTCTCCTTTCTCCATGTCAACAGCAGGGCAGGTCCATATTACAAGGCCACGTGGCACTTACATGAGCTCCTTTGCAAATCTAAGAGCTAAACTCACTTTACCCCAGTGTGCAGCACAGGTCTGTACATGCAGCAGGTGTGTGGTTTTGATGGCAGAGAAAACAATAGTGAGAATAACCCCCTACTGGGTTTCACATAGATTGGAAGCTGTGTGACTTAGATGCTTGCTTTCTTTGTGGGATTAAGTTTTATGCAGGCTAAAATCTTGTGAATGCAATCATTCTCATTCTACTGGCGTGTCCCTTGCAATCTGGAAACTCTCTCTCTCTCATTTCCATTCTGGTCTACTTCCCCCCTCTCTTTTGGTCTCTGTATCTCTTAGTGTCTCTCTCTTTTTTTCTCTCTTTTTCTATTCCTGACTTCTCTCTGTCTTTGTGTTTCTCTTCTCTCTCTCTCTCTTTCTCTCTCTCTCTGTCTGTCTGTTTCAGTCTCTCTCTGATGAAACTCAGGTTTTGTTGTGGGTTTTAACCTTCAGGGATGAATTTGTTTGGAATATGGCTCATGAGAACCTGGTGCACTGATGAGCTACTCCTGACCGGCGTAGAGCAATAACCAGACAGCGTTCCTTGGGGGTGGATGATTTTTGTCAACAGCCTGGACTCACTTTTATTTTAAACTGGACACATCTGCTGAGGGACTTGGCTTTATCATTCAAAAACTCTCCACAGGGCTGTCCGGCATGGACTGTGCTGGCTTTGATTTAGGGTTGTGTCCCAGTTGCCTGAACAAGGTCTAGGGATTCAGAGACTCTATAATACACTCCGGATTAGTCATTCGGTGAGCAGGTGAGTATTTGCTTTTGCAATTGTGCCTAAATAATCTAGATGGCTATAAAAACAGTGAATTCAGCTGCTTGTGAATAGTATGGATATTTGAGCTTTTGTGCCGTACCAATCCCCAGCAATATTTTTTTTGTATTAAATACTATGAATCCACTTCACCTGTCAGCACTATTCAAAACACAAACTGCTGTATGAATAGCAAGGATGTTCTGGGATCTTTCCGATGATTACTGTTGCTAGGAAAACCACTTCCTGATATCTTTGTGCTTGCTGGATGTGTATCTCTTTGTGTACGGCTTACAGTGACAAGCAAATTCATAGCAGGGTATTGGGGAGGAATTGGAAAAGTTTAGAAATGTTTAAAGAACCCTGCTTAAAGTTAAAAAGGGGATGTCATCTAAAATAATAGTTCAGAGTTATGGCTGCCTTTTTGCAGAGGATTATAGCTATCAAGAGGAGAGCCACGGAGCTGTTTGCGGATGGCGGTGCGGGCTTCAGGCCACCTCAGAACTGGGTTATGCTTTTTTTCTCTTTTTTTTTGGTGCCCGAGGAAATGATCGTCTTCTGCTCTTAGTGAATATTATGCCAATTATTGTTTCTACGGTGTCAGCTCGGCTTAAAGTTGCATTTGGACAAGACTGATGGGAGGGGACCCAGTGAATTCTCCTGGGGGACGGAGCTGGAATGAAATTGGAGCCAGGTGAGACAGGCTCATTTATCCACATAGGATAAGACAATCTTCCCAGCCATGCAGATGCACTGACGGAGGTCTTCCCATCCCAGAAGCAGCCAGGAGGGCCCAGGAGCTAACATGGTCTTGGCTGTAGCATCTGGCACAAGAGCCTCTCCCAAACTATGTATGGCACAAAGCTGGGGGGGTGGTGACACCCCGTCAAGCTCAACCCCGAGCGAGGGTCAGGAGCTGTCTCTGAAACTCACAGGGCGACCTGGTTGCTGAGGGCCTTAGGCAAGTATTTCAACCACTTTGGGCCTCTTCATCTTCATCTTGCAAGATGAGGATGAGTGTTTTCCTTGTTTAAAAAAATTGACATGAGAGTACAATGGCATACAGTCATGTGGGCAAAAAAAAAACCCCGAAACTCATAAGAGCACCTGCCATTTGTGAGCTGTTACAGTAAAGACTCAAGAAAGACATCTGCTTCCCTGTCTAGTCCCCCCATCTTGCTGGATCTAAACATCAGGCGGTACCCCGACTTCTCATGGTATGATAGCCTAGGTAACCATGGATGATTTAAGTAAGCCAAACAGCCTTCCTGGCCTGGGTCGAACAAGAACAGGAAAGAGGAAACTGAGGCTCCAAAAAGGATGATTGCCTTGCCTACAGTCCTCCCCAAACCAAAACAGGACAGAGATCAACACTCCACACAGGTCTTCGGGATTTTTATCCAACACTTGTCCACTGAACAGAACCATCCAAGGACTTCAAAGGCAGATACAGGGTGAGCACAACAGTGGTCCAAGTTATTTCAGTCACGAGGAGCTTTATTCTTGTCTGACACCCCCACCTGAGCTTGTCACTGACATTCATAGCCTGACTCCAGGAAAAGCTGAGGTCAAAGGTGTCCAAAACTAGAGCATGCAAGTAGAATATGAGCAAGTGTCTTGTCGTAGGGGGTCTTTGGTCTATATTTAAATTCCCCAGAGAACAGAAAGCACTCCCGTTGTGAACAGTGCATGGTCCTTGTGCATAGTGACAAATGTGATGTCATCTTAATTTTACCATCTAAGATATCACAAACCATAGCTTTCTAAGACTTCGCTTCTGCCAGCTCTACCACAAGCCTGGCATCCCCCGTTTTAAGCCTGATATCTGCATACCACCCCCCATTTTAAGGAACAGAAAAAGTATATTTGTCTGGGGAGGGCAAACTTGTCACACTACCCTCTGCTCTTAGACCCACATCTGACCTGACCACATCTTGTTCTGTTAGAACCTCACTCAGATGGGACATGGAGACTGCACTGTCACTGTTGTGTGATTGTGTGATTATGGAGAGCAAGAATGGGCAGAACACATGAGAGAAGGGCTGGGTAGACTCGAACTCTCTTCCCTTTGGCCTGAGGCAAGAACGGAATCCATTCTCCTGGAGGCTGCAATACTGGGGCAGACAGCACTTTGAGATCGCCTGATGATTGCTGGGAAAGTCAGGACTAAGGCATTCCAAGTCTCCCATCCCCATCCCACGCACAGATGTGAGATTCAGGGCCTCTCATCATGAGACCCTGCCCCTCACCACTGCTATACTGGCACTGAAGAGAAAGAAGGTTGATGGATGGATGGTGCTTGCTGGCTGTCTCTCTTGGGACTGGGGGTGGACCCGAGGGCAATGTGGGCCCCGGGCTGGGCTGGGGCTGCTGTTGGTGAGATCTGCTTTAGCTCATGGCTGCCTGTGAACCTGGCTCTCGGGATGAGTTCTCTCAGAGGAACTGGAGTTAGAGCACACTGTGACCATTGCGCCTTTTATTTTCTCCTACGCCTATGCCCCTCCTCCGTGCTAGGTCCTGTGTGACACATTGTAGAGAAACCTTTTTTGCTTTGTTTTCTTTACAAAGTTCTAACATTAGGACTGCAGCATTTTAAACTAGGATTCCCGGTTTTCATTTGAAAAAAACCTCCTCATGCTATTCTCAGAATCTTTTCCTAAGGGAATTGTCCAACAGTTATCTACAGAGATGTATGTATAGAATGAACTTTCTAAGGTTCTAATTTTTTTTTTAATGGGAAAATATGCTCACCCATTAAGGACATGTATCTGTGTAGGTGTATGTCTGTGTAGAAGTGTTGCATGCATACATGCATACATATGTTAGACACATGGATATGTGCCACACACGGATATGTAGACATTTGCATGTGTACAGTTGTATATATCTCATGTATATATATTTAAGATATTCATGATACATTTAGTCAGATCCACCCTTTCAGTGCACGTTACTAGAAAGCTTCGGAGGATGCATATGAGCTGCCTTCAGTCTCTATTCAGGCAGGGTCGGGAAAAGAATGGATGGAGATGCAACCTGCAGACAATAAACATTTTACAGACAGCAAACACATACGTAGTTGGTGGCCAGTGCCTGTCCATTCAGGAAGATGTACTGGACCAGGGCAGGGGGGACAAAAACTGAACACTGCTGTACCGCCCATGAGACGGCACTGGCTTGTCCCGACGTGTGAGCTCGCTTTCTTCTTCATTTGCCTGTTGAACTATCTTCATTGAGGTCAATTCACACACAAGATACCAAAACAATTCTTGGAAGCCCAAGGGCCAGTTTCTTGGCTCCAACGAAGCACTTCGTGTGGCAGGGGGTATGGATAAACTGTAAAGAAGGCATCAGCCCTCAGAAAGCAGGCCTCTACAGAGTTTGTCCAAGGACAGATGTGCAGGGCACGATGCTTCATTGCAATCTGTCCTTCCTTTGTTTACTCAAATGCTTGAAGGAGCATCAGGGACCAGAAAGCCTCAGAGATACTGTCGGCATCCTCGGCACGAAGCATCATCACCGAGCCCAGAGGCATGGTGGAAATCTATGGATGAGTCCTGGAATCAGCCTCAAATCTACCCCACGCGTGTCTGAAAACGTCCAGCAATTGCCTTTATGGCTCTACACCCTGCTTTCCTCATTTTTGAGATACGACACTCTGCATGTCTCCCCAACCTGTCAGCGGCTCCATCTTCTACACACCAGTCAGTGACACCTGTTTAAATAGTTAGCTGAATTTATATCCATTCAACAAGCATGGTGTGGATGTTGTGTGAACACTGCTAGGCTCAGAGGAGTGAAACCATCATAAAAAAATATATATCCACCTCAGGCCTGTGGAACTTACAATCTGAAATGCAATGATTTGTTTTTCTTTATTTTTAGATATTTATTTATTTATAGCTCTTTGTTTTTTGAGACATTCCACCCCCACAGACTGTGTTCATGCTGCTGCAATATCAAAGTTTACACATGGTTTTCCATTGTTTACAAATTTGAGAAGTTTAGATGTTACAAATATTTCTCTCTCTCTCTCTCTCTCTCTCTCTCTCTCTCTCTCACACACACACACACACACACACACACACATACCATCTCTCTCGCTCTCTGGACATTATGGAGATAAATTTGCATGTCATGTAATTGACCTGATGCCTTTTCCTGACTGCTAGAAGAAGGTGAGGGTTGGGATTAGCGCAGAAGAACACAGAGCTAAAATCTTTGCATACCTATGCTATGTCCTTTCTTATTATAACGCCCTTCTGTCGATGCCAAGGTCAAAGCAGACTTCTTGAGCCAGGTGTGATGGCCCACGTCTGCCATGCTATCTAGGTGGGAGGCAGAGATAGGAGGATTACAGTTCAAGGATAGCTTGTGCAACAAACATGCACAAGACTCCATCTGAATGCACATCTGGGCACCCTGGTATAAGCCTATCATCTAGTGACCAAGAGAAGCATAAGGGCAGTCCAGGCCAATGTAGACATAAAGTGAGATCTTATCTCAACAAACACACATCACACACACACACACACACACACACACACACATTAAAAAAGTCTAGTGAACTAGCTCAAGTGGCAGAGCATCTGCCTAGCCAGGGTAAAGCCGTGAGTTCAGACCCCAGTGTTACAAAAAATATTTTAAAAAATAAACTCCATTATTCAGCTTTGGCAATTCTATTTTTTTTTTTTTGCTAGTATGGAGGAAGGGTGAGTATCAAAATCAGATCATTTTGGTGATGCATGATCTGTCAGGAGTGTTGGGAGAGGGGAAAGATAATATAACCCACTTACCTCATGGGGACCTCTTCAGAGGTCACTGGTGCACTCCTCTGGGGGCTTTCAAAGGACACAGTGAAGACAAATAGAAGGATCTCATGTAAGTGACTGGAAAGAGCTATCTATCAGTATCTGCAGTCCTCTATCACACCAACGTGCATACCGGAGCACAGAGGCTAGTCGGTGGGTTCCACAGAGGGCGATGGCTGCTGCTGCCTTTTCCGTTGCATGAGAAGGACTTTCTGGAAGGGCTGGGGTCATGAGAGCTACCCTGACTGATGGAAGGAGGCGTGTGTGGAGTCCTGGGGTCAGAGGAGTTTCAGCCCTGGGAGGGGGAGATCCTGCCTGCACGAATGCACTGGGCACTTCCTTCACAGAATCCAACTTCTGTCCCACAGACCCTTTCAATCAAAAGCTAGAGAACTCAGCCAGCTAAACAAACATACAGCTCCCCCACCTCTCCCTCTCTCTCTCTTTTTAAATTGCCCTCCTTTTCCTGGAAGAATGGCTCATGGTGGACACTCTGCCTCAGCCCTGCTGAGGACAGAGCCAGTGCAGAGAGGATCCAAATGCAGAAAGAGCAGGACGACAATGAACCGGAAGCACTGGGGCTCCGCTGGACGCCCGGAGGTGAACACATGAGGACATGGCTCCCTGGGGGTGCCAGACACAGCCCTCCTCACTGGGAGTCCCCCCTCCCTAACAAACACACACATTTCCTGGCAGGAGAGCTGCCTGTCAGCAGGAGCCTGACCTGGAACCCCCAAGCCAGGAGGAAAGTCCATTCAGGAATAGGTCCCAGTTCAAGGACATAAAGAAGGCTCATAAATTGCGTGTGAAAGAAAAGTTATTTTTTCAGTAATTCATTTTGGTAGCAAGTTTTTATGCCTTTGCTTGGATCTATCTGTCCATTTATGGTTTTATTGTCATCTATCTATTTATCTATCTGTCTGTCTGTCTGTCTATCTATCTATCTATCTATCTATCTTTCTATCTTTCATTTAACTACCAGGAACCTATCATCTATCTATCAAATCTATCTAAATCTATCTAGCATCTACCTATCACCTAGGTAAACTAATTTAATCTAGTCTATCATCTATCTATCTTTCTACCTACCATTTATGCTTCATCAATTTATCGCCTACCTATCATATATCTATCTCATCTGTCTTATCTAGCTAATCTATCAGCCTCTTATCATCAATCTAATCTATCATCTATCTAATCTATCACTTATCTAATTTATCTTCTCTCACCTATTTATCATCTACTTAATCTATCTAACCTATCTATCATCTTCCAATCATCTATCTATGTATCTATCTATGTATCTATCTTTCTTTCTTCCTTCCTTCCTTCCTTCCTTCCTTCCTTCCTTCCTTCCTTCCTTCCTTCCTTTCTTTCTTTCTTTCTTTCTTTCTTTCTTTCTTTCTTTCTTTCTTTCTTTCTTTCTTTCTTTCTTTCTTTCTTTCTTTCTTTCTTTCTTTCTTTCTTGCTAGCTATCCATCTATCTCTCTATGAGTCCCTGAAATATAAGCACCATAGGAATAGGGACTTTGTTTTGCAGTATGTTTGGATATGCTTAACTACTAGTTTTCTCAAGAAAAAAGAGGAAATATCCATCATAGATAACTGCCAGTGTTCATGGTGTAAATATTACCACCAGGTCCAGTTTCAGTCCATGAACTTCATACCATTGAATACAGGCTGTGAAAAACATGTGAAACTCACCCTACAAGCTGGTGCAAGTCTGTTCCAGAAAATATCCATTATCTAGAACTGTATCTTCCCATGGTAGGAGCTAGGCTGTGGGTGACTGAGGCCTGCAGAGGCAGGGCAGCGGCCAGGGAGCCAGCAGAGGACTCTACCATTCACACAGTGAGTGAAGCTTCACCGAGCTAGCTACTGGCTACCAGAATTGTTCCTAACACCCAAATTCCTGTGCAAGACTACAATGAATTTGCTAGGAAGATCTTAATTGTTTTACTCTAAAAATCATGCAGATGTATTTTGAACACACTCATTTTTTTCTACTGCAAAAGGTAATTTAATTGCATGGAGATAGAAAATTTAATTAATAGTGCTGTAATTTAACTAGGTGAAAATGCTCCTACTTCAAAATTAGAGTGAACGTCTTTGACATCAGAGCCAATCTTCTACTTAACATTTTGGAAATTTCCTTTCATTTAGATGGGACTTTGCAGATCAAAGTTACTCAGTAAATATCTAGAGATCATTAATTAATATCAATCCACTGCAAACCTTCCTGGCCTACTAAAAACATGACTTTGCAGTAACCAACTCCATTTGTCTGGACTTTAATGTAGCATTCAAGCATCTGTCCACCCACCCACAGAGATTGCCTTCTTCTTCTCTTTTCCTTGTGTGTTTTTTTCATTCTATCTACAAGATTGAGTCTCAAAAAAAAGAGACATCTTTTGCTAATTTTCAGAAGTTGCTTCTGAGGCTTTCGAAAAAATTACTTTTCCTTTTGAGGCAGGGCTAGGGGAGAAAGTAAAAGAGTGGCAGTTCCCTGCTTTCCTTACTGATATTTTTAAAAGGAAAATGAAGATCTAGCCTAAAGTGCTTTCACCAAACAGGAGCAGATTGAAATGGAGAAACTTAATGGATCGCTTTCTGTGAATAAAATGACAGGTAAAATATCTATTTTGCTCACATATTTTTCATTCACCGACAGTTCATTTCAGTAAATATCTTACCACCTGCACTTGTCTATTTTTCCAAGGTTTTTGGGAAATTTCCAATAAGTTTCTTTGGACTCTCTGCTTGGTATTTACAAGGTTATGCTTAAAGGGAAATTGCATCTGGGAGACCGTCAGCTTTCTGTGTTTTTCTTGAACACGGAGCTGGCAAGCTCTCAAAAATCCTTATCAGGCCGTAACTCAGAGATGCATGGGATCATATTTACAAAGTACTCTTCTGCCCCCAGCCTGTGCTTAATATATCTCCACCCTGAAGTCCCTGCCTCTCTCCAGGCTGGTGAAGGCTGTGCAGACAAAGAACAGCCCATTCAAAAACAAATATTCTCCCCCACTAGCTCTGCTGGGTACCTAAGTAGCGAGTTGGGAAGTTCCCAACTTCCTAAAGTTGTGATTCCCATGCTCAGGTCTACTGATGTTTTAGGCCAGATAATTCTCCCATGAATCTATCCCCTGCATTGTGAGACTTTAGCACCGTCCCTCGATTCCACCCCAAGATGCCAGGGGTGGCGGCCACCATCCCTGACCCCCAGATGGCCTGAGCCATTGTCAAATGTCCCCCACAGGGAGGAAAATCATCCCCTGTTGCTGACCACCTGCAAGTTGGGGCACTGCTGTGGTAACTTCGCTAGCACAACTGTGCTAGAAATTACCTGAAGCCTCACTTACCGTATGAGTGGTCATGGACTCCACTGGCTCCCAGCTGCTGCCCAGCCACTGCAGGCCTCAAACTACCTGGCATCCAGCCGCCCACAGCCTGGTTCCTACCAGGGGAAGATACAGTTCTAGATAACAGGTACTTCCTGGAACAGACTTACACCAGCTACTAGCCTGAGGAGTTTCTGCTAAGTGACTTGTTTTAGGAATTGTTTGATTCTTAGGCTGGGCGTGGTGGTGCACACCTGTAGTCACAGCTATTCAGGAGGAGATTGCCATCCAAGGCCAGCCAAAGCAAAATTTAGCACTAGAAATTATCGGGGGAGTGAGGTGAGCAACTAAAAGCAAAATATCTGGAGGCTTGGTTCAAGTGGTAGAATACAGGTACTATAAGAAAGAAAGGAAAAGAGAGAAAGAAAGAAGGAAAGAAGGAAGGAAGAAAAGAAGCAAGGAAGGGAGGGAGGGAGGGAGGAAAGAAGAAAGGAAGGAAGGAGGGAAGGAAGGGAAGGAGGGAAGGAAGAAAGGAAGGGTAGGAGGGAAGGAGGAAAGGAAGGGTAGGAGGGAAGGAGGAAAGGAAGGGAAGAAGGGGAGGGAAGGAAGGAAGAAAGAAAGGAAAGAAAGAAGGAAGGAAAAGAAGGAAGGGAAGGGAAGGAAGGAAGGAGGAAAGGAAGGAGGGAAAGAAGAAAGGAAGGGAAGGAAGGAGGGAAGGAAGGAAGGAAGGGAGGAACGGGAGGAAGGAAGGGAGGAAAGAAGAAAGAAGGAAAGAAGGAAGGAGAGAAAGGAAGGATTTCTTTCAAAATTCAGAATTGCTCACTGATTTTTTTTCCCTCCCTGTGACACACAAAGGGCCAGTACTCCCTGTGTATCCTAGAGTCCCCTTGGCTCTGGTGTGTAGTTTTTAGTAGTAAAACACATGTTGAGAGGACCAGAAGCTTTCTGGAGTAGGTGAAGAAGACACGCCTTAGCTCCCTGCAAGAGGGAAGAAGTAACTTCTGCTTGGAGTGATTCTGAAACCCTGCCTTCCTTCCAACAGCAGAACAAGACCAGAAACACCACCCCCAGGGCTGCGACCAAACAGTCTAGGCAAAACATTGGGACCTGCTGCTGATGTGTTTCTTTACCAAATGCATCACATTTGTTGCCTGCATGCGTGGGTGACGGCTGTGCACCGGGTTCTCTGCTCACGCTTGAAGCAGAATAAGGACACAAAACCCCAGTCACTGACATTGTGTAATGGTGCAGCCGAACCTAGCCACAGACTGCTACCCGAGTTCTAAGATGGTGCTAATGGCCAAGCCAGGGAAGACAAGAGACCTGGAGCAGAGAAGCCCAGAATGAGCTGTGTGTAGCAGGCCCCAGGCCCAGGCGCTGCATGCGCACTGTGGAGCCCTAGCGGTGCTGCGTCCACTCCGCCAATGGCCTCTGAGCAGCCGAGGAAGGAGGGTGAGTCTTGCAGACATCCCCAGTTCTGAAAGACCAAGAAGGTGCATGGTGGAGTTCAGGTGGTTGTTTGGAGGACCGGGGAGGGCTGTTGAGGGTAAGACTGTCCAACAAGGAAGGAAAGGAGTGGACAGAGGAGTTTCATTTGGAAGTTGAGCCGCAGAGTGCACTGGCTGCCACAGCCAGTGGCCTTCCTTTAGTTATGGATGACGTTCCTGGATGGTGCGTGAGGCCCCTTAGTCCCTAAGGTAAAGTTTGGACCATCATTAAACAGAGGCTGATTATCTTTTCAAAAAGTCACATGGGGGCTAGGAAGGTGGTAGAGTGCTTGCCCCGCATGCATGAGGCCCTGGGTTCCATTCCTCATCCTGGATTGGGGGGAGAGGAGAAGGGGAGAAGAAATTACTCAGGACACTTCTTAGGGTTCAGGCTGATGCAGTTGGATGGCAGATGGTATCATCTGTCCAGAGAATGAATACAAGAGAGAAATGAGTTTATGATTACTCACCCCCAAAAAGTGTGAGCTTTAGCCTGGCACCAGTGGCTCACATCTGTCATCCAAGCTACTCAGGAGGCTGAGATCTGAGGATGGAGGTTTGAAGCCAGTCCAGGTAGTAAAGTCTGTGAGACTCTTCATTCAAATTAACCAGAAATAAGCTGGAAGTGGAGCTGTGGCTCAAATTGCGGTAGAGCATCAGCCTTAAATGATAAAGCTCAGGAAACAGCACCCAGGCCCTGAGTTCAAGCCCTATGGCCAAAAAACAAAAACAAAAACAAGACAAAAAAAGAGGTGCACTTTGCAATGAGCCTGATGAATTTGTGATCCCTGTAAAATATCTCAGAAGGAAAGTATCCTAGTTTTTAGCCCTGTGGAGGAGGAGCTCCCCAAATGAAAGAAGAATTAACTGGGGGGGTGAGCAGATATGGTGCATGAGGCCCCTTAGTCCCTAAGGTAAAGTTTGGACTGTCGTTAAACAGAGGCTGATTATCTTTTCAAAAAGTCACACAGGGGTGAGGAAGGTGGTAGAGCGCTTGCCCCGCATGCATGAGGCCCTGGGTATGATTCCTCAGCACCACAGAAGCAGACAAAGCTGGAAGTGGCGCTGTGGCTCAAGTGGTAGAGCGCTAGCCTTGAGCTGAAGAGCTGAGGGACAGCGCCCAGGCCCAGAGTTCAGGCCCATGACCAACAGCAAATAAAAATAAAAATAAATAATCACACAGAAATGTTTTTTATTTAGGTGGCGATTGTCAGGCTCACTAGTCCCCCTGGTCTCCGTCTTGCTGACCTTTCCTGCTAGCAGAAAGGGGCTCACACCCATGGGAGAGGAGTTCTGCTCCCAAAGGACATTTGTTGCATGCAACACTCCTACCCAGTTCTGGTGCATCATCCCAGGCTGGATGCCTGTGGCGGGAGGGGGGGTCGTGGGGGGGGGGGAGGCGCGGGGGGGGGGGGGAGCTGCAGTCTCCTTTACCTTGCTTCTGCTCCCAGTCATCACCCTAAATGGTGGTGTTGGGGGGGGAGTGAAACTCAGGCCACTTTTAAAGATATAATTTGCTTCCTATTACATTATGTCTTCCAGCACGGGAAAGACCAAGTGTTTGTCATTTACGAGTGTCGTGTCATTCCCTTCCATATTGCAGTGTAATGATGTGAAATGATTAAATGACAAAATGCCAGCTCACTGCCAAAAATTTAAAGTGGCATACTTTTATTTGTAGATTGGAAAGCTATTATTAATTCTCATATTGACTCGGCCAGATGAAGGAATGCAAAAAGACAGCGGGATACAGAAATGGGAGAGATTGGGTAAGACTCAGCCCTGATTGCAACATAAACAGGATGATCTCACAGATTCTAGACCATTCTTCTGGCCATACATCCTGAGCAGAGAGTATTGGTTTAGAACAGGTTTGTCACAGGATGAATAGGAAGTGGCAGGCCTCAAAATACAACCTGACTGGAGTTTTTCTTGGAGAAAAATGGGAACTGGGGAAGGGTGGCTAAGAAAGTCAAAAGGGCTCCATTCTTTTGCCTGTTTCTCCTAGCACTAGTAGGGAGATTGAATTCTCTTCTGGCTTTTCTTTTTTTTCTTTTCTTTTTTTTTTTGCAAAGAAGGACACAGCCTAGAAGATCTGTTTCATTTACATCATCAAATCTGAAGTTGGTAAAACAGCCATTTCACTTTTTTCCCTCCCCACGCTATCAAATTTCCTGTGGGAGATCTTTGAAGGAAGTTAACAGTGTGTCTTTCCAGTTTCCGAACTTTCCAAGTGCAGCTTTGTGTGATACGGCGTATCCCAGGATTTCGGAGGGAGCCTGTCCCCACTGGTGTTCCTCATCCTGCGTGGCCTCCCACACCGGCGGACGACACCGGTTCCAATGAGAACCTCTCACAACTGCTGCATGGAGCAACTGTCTCCCGGGCCTTCCTCTTTTCTTTGCTCTCTTGAATACTTTATAATTCTTTTCCTTGTGGGGATAAGAGAAGCGCTGTATTTCTATCTTTTCTTCCTTTTACTCTTTTTGTAAGTTATGATTAGCTTTAAGTAGTGGTACAAAGGAGGTGGCATTCCACCAAGTCGTCTATGAATACTGTGTGTCTTGATCGATGCCACCCCTTACAATACTCTCGCCTGGCCCTCCCAACCTTCATTCTTTCTTCATTCAGAATACTGTATTTCTTATCCTCTTTTACTGGCTTTTCTGTCTAAGGTCTCTGCTTCTCTTTGGGAGACCCTTGGCCTTCTGGACCTCAGAAAGACTTTACACTTGCTTTGGGTTTTGTTTTCCTGTAAGTTAGCAAAATAGCATCGTATATTTGACCTCCATGTTCTTCACGATACTGGGCTTTGAACTCAGGGCCATATGCTTGCTAGGCTGGTGATCTAGCCACCTGAACCATGTGTCTAGCTCTATTTTTTTTGTCATAGGGCTTGAAATCTGAGCCTGGGTGCTGTCCCTGTGCTCTTCAGCTCAAGGCGAGTGCTCTACCACTTGAGTCACAGCACCACTTCTGGCTTTCTGGTGGTTTATTAGAGGTAAGAGTCTCACAGACTTCTCTGCTTGGGCTGGCTTTGATCCATGATCCTCGGATCTCAGCCTCCTGAGTAGCTAGGATTACAAGTCTGAGCCACTGGCACCTGCTTCTAGCTCTAATTTTTGCTGGTTATTTTATTTATTTTGTTGGTTGTGGGGCTTGAACTCTGGACCTGGGCACTGTCCCTCAGCTCTTCAGCTCAAGGCTAGCACTCTGGCACTTGAGCCACAGCACCACTCTGGCTTTTTTTGTGTGTGTATGTGGTGCTGAGGAATGGAACCCAGGGCCTCATACATGTGAGGCAAGCGCTCTACCACTGAGCCACCTTCCCAATCCTTTGCTGGTTATTTGTGAGAAAGGACCTTGTAAACTTTTCTGCCCAGGCTGGCCTCAAATCACGATCCTTCTGCTCTCAGCCTCCAAAGTAGCTAGAATTGCAGGCCTAGAGCCACAGACACAGCCTGACCCCATTCCACCCACCTTATTACTGCTTTGGTGTTGAACGTTCCTTTGTTGTAAAGCACCCTTGGGTGAGAGTTGATTAAGTAAAAGGAAGGAGAAAGAAATCAAGGTTGATAACGTTGTCTTGCTTTGTCCTTTTGTTCTGTGCACGTGGACATTTTCAAAGCCACTCACCTGCGGCACAATCACTTTTAGACAAGAAGGCACCAGCATGGATAAGCAGCTAGGTTTATAGACAATGGCTTAGAGCTTTACCTGATGGAGAAGCATCTCTGTATTCGCCCCAACACGAGGGGTACAGGGCTTTGCTTCTGGCTATTGGCAAGGCCCAGTGGACTGAACAGGATTCAGATGGAATGGCCATTTTATTCGGGAGCCCCTGAGTCACAGCAATACAGGCACAATGTTGGGTGCTCATTTCATCTTCTTCAAAAAAGCGCAAAGTGGGGCTGGTAAGGTGGTTCAGTGGTAGAGCGCTTGCCTTGCATGCCTGAGGCCCTGGGTTCGATTCCTCAGCACCATATAAGCAAAAAGAAAAAAGCCGGAAGTGGCGCTGTGGCTCAAGTGGTAGAGCGCTCGCCTTGAGCTGAAGAGCTGAGGGTCAGTGCCCAGGCCCAGAGTTCAGAGTTCAGGCCCCATGACCGACTCTCCCGCCCCTCCCGCCCCCCAAAAAAAGGGGCCAAAAGCCAGAGTCTGCAGTCCTGCATTCAGGAAATGCTATAACACATCAATCTTTTTTTTCATGAACTCTGTTAGGTTTTTAACTTCTACATTTCTGGGCCTTGTTCTTGTTTGGCAGGGAGGGAAGACTAAGACAATACACAGAAAAGAATGAGATTTTTTTCTTTACATATAAATGCCTTTGTCATTCTACCCTAATTCATGAATGCCTAAAATAGCTGCCAGGAACAGCTCAAATGGCTGCAGGAAGAACCTTGAAATAATAGGCCTGCACCACCCACATCTACAAAGGAGACCGTACAGTGCATGTCCTGACCAGTCTATAGAGCACTGAGCTAACCCGGGATCTTTTTGCATGGTTACAGCTTAGGAATATTATCAGCTTCCTAAGTAAACTCTACTCTTAGTAAGCCATCCGCCTCCCCGGGAATCAAGGCCTCTCTCCCATGATGTTTGTTTGTCACTTTCTTCGGTGTTCAACATATGTGTATTGTTTATCCTGAGCTTGAATTGTATACCAAAGAGGACAGACACCAATCAGGAGGTCATAATTCTTCGATTCTAGTAGAAATGATAGAGGGGGAACAGGTAAATAAGTGAGGTAGTTTTAGGTCTGTGGATAAATGAAGTAGAGCCAAGTGATTGAGGGTGAATGAGAGGTGAGCCAATACAGATGGCTCACAGATCTCCCAAGAGGAGGTGACAGTTAAGCTAAGAATGAATGCTGAGTCCCTGTCAGGTTATACTCAAGGCAGTCCAGTCTAAGCCGTGATGACAGTGGGTTAGAACTATACATTGGGCTCAAGTGTGGGCAGGAATCGGTCTATGGTGCGTCAGGATGCATGGAACTGCAAGGTAGGTAAGAACTGAGCTCAGAGCAGTCTGCAGGGCCAGCTCACACAAGGACTTTCAAACTCCAGGTTTGCCGTGACTTATCTCTGGTTTATTTTGCTTCGCGAAGTAAGTTGCATATATCACTCCACTTTCCAGACAATAAGAAATACCACTGCAATATAAGCAGGGACGTTCTGAGCATAAATAGGTTGCTAAATGTTGATCGATGTATAAAATTTTCCTTTGCTATACCAAGGGACACATATAGTTATGGCAGAGTCTGTCAGCTGAAACAAGGGAAAATAAAGGATGTCCATTCACTGTGGAACAGAGCGGAGCGTGAGTTACAACAGTCACAGTGAGCGAGGTCCTTGTTCTGCTCTGCCTTGAATAAGGTGTGCTGTTAAGAACTATGATCACCATCTTACAAGGAAGGCTGTCATTGGTCCTTTGGCCCACACCCAGATATCCCCGAGCAACTGAGCCAGAATCAGCAAGTACTTATCTCCAGATTGCATGAGAGGTAAAAATCTGATGTGTAAAAATAATGTGATCAGCAAGAACATTAGAATAGCATTCCACTTGCCAAAGGAAGAACACATATTTACTGAAAAGGTGAGAGATGTGTCCTGTGAGTTCTTAGAAGAACTCAGCCGGGGCCGCAAACAGCGCTGCTCATGAGTGGCTCAGGGCCAAGGCAGCCAGAGGAGGTGGGTAATGATGAAGAGAAGTTTGGCGGTGCCACGGTTACGATCAACTAGTAATTATTACTGTATGTTTTAGCATGACTTAAAGAGTTTTTAAAAATTCTTCTCCAGAATGGAAAACCAGCCAGGCATCAGTAGCTCAGGAGGCTGAGAGCTACGGATTGCTGTTTGTAGCCAGCCCAGTCAGGAAACCCTGAGATTCACCAACACACACACACACACACACACACACACACACACACACACACGAGATGGAAACTTTCTTATAATCTAAAGATTAAAAAATAAAAATAATTGGCTGGGAAGGTGGTAGAGTGCTTGCCTAACATGCATGAAACCCTGGGTTCGATTCCTCAGCACCACATAAACAGAAAAAGCCAGAAGTGGCGTTGTGGCTCAAGCAGTAGAGTGCTAGCCTTAAGCAAAAGAAGCTCAGAGACAGTACCTAGGGCCCCAAGTCTAAGCCCCAGGATAATAATAATCAGAAAGCCCCCCCAAACAATCTCTAGATATAACCAGTTAGCAGAGAGCAAAGGCCCTTCCTGCACCTGTGCCATGCAATATTCGTCTCCCTCTGGTCCAGCAACACTCACTCTTTTTTTTGGTCAGTTGTGGGGCTTGAACTCTGGGCCTGGGCCCTGTCCCTCAACTCTTTAGCTCAAGGCTAGCATTCTACACTCACTCTTGATGGCCTAAAGTGCCACTGGCCACGCATGAAGACAGACAATCCCACATACATCTGTCTGCCCACCACACATTACATCAGCCTCTCACCCTGGGTTCCATTCCCTGATGGCCTCAGGGTCCAGGGTCTTCTAGTTTCTAAATCCTCCTCTCTTGGCACAGCCACCTGTAAGAGCTCAGATTCATACAGAAAGGTTGGCTAACGACTGTGATGTTTGAGTCAGTGTGAGAAGGAAAGCAGCAGTGGGTGACTTTTCAAGCTTAGTTTTACATAGCAACCCGGTAGAGAAATGGATGAACGCAGAGGATCACGGTGGACACAAAGATGGTGCTACCAAGTCCCACAGACTCCTCCCCCCTCATTCCACATCCCCTACCCCAGAAAGAGGGCATGAAGGATGGAGCTGCACACACAATTAGGAGGAACACCTGGAGGGAGGAAGGACCCATGGCAGGCCATCTAAGAATGGAGGCATACCTGAGAATAGTCCATGGTGGGGTACAGTCATCTGGGTCTAGGCTGGATTAAGTGCTAAGTGTCCCCAGACCAGGTTCCAACGTTCATTATTCCCAAGAAATTCCCACTAAAAAAAGTGATTGAGAAATGAAATTTGGTTGTTGCCAGGTGGCCTTTGTGCAGTTTGTCTTTGTCACATAGAGCTGCGCCCCTTTTGGCAACCCAACTGACCTCTCTAAACACTACTTCTCTATCTCTAAGTGGAGATGATTACCAAGGATGCTCAGGGAATGGAAATTAGGCCCAAAGTCATTCATTGCTTCATATTCATAAGTGATGTGAATCTTGAGGAACAGAAAGAGGACAAAAGGAGGAAAGAAGGAAATAAAGGAAAGGAGGGAGGGAGGGAAGGAGGAAAAGAAGAAAGAAGAAGGGAAAAAGAAGGAAGGAAAAAGGAAGAATGGAAAGGAGGGAGGGAAAAAGAGGAAAGGAAATGAGAGAAGAGGGAAGGCAGAAAGGAAGTAAGAAAGAAGGAAGAGAAGAAGGGAGGGAGGGGAAGAGGAGGGAAAATAAAGAGATTCTATGCCTACAGGCATATCCATAGTCATCAAACAAAAAATCTAGAATTAATTTGAACGTCCACCACTAATCCAATAAATGACTAATTAATGATACAACTTTATCCGTTGTATCAAATCCAGGAGCTCCCTAGTGCTGGAGAGGGAAGGCTGAGAGGAAGTGCTACAACCAAGCAGACCACAATGCATCGTGAGTTCTTGAAAGGTCCTCCGGGCTGGAGGGAGGAAGGGAGGACAAATGTCTCAGCCATGTACTCATGATGTGACTGGCTGGGGCATGCAGGCTAGCTAGTACAGCGATTTTTCACAAACCCCTGATGTTAGTTAATCAGATGAATTGCACTGGAGCCCACGGTCTTAAAGGAGTGAGACACAAGCTGCACGGGACACTGGGAGGACTAGCAGGGTTACCAGCAAGAGTTCAGGCAATAGTTAAACCACAGAAGACCAAGTGCTAGACTCTGCACTGTGTTGGCTACTCTCCAGCTTCGTCTGTTTGGTGCTGCTAGAACAAAAATGCCACAGGCTGCATCATGGCTCAAGATGCCAAGAAGTCCAAGATCGAGGGTTCAGCCTGGCCAGTGTCTTCTTACTGCCTGTGGTCATCTCACCGTGGAAGGACAGAGGGGACAAGAAGGGCCCCGGGGTTGGTGCGGGGGTGGGGCCGGGGAGGGGAAGAAGGTGGAGTGCTAGAGATCCAACTCACAGCCTCAAACCCAAATTCATTTATGAAGGTGATCTAAACACACTTGGCATGGGGAATTAAGTTTTAATGCTTTCGGAGATGCAGCCAAAAGCCGTAGCTGACTTTCCCTCTGCCATTTGAAGAGAGAGCTTGGCTTTCCTCCTTCCCTTCCCTCATCTCAGCCACCTGCATGTGAGGTCCAGTGGGGGACAAAGCTGTATCACCACAATAAACCCACCCCTTGCCCAGCCATTTTCCTACATCATCACTAAGTCTGAGTAAAGTTTGAGGAGGGGATGGGGAACTTCTAACTTCTACACAGAACAAGAGAAGTCACCCCTCACAGAGCCCTCACCAAGGGATGGAACCACTCATGAGGACACAGCATCTTCCCCCACCCTTCCAAAGGATCACGGCCCATTCTGTGGTGAAACAGAGTTTTAATGTGTTCTCTCCAAATATACAAGAGCCTTCATTTCCAAAAAGCATTTCGTAAGAGATAGATCTCTTACGAAACAAGCAATTCTCCACATTTATTAAGATTTTTACATTCCTATACACTTGATAACCACAGAAGCACATTTTTGTTGGAGGAAATGTTAACATTGAAACTGGAGCTCAGTTTTGGCTGACTTCGGAGGGTCGACCAAAAATAGAAATTGGCTTACATATCCTTCCATTTTTAGGGAAGGTGAAGATATGGATTTAGACACTTGATTTTTCTTAGCTCAGGGAGCACTGTAGGCTAAGCTGCTTTGGCCCCAAGGGACTTTCTGCTATTGGCAGCCCTGGGCAGGTGAGATTTTTAAAATTCATTTCTGATATCTAGTTGACATGGATTTTTTTTTAAAGTGGCTTATAATTGTACTGGCCGCTGCTTCATCCCTCAAAGAGTTCTGCTCTTACTGGTTTCTGGGTTCTGCGCCTCCTACTCACATTCCCCTACCTTCACATCCAACTTGGATGTTTGTCACTAGGTAGGGGGATAAACATGGGTGAGAAATCTGGAAACAAGAAAAACCAGGAGCACAGGCGGTACTCGGGCTGACTACCCCAGCGAAGCCCCCTCTACCCCCGAGGCATTCTGGGAAAGAGGAAGAGGTGCATTCTCACAGGAAGGGTCTTAGAGAGCACACTGTGGGTGTAAAGTGTAGGGCACGTGGGTGTGTAGGGAGTGAGGCACTGTGGGTGGAGGTTGTTGGGGAAACATTGGAAAAGTAATCACCAAGGTAGTTAACATAAAAAGCACTGTGCTCAGGTGCCTGAGGCTCTCTTCTGCAATCCCAACTACTCAGGCGGCAGAGAGCTGAGGATCAGCTAGCCTGGGCAGGAAAATCCGTGAGACTTATCTCCAATTAATCACCAAAAATCCAGAAGTGGAGCTGAGGCTCAAGTGGTATACCCCTGGCCTTGCATGAAAAAGCTAAGGGACAGCACCTAGCCATAAGTTCAAGCCCCAGTACCTGGACACACACACACACACACACACACACACACACACGAGAGAGAGAGAGACAGAGACAGAGACAGAAAGAAAAAAGAAAGAATTAGAGAGAGAGAGAGAGAGAGAGAGGGCCTTGACTATCTCTTTGTCCTCATCCTCCACCTCCTTTGTCTGCTCTTTCCCAGCCCTTTTCCTTGTAACCAGACAAGCCCTCAGATGACCTGCATGCACAGCTCACGTTGACTCAGCTCCTTTCCTTTCAGCCCCTTATGGCTTAGATTCTCATTAACTCACATCTCTGCTGAAATGTAGCCTCTTCTGAGGGAGGACTGGCCATTCTGTCTGGAATGGCAGCTCTAGTGCCGTCTGTTCCTTGACACTGCTTTATTTTTGGCTGCTAGTATTTGTCTAGAATGATATTAGGATTCATTGGTTGGCTGGTTGATTGGATGGTTCTCCTGTCTTCCTGTGCCTGCTCAAGAACATAAACTCAGTGGAGGAAGAGGCTGTTCTGTTCACGTAGCGCTGCATCCTCAGAACTAGAATGGCTCCTGGTAGACAGAAGACACTCCATAAATACTGAATGAGTGTGTAGACAGATGGAGGGATGGAAGGATGGTGAAAGGAAGGTGGACGGCGGATGGATAGATGGATGGATAGATAAATGATAGGTAGATGGTGGGTGGACAGATGGATGGTAGATGGATGGTGGGTAAATGGATGAGTTAGTGGGTGGATGGATGAATGAATGAGTGAATAAAGAACAAGGGAGAAAGGAAAAAGCAAAATCTCAGAGAGCAAAAAGGCGTTTTACAGACTCTGTAAAGAAAAATGGATTACAGAAGACAAATACAAAACAGAAATATGTCTCTGTGCGCTCTATACTTAAGTCTTTGTGTGCTCTATAGTTAAAGTTAGTGTTCATTTACTCCTCTAGTAAATGTCCAGACAACAGATCCATTCATAAGTGAGGAGAGAAGGCTGAATCTTGAAGAGTACAGAAGGAGGAGAGATCAGAAGAAAGAGTCCACAAAGCAAGTTATAACAACCACAACTACTACAACCACAGAGCCATTACCACAACAAAGAAAACAATCCACAAATATAGTATTTGTCTGACTATAGCTGATATGAGAAATATTTGGGCTTATGTATCAAACTTACCTTTTTTTTTCACATGTCAGAAGGAAATCCATACCACAGTGGTTTTTACCCTGCATGGAGTTTACCAAGTCATATTAAAATATAATTCTTCTCAAGTTCTACCCCCTGTCCTGTGGGCAGCGTTGAGACTTCCTGGTTACATGGCAACCTCTACACTTGTAGAGGGGAGGCCTCCCAAATACTCAAGTCATAGAATGTATCTGGAATTCCCTGCTCTCCAGAATTTGAATTTGTTGGTGTTCCAGTGGTTTGTACAAAGCACTAGGGCAAAGAAGGCACTTGGGAAAAACTCAGGAAAGTTGCTCTTTACCAACCCACCACCCTCTCTGCAGAGGTATCTGAATGCCAGCCCTGTGTCTGGAGTTCAAGCAGAAGAAGAGGAAAAGGCTATGGGGTTCTCTATTCCCATGGCTTCTCTTTGGAAGGACATTCTCCTTAGAGATGAATGTCCAACTCTCATTGGACAAAAGCAAGTTACATGACCAGCACTAATTGCTGAGGTGCCAGGATGTAAGTTTTCCACTGCCTCTATTATCCAAGGAGGCAAGAGAGCAGGAGTTAGTTGTAAATGGCTTCCGGAAAGCCACTCCTCAGTTTCTGCTAGGGCTTACCATTACGGTTTGGGAAGGGCATGATAAAAGTCCAATTCATCTATCCTGGAGGTGGACAAATTGAGAAAGAGGCTTTCTGAAAGCAAAGAGCCCAACTTAAAGTAATGCATTATATTTTGAACACTGAATGTTTGACAATACATTTCACGGCTCATTTCCTGCTACTTGTGAACGCTAGTAAACACTCAGAGAGGCGAATTCACATTTTTCATGTCAAATATCCTTCCAGGCCTCCTCCTCCTTTTTGTCAACAGTTAAGCAGACCCCTTTCCGGACAGCCTGATCATTCTACAATCTCCTGACATACTAAACCTTTGTCTGTCTCAGAATTCCTATTGTTTTTCACTAAAATGTTCTTGCAGAAATATTTTACAGAGCACATTTATTTTTGTGGCTGAGAATAGATCTTCTCATCAGAGGCCCTATAACCCATGCTGAATTACCTTCCAGATCCAAATTTAAGAATACCATGCAGATTACTCACTGTCGTCTAGCTAGCTAATTCCACGTCATTATTTTTCTCTGGTCTAGACAGAATTTACCCTTCCCTGAAATGAGCTTATCGGATAGTAAGATATTAGGAGGAGGAGATAATGTTGGTGATGTTATTGAACTGAACTCCACGTGTCCATTGGCCAGCCAGGGAATTAAAGAGCTACCAAGGTCTTCCATTAGACAAGCAAGTCTGTTTTCATGTTTAAAGGTTGCACATTGTTACTTCATTTTTTTTAAAGAAGCCATGGAAGCATCTATTTTGTCAAAGGTGGCCTTCTCTAAATATTTGTCTCTGCCTTCGATTCTCCACCCTGCCCTTAGCCTATTCTTACTTTAAATAAGTTGAGGCCACATCTCTCCATTGCTTTCTATGACCCCCCCCCCCCCCACAGCGAAAGAGCTCATTACCTCCATGCATGTGCAGCATGGCCCAAGAGAAATGAAAAGCAAGCCACCTGTGAAATGCCACATTAAGTAAAGAAAGGAAGCAAAAAGAAACAGGAACTTTGATATTATGTACCAGTGAAATAGATACAGTTGACCCTGTGCATTCATGAGTTCTACATTCCTGGGTCCCACCAGCTGAGAATTTAAATTAGTCAAAGGGGGCAAGGATTGTATCTTTACTGAACAAATACAGAAAGATTTCCCTGCCAGTATCTTCCAAACAATGCATCAAGCCAAGCATTAACACAGAGTTGACTTTGCACTTGATAGGAAAGTAAAGATGATTAGAGTTTGAAGTACAGAGACCGGTGCATATCCATTCTGTGCAAATGGCCCACCATTTTGCATAAGGGCTGTGAGCTTGCCCAGATGTTGGTATACACTGGGTATCCTGGAATCAGCAGCCTGCAGACCCTGAGGGGTAATCACACACCCCAAGTAATAACAGGTTCATATACAATCAACTTAACTACCGGGGGGTATTTTACCTCCTGATGTAATTCCAGCCTCTCTCCGTTTACACCAGGCACCTCTGAAGTGTTGACCAGCTACATGGGACTGTGGGCTTCATCACTGGATGGCATATTCTATAGGATTGGATGTTTCTACGTGCTCCCTCTGCCTTGTTGATGGAAATGGGGATTGTTTTTGTCATTGACCAATTAACCAGTGTACCCTCAGCACCCAGCGTATGGTGGGTGCTCAATGAACAGCTGATGAAAAAGTAATTCAGTAGTCCTATCTCTGCCACTCCTTAACCATAGGGCTTTGGTTAGTTGATTTCTCTAGAGCTCTTACCTTATTAAAGAAGGTCCTGTGGTTGCGAAGGCCTCATAAACATAAAATGTAAACGTTCTAGGTCACTCAGCTCTCCAGCTCCCCCAGCTTTTGATTATCGTCAGCAGTTTCAAGGCCAGGGTGCCCAAATTGCCACGTATCCTCTCCCACATTTCACCGATCTTTCTTAGAATCTCAGCAATATTTAGGATTGCAGTTCTGCTTTCTTTTAAAGCAGAGCTCATGGCTTCTCTTTGATTATGAGAATAAAGCATCTTCATAACAATCCAAAATGTGGAAATTACAGCAAACTATTCATACAACAATTTGCTTATTTTTCTACTACCTGGAGATAAATGCCGTTGGCATCTTCTGCCTCCTGCTGTGTTCTCTATTTATGAGTAGCAATAGGTATATCGATATGTGTTTGGTCCTCCACTGAGCACAATGGACATCGTTTGATATATTTTGCTCCAGTCATCCTTTTCTATCTCACTTTTCGTTGTTGAGTCATTGAATGTATGTTATTTTTAAAGCACAAGGTTGCTGGATACAATACATAACTCCATATGGACACACAAAGTTGCTACCTTAAGGAAATAAATGAGTAAACCAAGGCCGATATCTAGGGGAAGATACTTCCCAGGGAAGGAAACAGCAAGTGCACAGGCCCAGCAGAAGTGGCACGTCCCTGTGCCGACATGGCTGAAGCTAGAACAAGCAAGGCAGGAAGACATAGACCTAATGTCTGTGGGAGAGGAGAAGAGAAGTTGCTGCTGGAGTTTCAGTACCATAACTGACACAAGGGGGTGGGAAGGAGGTAGAGAGGTGTCCAGTGGGCAGGAGCCAGCGATGCCAAGGCTGCTAGACAACCTCCACGGCCAAGACAGCACCTCCACAAGCAGTTACATGAACCCCAACAGCCACAGAGCCAGCACTGGGAAACCTGGCTCCATAGGCAATGAAACAGTAACAGGATCCGTTTAAGAAATGGCTGAGAGAACTTCCAAGTGAGGGTGGAGGCTGTCCTGGGCTTGGGTAGAGGCAGTGGAAGTGAGGAGCCGCGTTGCTGGATGTAGCATGTGAAGATGGAGATTCGGGACATACTGTGGGCTGGGCGTTAAGGTTCATGGCCTGAGCAATTCACTGAGATGGAGATTTCAGAAGGAAGTTGGTGGGCCAAGGCACAGGGTCTGGATGGCAGAGCTTTCAGAGCTGGGCTCCAAAGACTGAAAGGTTGGTGCAAAGTCAGAAGCAAAGAAGGACGATCCAGGGGACATGACTCCAGGTCACAGCCTGGGGAATGGTTGGGTAACAGAGCCCAGCTGAGATGGAAGAGAGTCCAGTGTGTGACTGAAGGAGGACAGGACTCCGGGGACACCGAGGCGCATGCAAGCAGTGACATGCATTCTTTCTTCTCCTTACCTATCTCCACCAGTATCGATGGAGCAGAGGGAAACCACAGAAAGTCAATGTCTCTTCCACGCAAACATCATTTGCAGATGCCTGCCCTTCACAGGGCTTTGGGCACCCCTGACCCATGAATGTCCTGGGCCACTGGGATGTCTTGCCACACTCTGTCCTTCAGGTGTCTGGTGAGGATTGGTTCTGTGCCTTCTGGGAAAATGCATATTTATTCAGGGTGTTTAAAAATTAAATTTATAGCAATTGAGATCCTTTTATCTGACCTCAGAGTGTATTAACGTTCTTTGAAGTATACCATGAAGAACATTTTAAGGGTTATTTTCTGCATCCGTAAAAGCCAGAGCACATACACACACACACATACACACACACACACACACACACACACACACACACACACACACACACACACACACACACACGAGATGTATCATTATCACTGAAGACCAACCCCCAGGCAATTCTGGAATGACATTCTCATACGTGAGAGATGGGGGGCACATGATTCACTGTATTTAAGGGCGTACTGGTAGCGGTGTGCCCACAAATCTGCCCATTCTCCATCCATCTATTTCTCACAGAATCTGCTTCTGTGTTCTGCTGCTCTCATCTTGCACACAACAGATTTCCGAAAGGAAGATGTCACCCAAGGACCAGTGGAAAGGAGTCACAAGATAAAGGTCACTTGTATGCCATGCCCTCCACTAACTGAAGAACTCTCCCGGCCCCAGGAGGCCGAGCCAGTCACCAAGGATGTAAATGACAAGACACACGAGATAGCCACTAGCATGCGTTAGAGCCACAGGAAAATTCTGTATACTTGGAATCTGCAAAGAACATAGATGGAAGGAGACACCAACAATGTGGCAGGGTTCACAGATCTGGGGGATAAACAGATTATGTATGGCTTGCCTTCAGTGGTCTAGAACTTACCCTTTTCTCCAGTGTTTCCAGTGCATACTTTGCAAACACAAATTTCCTGGCAATATATTAAGTATGCCATGAGAGAGTTCCATGATTTGGGAAGTGCAGGGAATGCTAGAATATACCCTGCCAACTCTGATTTCCCGAATGAGAGCTAGAACAGACAGCAGTCCCTCAAATGCAGTGGACTCGTATCCCACAGACTTGTGGAACGCCAGAATTCCCTCCCAGCATCCCAGAGAACGGACTGAAGAGAAGCTGCCGAGTGGGGCAGTCTGAAACGGAGGTTGGCTGTGGGCGATGAGAAATGATGGGAGTCACTTTTTACAAATCTAGTTCTGTCAGCATTCCGCCTTTCCCTGCTTTTTTTTTTCAGTGTTGTGGTATGCTTTCACACTTCCTATTTGTAGTAGGTGTTTGAGAAAAGGTTGTGTGAAGTAATGGGAAAGAGGGTTCTGAGGGGCTTTGGGAGACTGAAGTCCCTTCTCAGGTTTGCTTTTTCTATACAGAGAAATGCCAAGTGCAAGCTTGAACTCGATTCTGCAATCTTTCATCATGGAAAGAGATTTCCTGCAGAGGAAATGTCAGGCACCAGGTACCTGGTAAGAACACCTGTTTGAGACTACAAGGGCTGGGCCAAGAAGTCCTGTTTTGCTAGTTTCTGGACACATGTGTTTTTCATCTTGAAATACTACAGTTTGCTTTTGGTCAGTCATGGGGCTTGAACTCAGGGCCTGGGTGCTGTCCCTGAGCTCCTTTGCTCAATGCTAGAGCTCTACCACTTTGAGCCACAGCTCCACTTCTGGTTTTCTGGTAGTTACTTGGAGATAAAAGAGTCTCATGGACTTTCCTGGCCAAGCTGGCTTTGAACTGAGATACTCAGATCCTAGCTTCCTGAGTAGCCAGGTCTACAGGCATGAGTCACCAGCACCCGGCTCTTTTATTTCTGTTTTCAACTGCCTTATCTGTTTGGGAGAATGGAGTCTGATGGCATATGTGACCCCCAAAAGGCCTGATACAGAAGCAAAATGCTATGTTTATAATCATCCTCTAATTATCCCATCAACAAAAAGGCTAACTGATACAGAGTCACAGGGTCCAGGGAGCCCCCAAGGTTGGGTACTGGGTCAGTGGAGGCCTCAGAACGTAGGATTAGTTTCAAGTCAGAGACTCAGAGCCCAAGACCTCCCTCTGCCAAGTTCTCCTTTTCCTTATATAAGAAGCAGGAATTTTAATAGTAACTCCCTGATAGGCTTGTTGTGAAAATGAAGTAAGATGTTCCCAGGAAAGTGCTGAGCGAGCATTCGAGACATGTTAACTATTATCAATCTAGGTCTTTTTTATCATCATTTGGAGACTTAACAGAGAATCCAGGGAGAGATCAGGACTGTTGAAGAGTCAGCTGCAGGATGAACCTTCCCCGCCCCCCACCCCTCCACATCCCCATGGCAATGTAAAAACAAAACTCAAGCACAGAAGGAAATGATTTCAAATCCTCTACAATTATCTATCCTTTGATATAAACTAGCACAGGAAGATTTATGTAAGGTATTCCATCCATGCTTTTGGTCATTTATTTTTAAGCAAGGATGAGGTAGCTGGTTAAGCAGAAAAGAGGACTTGGCCTAGGATATGTGAGTGAGGTTGGCAGTTGAGCCCCTACATGCAACACATAGCTGCTTCATGCTCACTAGCCATTCAACTGAGCAGCCAGATTCAGATGCTGGTGGCCACGCCTGTAGTCCTATCTTCTCAGGAGGCTGAGATCTTAGGATCGAGGTTCAAAGCCAGAAAGGACAAATCTGGGAGACTCTTATCATCAATTAACTGGCAAAAGTCTGGGAATGGAGCTGTGGCTCGAATGGTAGAGCACCAGCCTTGAGGTCACCATTTGGGCAGCAATGAAAAAGGCGACATGGTGAGATGAAGGTGTAGAGGGCAGAACTGCTTAGGACTCACAAAACCTGAAGTATTTTCCATCTGGCCCTTCACAAAGAACGTTCACTGATCCTTGATCAGAACTTGGAATCCAGTCCAGGCCATTCCGCTCTCCCCTTTACTGCTTAACATTATTGAATGAAATCCTCCTGTTCCTCCAAGGATCTACCAGGTGGCCTCCCTCCCACCATGCTACGGTACCCCCTCCACCTTTTCCTTTCCCCGTAGCTTCTCCAAGTATCTAAGAGGACATGTGACCCAGCTCCTGAAAGGAGTCAGTCACTTGTGCATTTGGGCCTTTGCACACACTGTTTGCTCTACCTAGAGCATCTGGTTCACCTTCCCTGGCTCTCTTCACCATGGCTATCTGACAGTTGTTCATTGCTGGACAGGAAGGCTCCTAAGTTGGTCTATTCACCATTTCTTCAGACCTACATTGTCTCTCTTTTATGGTTTCTACATTCCTCAGTGGATGACCTCTGAGCGTCCTTGTGTACCTAAGCGTATTCACGTGTTTGTGCCTCCTGCTGAAGGGAGGCCTCGCTGCGGCCGTGATCACAGCAGAGTTGGTAGCAGGAGGTGGTAGTGTCTTTGTTCTGAGGACTCCTAGCTCTTTCCTCCCATGCTGGGCCAGGTTCCCACATTCTCCGCTCTAACCCACAGGCTGATACACTGCTGCTTCTTGCTTGGTGAAGGGACAAAGGGAACAGGGACCGACAGCCTTCACTTGGTCCTCCCCGCCTTACCATCTCATCAGTAACCTCCTGTCTCTGCCTCTATCGTATCTGGGCACAAAACACCTTGATGGAAATCCAGGAGGAGCAACACACAGCTTCGTACCTTCATGTGACGTTATATGTTTGCTTTTTTAAAAAGTCAGATTTTTCCATCATGCTGGGATTTAATGTGAAAAGAGAGCCCATGGCACGCAGCGTCTGCCTGCTTGAAAGAGGCAATCCTGCGCAGCCTCAGTCTATGCACCCGCAGCCCCCTGGTGCATTCTCCATAACCCTGCACACATCCCTCCTCAGACACCTGACACCAGGGCTATCATAATGAACTACCCAAGGACTTCCAGGAGGAGAGCGTTCTGGGCAACACCCCGATTCCTTACCGCACAACTCATCTGCCCACACTTGAACCTTGGACTTCTCAGCTTTTAGAGCCATAATAAAAAAGTATTCTACTCTTTATAAGTAACCCAGTCCCAGGTACTTTGTCTCAGCAGCACATACAGACACTGTCACAGTCAAGGGGAGATGGAAACATGAAGTCTGAAGACAGTGCTTGTCCTGAATGTGATCTGGGAGGACCAAAATAAAAAGAAGGCTGGGCTGTAAAAGGGCCTGCTTCACAAGTACAATGTCCTGGGTTTGATCCCCAGTCCCAGTTCCCAAACAGAAAAGACAATTAAAAAAGAAAGAAAGGAAGAAAGAAAGAAAGAAATTTGAATAAACTACTGACATTGGATAATTACAAGGTGCCAATACTAGTTGATGAATTGTGACAAATGCATCCTAATCGGATGATAATAGGAAAACTGAGGGCAGGGTAAATTGAAGCAATGTGCTATATTTATAACATTTCTGTGAACTCATATCTGTTTTCTGAAATAAAAGGTTCACTTAAAAATGGGAGAAAAGAAAAAAATATAGAATCAGCGATCAATATCTAATGATAGCAAGTGTCTGGTGTTTCTATCTATCTGGCCTTTCCTCATAGTCAAATGCATCCCCCACTTCCAGTCCCCCCACCCCATTCCCAGTTTGTGACCTCAATTCTGTCTTTTTCTTATGCAAGGTCGAGGTACTGAGGAACAGACACCAGACTCATCCCCCACTTCCAGTCCCCCCACCCCATTCCCAGTTTGTGTCCTCAATTCTGTCTTTTTCTTATGCAAGGTCGAGGTACTGAGGAACAGACACCAAACTCAGACTCTGTGCCACACATTTCTAATAAGTGGTCTGATGCTCCCTGCTGTCTCCCACTTAGAGTTCTACAGGAAGGAAGATATTTAGAAGGTTAGCAGCAGCTTGATGTCTAGAATATCAGACTCATTAAGTGTCTAAGTTCAGTGTCTCTTCTCCCATGCAGATTTTTCCAGGAAGCTGCATTGGTGAGCCTGGACCTTACCGTACAAGCTCTACCCACGCCTGTAGTTAGAGTAGAGAAATTTGGAGATGGGAAGAGAAGAGATGGAGATGTCCAGGGATGAGAAGGAGGAAAAAGGAAGAGGCAAAAGGGATGATAGTGCATGGGAGGAGGAGGAAAAAAGAAGAGGAAGAGGAGGAGGAGGGACCAGGAAATGGTGGCTGTGAAGCTGGTAGTTGTCTTTGAGAACGTTCGGTGGCCCTTTCTATTTGGGAACTAGCAGACCAACTAAAAGTTAAAAACAAACACATTTCTTTAGGGCAGAACTTTCTCGGATCTTTTGATATGCTAATCTAAAGGAATATCTGCTAGGGACACATAAAAAGCAGCAGTTCCCAAACTTGCTTAATTATGGATTTTCATTGGTGGTGGTGCTGGTGGGCCATGCCTATTTAGCATCACGAAGCTTAATAAAAGAGAATTTCAAACACCCTGACTCGGAGGCACCAACGGCCCTGTGTGCTAATGACAGCTTCATCACCAAATATTTGCTCATAAGTAAAGGCGTAGCCGTTGTCTCTCGAATTCGCTTGCCTGGAATATCACTTTGTGTCTACAAAGGGTTGACATTCCATGGTTGGTTCATCTCTTTATATGCTAGTAGAGCCTATGAAGGTCATCTTAGTCTCTTCCTTTTGCCCAGATTGGTACCACCTTTCTCTCATTTTCTTGGATCTCATTGATGCTCTTTCCCGTAGGCTGTGTGGGCTCTTGTACATACTTCTCACTTCATTTTCCAGGAGATACTCTAGTTTCTATGTCTAAAAATCCAAGGGCCACAGCGAGAGGAAGCAGAGGTGTTAAGGATTGTCTCACCTTGACTGCAATCTGCCTCCGTCTCCCTCGGGGAACAGCTGCACTCGGAGATCAACTTTCCTGTATTCAGAGAAAGGAAAATATTGTGGACATCCCTCTTAACTCAAGTTATGCTTCTTAATGAACACTGGAAACTCTGTCTAACAAAAGTGATTTCCCTTTTGGTCAATATTGTATTCTCAACACAATCTAGCTGGAGAGAGGATGGAAATATTTCTGTAAATAAATAACATTGGGAAACCTAATACAGAATCTAGAAGTAAGGCAATAAATTACTCTTTTATTGAATGCCCTTGTGCTAAACTTCTTAAAATAAATTGAATTTGAGTCTCATCTTTTAGGACAATCATTATTATTTTCTCTATTGTACACGAAGGAAATTAGTCTACAAGCATTCCACAAGACTTGGCAATGTGATGGAGCTATATTAGACTGAGGCTATCTACACTAGAGCCAGTTTCTCCCCAGGAGTCCTGGTGTTTTTCTCCAGGGCTGCCGTAAACCACAGGCTTGCAAAACAAGGCCTTTCCAACTGGGGTCAGAAAGACAGTTGATATATGTTAAATTTTCTAAAGGAATACATAGACATCCAAACATTAATGACGTAGCCTGCATACTGTTGGGTAAATAATTTCTAATATTCTTCAAGTATGTTGCTGAGTCTTCAGGCAGTTTAATGAGTGGCAGGTAACAAACTCCTCTGACTTTCCTGACTTGGTAGGGTATACCCAGAGGCTGCTAGTATTCGTGCTGCAGACACAGATCCACCCTCTAGATCCCCTCCCTCCGAGACTCTGCTGTGCTGGGGAATCACTCACAAGGAGTAGATTCTGGAGGTCTGATGCCATTCAATTCAGAAGGATGTGGTAATGAAATCATCCCTTATAACATGGTTCAGGTCTATTAAAGAAGCACAGTGAAGGATTCCTATGTCACCCGAAATGGGCTTGTCACTGTAACCTAATTGCAATGTCAGGGCATCAGGAGGAACATAGCTCTCGTGGATGATTTTAAGAATTAATTTCTTTAAGTTCCCTATTTCCAGTTCATAATCTCCCTAGATCAGTATAGTGCACTTACCTTTCTATGATTTGCAAATTTGTCTAATTATTGATCTGGGTACATTCAAGCAGGACATCAGGAAGTGTGTTTGTTGTGGTCTGTGGAAAGGATTCGGGAGCTAGGATATCTGTGGGCACAAAGGAAGTCAGGCAGCATTCTACAGAGCCAAACCTGCAGCTCTCTTCTGTGCCTGCTACTTGTCAAGTAGGGCCTTGATTCTGCCTCAGTGTACATCATCATGGAGTGGGTGAGAGGTGCATGCTTCTACGCCCAGCTTCTTCTGTTGGGATGGAGTCTTGCACGTTTTTCTGCCCACGTCAGCCTGATACTTAGATTCTCCCCATTTCAGGCTCTCACTCAGGTAGGATGACAGAGTATGCTACTGCACCCAGCTACGGTTTGTAAAGGAGTCTCAGGGACTTTTCTATTGGAACCATGATGCTTCTGTCCTTAGCCTCCCCAGCAATGCAGATGACAGAGGTGACACACCATACTCAACTCCATTCTGTCATCTGATGGCATTGTTATCATGTGGTTATTATTATACTTTTGGATAAAAGTGCTGCTACTGTGTTTTGGGAATATTTCTAGGGCACTTTAGATGTGTGTCATGGACAAATCAAAGACATACACTTCTATATAACTTTCTTCATTAGGATTTCTTGACCTTAGCCTTTGTGGACTTACCTATTAGCCTCCAAGACTGGAAGAGGACAGAAGACTTAATAGAGCTGAGAAAGCAACAGCTATCCAAAGCTGTGCACACAGCTACATTTCTTAACATTCCTTGGCAGAGCTGGGAAAGCCCAGGTGTGGATTCTGCAGGTGTCTTAAATGTGACTTCCATGAAGGCCCATGGAACAATTTTGCGGAAGGTCAGATAACTCTCTGCCTGCCCGACTTCGCCCCTTGTCTCCCGCCTCATTGAAAGAGCAGGCAGAGTGTGCGTGAACTCTTCAGGGGAAGTGTGGAGTAGGGAGGTAAACGAGGACTATTTCTCACACAGAACAAGTCCAAGTGTGACGGGAAAAAGTTGCAGAACAAACTGAGTATTGTAAAATGGGTAAAAACAACAAAACCAACAACAACAGTAAATTCTGGGGAAATAATCTATGGGAGTATCTAATGAGAGAGTCATTTGCTCGTTCTGGGCAAGGCAGAAAGAGAGGAAGAGACTGGACAGTCAGGATTCTCACCACTGGGCTGAGCTGTGAAGGTGAGTTTTAGCAGGAAAAGGAAGGGAAGGGAAGGAAATCGCTCTGTCTGGGTGCAGTCCTGGCTGCTTCCCACGTCATCTGTTTCAGATAATTTTTCTGTAGGACAACGTGGGATGAACTCATTGGTTCATGCCACCCTCCCCACACCCTCCCCACACCCTGGCATCTCGCTCTGTGGGGTGTAGGGGTGCATCTATAGATGCCTTTTCATTTAATTCCCCAAATCATCCTGAAAGGGCACCCATTTCACAAGCTGGGGAAACAGAGGAACAAGGTAATTGGCACAAGGTCACACAGCTGGTGAGACTGAGGATGGGCCTCCAGCTGAGGTTGTCCGACTTGTGCTAGCTCATGCTGACTTGTTCATGGTGGATCCTAGCTTCCATCCACAAAAGGCACTCATTTGTGGAGCCATGTGTCACGTAGGCCATGACCCCAGGCACCAAAGTAACTCACCCAGTGAGGCTGAGCCCACGGCCATTGGCCCTGGAGACCATGCTAACGTGCTCTCTGAGAAAAAGCATCCTGTGCTGTGTCATTTTTGATTCTCCAGGAGGCGATTTGCTGAAATGCTGCCAATTGCCTAGCAATCCCCTCCTGGCCCTGTGAATAACCCTTGCTACTATGTGGGAAGCAATAGGGCGGCCCTTGATGGCCACGAGTTGGCAGGAAGTCATGGATCCCACCACTGTCTAAACGCAATTACAGCTCAGGTAACCACTGTTGACCTCGCTGGGCTGCAAATTTGGTCCCCGTCCAGTGAACTGTTAGGATTATGAATCTGTGTCTCCAAGAATGAATATGGTCCTTTTCCCCAGCACTAAATTTCTCCTCAAATTTATTCTCCAAAACATTATTTTTAATGTTAAACAACCCCAAAATGCATTTTTCATGTTTATTGCCAGTGCATAAAATTACAATGCTGTGAAGATTTTTAGCAGCATACCAATATCGCGATCCATAATTTAAAAGGTGACTTTAGTGTGGCAATAAATTTCACAAGACACTGAAACCTCTGCAGAAAGTATACAAATTAGGGGCCAGCCATGGAGCCAACACTGGGGAGGGGGAATGTGGTTAATTATGAGGGCCATGAAGACCCCGAGTATCTGCTCCATTGTGGAGAGGTAGGCGTGATCTGCGATTGCAAACTCTCCTGTAGGATGGCAAAGGTTGCAGTGAGTTTATACAGGTAGCAAGAGTGCTACATACGTCCCCCTCAACTAAAAAAGGGAAAAAAGGTAGCAAACTCTCTCTCTCTCTCTCTCTCTCTCTCTCTCTCTCTCTCTCTCTCTCTCTCTCTCTCTCCTACCAGAAGGTAAGTCCTCTATGTCAAGGGTAGGCTATTAGCTTTCACTGGCTGAATTTCACAGTTTGAAATTATTATTGTTTTCCCTGTGTTTCTACCTTCCTTGAGGTCCTGACCAATTGCCACTTTGTCTGTGAGCGTTTTTAATTTTCAAGGAAGGTAGGCGGTGTGTGAACAAATCGATGGCTGCTTCAGAAACCACATCTGCATGGCTTCTCACTTCAGCTTCTGCCAAGCTGGAGGCAGCTCAAGATGGTTTTATTTCTCTCCCAAACATAACAGAGTCCAATTAGCAAGCCAGGGATAAGGGAACCCTTCGCTTGGGCACAGAAACCATACCAGGATCATTGTCTTAGTGGAAAGTGGTGGTGGATGGAAGCAGGCAGGGCTGGGGAGATGCTGAACCACAAACACTGATCCCCAACTACACACCAAGGTGGTGGAGTCCCGCTGTGGATTCACAAGAGAAGGGCCCTCAGCACTGGGGAGATCATTACCAAGTAAGAAGTGCTAATGAAGCCATGGCAATCAGCCCACCCAACAAGTGGAACGCCCCAGCTTGCACGCTGGCCTTCATGCACATGCGTATGCTCGCGCCCACGCACATGCACGCACGCGTGCACACACACACACACACACACACACACACACGCCCCAGATTATATATTTAAGATGGCTCCCATATTGGTATCTGTGTTCTATTTAGGCTAATGATGCCCGGGACAGTCAGAGCTATTGCTGTTCTGAAAATGATAAGTACCATATAGAAAGGGCCCCTGGGGAAATTTGGCCTGTTAAGGCTTTTCAGGGCTGATGGATTTTTTTAATCTATCTGCCAGACTGCTTTGAAAGCTAAATAGATGCCCATCAACAGGCTGTCTGTCAGAGATCAACAACTTCACATATTTTGCTTGTGTTGACACTTTTGTTTCAATTTAAGGGGTCGTTTGCCAGACGGCTCCTGCCTTCATTAGGGGTTCTTAGCACAACCAACGAGCATTCTTTGGGCCGGTGTCCGGGCAAAAGGGGAATGGGGGTGGGACTTTGTAATTCTTTTTCTCTTAAAAGATCTGAACCAACTGATGGATGTGTTTGAAGGGGATGGGGTATCTGTGAATGTCAAGACTTTGTGCAACATAGACAGCGTGCACTGGCAATACCTTCCCTGCATAGAACACGCTAGAGGATAGGCTAACTCATGATGGGACTTCAGCAAGTTGATTGGTGGATAGATAACTTCACTGATGACAAATGGATGCTTGATTTTGTTAGCAGTACCAGATCGATTGTTCTCAACCTCCTGGGCTTCTGAGGGCTGCACTATTTCCCTTTGTGTGGCCCTGGGACTCACTGTTCACCCAGCTCAGGACAGGCTTCTCAGCCCCTCTACTTTTCTCCAGCTGTTTCTTTGGTTTCATGCCATGGTTTTACGTATCATCTACAGGTGATGGCTTTCCATTTTTACCCCGAGCTCTGATTTTATGTATGTATTTTCTCTTTTAGCAGTACTGAGGTTTAGCAGTGGTAGGCAAGTGCTCTGCCATTTGAGCCACTCACTGACTCCTTTTTGCTTTAATTATTATTTTTTGGGGTAAGGACTCATACATAGCTCCACCAAGATGGCCTTGACTCACGATCCTTGCCATCTACACCACCCAAGTTGCTGGGATTACAGGTGTAGGCCACTATGGCCTACACTGGCTCCTAAACTGATTCTTTAATTGAAATCTACTTGTTTGATTTTTCTATTTGCACAAACAAAATGCATCTCAAACTACATGTTTTAGTAAGAACTTTGTATGTTTTTGCACCCCTCCCCCCGAAATGTGTCTCCTATTTCTCTCACATCTTGGAAAATGCCAGTGCCTCTAGGTTTCTCAAGTGCTGAGCTGAGATGCACCCTGAGCTCCCCTGTGACCATGAGGCCCAGTCCTCATTTATCAGCACGTCTGACGAGCTCATTCTATTTTCCTGGTATAGCTGTTTCACTGTTAGCTCAGCTGTGGAGCCTTCTCTTAATAAATGCTGCATATGTGTCTTATTCTACATTGCTTCCTTCTTCAATCTCTCTCATCTTAGATGTCTTCCATCAAGACAGGGCCTCTGTTAGATTGAGTATTTTGTCATTCCATGGTAGGCCTAACAGAGCCCTCAATCAGACCCAGTGGTCATTAAGTAACTACACTTTGAAGTGAAATAGGCAGGTCTGGGTTTTAATTCCTTCTCTGTCATTGATCATTGATGGCCCTTACCCCCGGCTTCGCCATCTGTAAAATGGGCCTCCACCTTAGTCCATGGGCTTGACCTGAAGAATGATCGGATGATCAGTGCAAGGCAGCTGACACTTAGGTGGGGAACACTGAAAGGTCCCAATAAATGGGATAACTACAGACATTTTCATTCTTAAGACTTGACAGAGGCTATTTTGGTTGGTGTTCTCCAGCCATGCTCCCACAAGAGGCCTCAGACCAAGCGTGCAGAGAGTGAGTAGACTCCGTCCTGTTAGGAACACCATTATTATTATTTTTTTTCCTCAAGAACGTTTAGGCACTTTCTGTCTGTTATTAAATTAAAATGTTTATCCCTCAGGAGAGAAAATAATCAACTCCCACACCAATCCTATGTATGAAACAGAATGCTTTGGTTTTTCTCCCTGACTCAAATCCTCCTTTCTATACAATCTCTTTGAAATAGGAGGACGTTCAGAATGAATTTCACGCTGTGTGGGTGTGAGTGTGTGTCTCAAGAATAAGTTGAATTTGAGGCTTCTCTTTAGAGCCGTCTATGCTTGAAGATGAGCCAAGACCAGAGGTGGTGAGTGTTTTGGGCAGTGGGGGGGGGGGGGGAGTGGGGGGAGGGAGGAGCCTGGGCCCTCCTAGTATTGGAGTCTCTCCACACAGGAGAGTTAGAAGGAATCTGAACACCAGAGGCTGTTAGTCTCTTTCCTGGGAAAGATGAGCCACCAAGCAGGCTCCTAAAATTCAGTTGAACACACTCAATGGACATCTCTGTATGCCTATTCCTATCTCATATTTCATGCAATAGTCACAGGGAGATGACTCCCAAGGAGAGGTGAGTATCTCTCTGTAGGTTTTGCTGATGTAACTTGTGTTTTGTGTAGTCTAGCTTACTGGAAAAACTAGCTACTTGGAATCATGAGTCTTGAGCTTCATTCAGTTTCTCTTCTAATACTCACATCAGAGGATTCCTCCTCTAGAAATGCTCTGGTTCTGAGTTCTAATCTTGTACATAACTCTACCAGGGATGTGTCTATTTCCAATAGATTGTATAATGATGGACATACTGTTTTCAAGGTCTTACTCTGCCCTGTTATTGTAGAATTGTCTCTCTCTTTGGCCAAAGACACTCAGAGAGTTTCTAGTGCCTAGACTAGCTTAAGGCTTTGAAAATGCTCAGGAAAGACCTGGTGAGTAGCCAGGCACATACAGGACAGGAAAGGCAGAGACAATGGCTGGTGCAAGGCATGCTTCTGTGAATGCCTTTTGGGTCATGCATCTCAGTATGTGGTGCTTTCTCAATGTTAGAAATCCAAGTCCCACCAACACCAGGAAGGCTGATGAGCCCGTTTCCCCTGGAAGGGTCTCACATGTGTCTGCTTGTGATGGGTCGCTCTTTCTTCTCTGTATCTGTTGTCAAAGTCTTCAAATTCAGAGCTCTTTAACCAAATGGAATGGGCATCTGTCTGCCCAGTCTTCCATTTTGCTAAGTAGTGGTCCCCAGAGTTCCTCTAGGCTCCATTATTCTTCCAATCTTAATCTCAGGGGGTAGAGTCTGCCTTGACTGCAAGCATGGGCACATCACCCTGGCCCCTCGCTCACCAGAGAAACCTGTCCTGTTGGTGCTTTGACTAAAGAGGATCCTATATAAAAGCCAGATCAGGAAGACACAGCTCTGAGACCCTTGCTGGAAATATAGAAGAAGATATGTTCTTCTCATGGAGATTATTAGCCAAAGGACTGTGAGTCTGATGTCACTGAGGATGACCACAGAGGGAAGTGACCAATTTAGCCATGAAGTCGGTCCATGGAGATGTGGAGCTGAGAGGCAGCGCCGGACATCGATTTCTAAGTTCACTGAGCTGGCTGAATGGATCTAGCCTTGACAGGCTGCTCCTGCCTGTTCTAGTGAAACAAGTATGGTTTTGTGCATGTGTTTATTTGATGTGGAATTAAAATTAAAACCAGAGTCCTAACATTGCTAATACTTTGCATCAATATAGGATGATAAAGATCAGAGTTCATCTATTTTTTTTCTTCTCACATTCTAAATCTATTAAATTCCAGTATTAAAAGAGCTCCTTTTCTCTCCACCCACGGCTGTACAGCTTTACATTTTTTATAAACCAGAATTGTAGGAATTGTCTGTCCAAACAGTAAGTGGGTAAAGAGAAGAGAATTCCTTCTCTCCAGCATCTGCTCCCTCCCTTTCCCACTAAACACAAACTCTAGTTAGACACAATGCTAAGCGCCCCATATCTAAGCTTCATGTAAGTCTACTAAACATTGCTAACACGAGTATTTGTCCCATTGAACAGAGGTACACAGAGAAACAGATGACAATGAACAAACCCAATCCCTGTTAGGCAGCCACCATTCCAGATTTGGAGACACGTACCGGTGTATTAATTATCAACCCAGTGTCAAGAATGTGTACCCTATGGCAGACAGAGCCCTACACACTGAAAACCCTGAGATGGAGAAGATGGTCACCAGAATCTGCATTCTCACAAGTGACATAATACACAGAAACCACAGGAATGACATTTCTGGCATTTTTAAGAAGCCAAGGGGCAGATAAAGAGGGCAGCAGGGGACAGTAGAGGGATAACGTTGAGAGGAATGTGTCAGGCTTTCCTCTCACAGCAGGTACCCTTGAGGGGGACCTGACTGATAACAAGAGGTGAGGCCCGAGGTAGGACAACGCAGATGAGCTTCTGACAGGGTCCTAAGATCTACCTAGGGGGTAAAGCCAGGCTTAGGTAGCAGAGCACCGGTCACTTCGCCTATGCCACACAGCTATTCATTTCAACCCCTCACAGAGCAGAGGTGTCAGTGACCACCTCTTTTTCCTTCTAGCGGAAGCACAGGAACAAGGCCCCGGCTGTTCTGAGTTCTCCCAGCACCCATCCATCTCCCTGCTGTGGCATCCTACTTGTCAGCCAGTGTCGTCATCTGTAAGGAATGTGTGCGCCCCGCTCCGCACAGTGCCAGCATACAATAAGCACCCAATAAGTAACTCTTCACCATGGTGCTTAATTCTCAAGGGGGAGTGAACTTTTTTCTTTAACACGTGTCCATCTTGAAAGCTATGTCCAGGAAGATACTTCTGCTGCATAGAGAAGAAATCCATGTTGGCTATGTTAAGCAGAAAGAGGAGACAGAGAGAGGGGCGGGAAGAAGGGAGGGAAAGAGAAGAATTTCTTGAAAGAATGCACAGCGGAACAAAAGATCAGGCAAAATGAAGTCTGAAGCCACTCAGGATCCAGGAGTGCAGAGCAGAAATAGACATTCACACAGCCAGACCTAAGGAGGCTATCTATAGGAGCAGATGACAAAGGCTCAATAGCTATGTGTATATGATCATATAAAATGATTTTTTTTCGAAATGAACTCCAAGAAATGGAAACGAGATTTTGTTGTTGTTGTTGCAGTTTTTTCCTTTTGCCTTATTTGTTATTTGTCTTGGCAAGAATAAAGAGTGGCACGGGAAAAAAAGTGGGACAAAGAGTGAACAAATGCAGCAGTGGTACTCACTAGAGTCTATGGAAAATGAGCTATACAACCTGTGGCAGGGACAGGAGGGACAAACAGGGAGAGAGTTAGGGAAGGGGGTGGCATTGTCCAAAAAGAAATGTACTCTTTACCTGACTTGCTTATGCAACTGTAACCCCTCTGTACATCACCTTTACAGTAGCAGTAAAATATATATTTTTTAAAAAGAAAGAAACTGCACAGAGGATAGGACGCCTTAGTGTGCCAGTTGCACTCATGGAGATTCAAATGGTCAGGGGGCCTGCAGGTGGAACACTGTGGCTCAGTTGGATCTCGTGCCTCTATCTGGCCAAGAACTGGTGGGAAAGTCTGCCAGACATCTTCTATAACCCTGAAATCAAAGGGATGGACAACACCCAGATACACAGCGGAGATAGTGTTGGTTCTGAACAAGCAAAAAGGTGTCAGGCTTACTGCAGTGAAAAAATTTGACGCTACATAAATGGAGGGGAACTTTGGGAGGGGAGAGAGGTTATCTTTTTATTTGTTCTTAACTGCAAATGTGCACAAAGGCAAAGAATGGGACTATATTATATGTTAGATTTTAGTACTATACAGCCATTAAAGGCATAAGATCTGGTTGCTAACGAAATTCCTCCACCATTGACTAATCTAGCCAGGAGCTGTAGCTCAAGCCTATAATCCTTGCTACTTGGGAGGCAGAGATCTGAGAGGCTGTCATGGTTTGAGGCCCACCTGGGTGAAACAGGTTGAGAGACTTCATCTCAACCAATGGCTGGGTGTGGTGGTGTGCACCTATTATCCCAGCTACAGAGGAAGCACAGTGGCATGAATCTATCATCTCTAGGGACAAGAGGAACTTCCTGTAGGAGGATCATCGCCCAAGGCACAGTTCCAGTGTTAGGTTGACTCCCTAGCAAGCATGAAACCCTGAGTTCAATCCCAATACTGCCACACACACACACACACACACACACACACACACACACACACACACACACACACACACAAAATAAATAAATAAAAATAAATAAAATGTGCCTTGTAAGGTTGTTATCAGGATTAAGTGAATTTGTGTGATGTTGGAGAGGATTATCTACAATGTATTGTGATCAATATCTTTTAGTTGTCCCAACCGTCAATGATATGAGGTTGTAGACTAGATAAGCTCTTGTTGGCAGATGATGCAGATCTGAAGCCTATCAATGGAAAGAAATTTGTAAATTTTCTAAGAGATCAATTAGTGTCTTTCCTCTTCCCGAATCTTAGGAAGTGATTAACTTTTGCTCCTGTAGGCTCAGGATGCTAAGAAGAAGGATGTTTCTGGAACAGGAGATGCAAGTGTGATGGGGGGGGGGGGTGTGTTGAGAAGCAGGTGGCTTGCTGAAAATATTTCCAATTTTAACAATTATCACCAATAATTGAGTGTATGTTCCCTGGCTGGTTTTAAATGGTAATGAGGTGCTTTTTGTTTAAGAACAGCAGACCACCAACAAAACTGGAAAAGAGACACAGGAACATCCTCCCAGACCCTGTCTGGCCTCTCCATACCTATTGCCAGTTCATATCCAATTTACTGCCTCCTTCAGATTTTGTCTCAGTGGCTTTCCCAAACCTGAACTTGGTCTCGGCCTAATTTTCTTTCTGTCACCGAAATATCAGGTGCACAGTGGTAGATCCAGAGGAAATGGGTGTGATTCTGGGCTTCTTGGGGTACTCCAAGTGGATTCAATGTAGGACCTGCTCTGGACAGGCCAAGAAGCAACTATCCTGCCCAAGTCCAAAGGCCTCACAGAATGAGGGAATGGACTCCTGTTCCTGTGATCCCCGCTCTCCCTCCCTCCCACACTCCCTTCCTCCTGTCTCCTTGCCTACGTTTCCCTTAACACGCCTGTGGTCAAAGTGAATAATGATATATTTTTGTTGTTGTTTAAGAGAAGCCCTTGAAAGCCATTCTGAGACTGGGGTCCAGAAATCTAATCTTTGTTTGATTCTGTGTTTAGTGGGGATTCAAATCCCAACTTAATTTAATCTTTTGACTTATCCTGCAGGTACTGCCTGATTATATTCCATCGCCACCAGTAATAGGATTGCAGGGACAGAATCTTGCTATTAGCACTTTGAGAAACAAAAGCAAAACCGAAAGCATGGCTGCCATCAGTCAACGAAAGCCACCGTCAGTGAACGACCGCTCCTCCAGCATTTCCTCCTCTGCTTCATTTCAATACGCCCTTGCAAGAATGCACAAAAAGGTGTACATTCTGTTGAGTTCCAGAAGACCTTGAATTTTAACTAGAATATGTAGTCTGAAATCCTGAGCTCATAGATGAGTTTGAAACAACTCTACTCCCCCCATTCCCCCCCAAAAAACCACAATACAGGTATTATATGCTTCGTTGGCATACTCTAGAAGCTCATTGTTCACCATTGGTGACTTCTAATCAATGGAGAAATAATGTATAACTGCATGAAATGGAAAAGATTTCTGAGACATTCTGAAATATCCTCTGTGGTTCAGCTGTCTAGATTACAATTCTGACTTCTCCTCTTCTTGGGTGGATGACCTCTGTGAGTTCATAAGATCACTTTGCTCATCCATGCAGTAGATCTCAGGATTTTTGAAGGATTAAATAACATAACGCCTTTAGGAAATTTGCTAGCACATACAAGTCATACATAAAATATTACCTATGATACTGTGGGAAAAAAAGAAAATATGAAAAAAAGTAGAAGGAAACAAGAAAAATAATACTCCTTGCCAAACAGCCACCATCTCCCTTCTGTGTGTTTCCAGTGTCTATTGAGAGTCTCTAACTTCTCACATACTGTGAGTGGAATGAAATATACTCCGTGGGGGAAAGTATAGTGAAAAATATCCAGTTAATCAGTAAACATATGAAAAACGCCCTGGCTCAACAGTGATCATTAAAACAAAGAAGTGAGAGGCTGTCCTGACACGTGGACAGAGATAAAAACGCAGTGCCAGTGAGGAGTGGTAAGACAGTGTGGATCAACATTATGGGGTCTCACTGCGAGAAGCAGTGACATATTTGGGCTGATTTTAGGAGAAGGTAATTTATTATAATAGTATTGGGTCACTCACTCCCAGCCTTTGTGGGAAAGCTGCAGAATTGCATTCCGCACTAGCAGCTCCACACACAGACTCAGGTGGCATGCTGAATTGTCTCCCAGCTTAGTGCTGAGAGGTAGGTGCTGCCCCATGGCTGGCTGATGCTCCATGCTGCAGATTTTAGCTGTTGCCTGAGTCCCTGTGGTGTTGATGCAGAACCTTCTGGAGAAGCTTGGAACCCCATGGCTGCTGGGGAAACTCCCCTGGAACTTGGGCTTCCTTCTCATTCTGGCTTCTTTACAAATTCTAGGTGGCCCCCGGGGTATCATTGGAATGGTAGAGTGACATCTTGGCCTCTAGGCAACATAAAGAAAGGCGATGACTACAGTTCCAGCCACCACCAGGGGAAAGAGGCTCTACTTCAAGAACAAGGGTTTTGTTTTTAACACAGAAAGAGGTTTCTGTTGTTGAAAAGAAAGCAGATTACAGCATTATATGCACATCTGAAGGACGCCATCTTACAAGGCCCAAGGGAGGAGAGAGGAGCTCATTCTTTATCTGAGAACTATTTCATACGTGATGCAAAGGGTTAATAACATGCATATCTTTTGACTACAAATCACAAGTCACACTTCTGATAGTTTATCCCAACAGTCATCTGAGGAGCACACACATACAAAGATATTAACCAGAGCTCTAGATAGTGACCCCAAAATGACAATACACTGTCTGATATCAATCATGAAATGATGTACACTACTTTAAAGTATCCCTTGATTGATATTATTAAAGGGGAAAAAGACAATTGTGAAAAATAGCACTCATAATCAAATTGTGAGCTACGTGCTAAGTGTTTTGCATTAACTGTCTTACTGAATCGTCACAACAGTTCTATGATCCACAGAAGAAAGCGGCCATTTCCAACGGAATTTGAAGTCATCTGTCTCAAAGAAAAGGAGCAAGAGGAAAGGAGAGATCAGAAGCCTGTGGTCAACTGCCTCCACCTTTCTTGTGTTATAGAATCTCCCAAAGTCCAACTTCACAACACTAGTCTCTTTTTTGGAGTTTGATTCTTCTTCCCCTATGCTGAGCAGACCATGGCAGAGCTGGGGGATGTGTGCCAGTAGTAGCCAGTGGCAGTACATGTACCTTCTTTAGGTTCCATTACCATCACTGAAAGAAAGGAGGAAGGGTTTACTGATTATGGTTAGTTGAATCCACAGCTTCACTCTTTAGTGATAATCCTCTAAGTTTAAGATTGTTTGCTTTTTTCAGGAAAATAAGCTTTATTTTATTTTTAACTGTCTATATTAGTATGAAGGGGTTCACTCTATCATACCAATTTATGAGTATAATGCATCTTGATCAATGCCACCTGTTCCATCATTTCCCTCCAAAGTCAAAATCAAATCCCTGTTATCATCCTTGTCCAATGATTGGTTTGTATGATCCTTCTTACCCAATGATAGGCTTCCATGACCCTACTGTCCAATGACTGGCTTCCATGGCTGCTCCTGTCCAATGACTGGCTTCCATGACTCCTCGTAACCAACAATTGGCTTCCATGACCCCTTTTACCCAATGGTTGATTTCCATGACCTTTCATTCTAGATACTTCTCAGCAGACATATTTCTTTCACACATGTATTTACCAGTTGTTTCTCCTTGGGTCTGTTGTCCCATTCACTAGGACAGTTCCCTTTGCCAGGCCTATTTCTCATCTTTCATGTGTTTCTTATGTTTTCTTTCCACACCGATCTTCTTACTAAAACAACACAGAACTGGAAAGAAGAGTCGAATGCTCAGACTCATTCACCTTCTCTCTCCTTCATTGCTAAGTGTACATACAGATTTCCACCACTGCTCTCTTTGTTCCTGCCTGATGTAACCCAAAGCCAGTATCTCCCCTTTATCCATGGCACCCCTACTTCCCTGGAGACTAACTCCATCATTGTGCATTTCTCTCCTTATAATTATTGACTTTCCCCATTCCCTCCCTGCAAACACATCTATCACCACACCACCTTCACAGTGCTCATAAGTAACCAATGTTTTCTTTTTCCTTTTTTTCTTTTTTGTCTGTTGTGGGGCTTGAATTTGGGGCCTGGGTGCTGTCCCTGAGCTCTTCAGCTCAATCTTAGCGCTCTACCACTTGAGCCACAGTACCACTTCTGGTTTTCTCATGGGGTTTTCTTGTGGTTAATTGGAGATAAGAGTCTCACTGACTTTCCTGCCTGGGCTGGCTTTGAACCTTGATACTCAGATCTCAGCCTCCTGAGTAGTTAGGATTACAGGCAGGAGCCACCGGCATCTGGCTAGTAACTTTTTCTAGGTATGTGCCAAACATTGCACTAAGTAATTTGAAAGTGTTTCATTACGTGGTACCATTTAACATCAACCCTATACTTTAGGTATTATCTCTGGCCTCATTCTTCCCACCAGGAGACAGACTTCAAAGAGAGATCAAGGGCATGTCACTGGAGAATGGCAACGCCAGTGCAGACCTTCTACAAGGTGCTGCACAAAGGCCCCAGGTCTTCTCACCAACTTGAAGTCTCATTTTCTCTACCTTTCACCCCATTTTCTGAGCAAAATGTGAAACACATTTATTTCACTTAACTCTCTCCCTTCACCATGCCACACACAGACTAATTCATGCCTCGCCTTCAAAAAGTCAATGCTCACGTGAAATTAAAAATAACCATACTAAATCTTCAATCCCCTACAGAGAGATGGCTGTGGAGCCAGGAAAGGGAACAAACAGAGCTTACAAACAAAACAGTGGATTATCCGAAGTCCCCAAGCAGTAAGTTTTAAGCTGAGCCAGCCAGGAAAATCAAAACAAAACAAAACAGCAGCCCGTTGAATACACTCATACTGGCAAACACCTTAACAAATGGCACTCTCGGGGTGGCCGAGTGGAAGGTCAGAAGAGGAGAGAAATACATCTCAGGGCCCCGGGTGAGTGCCAAAGTAGGAAAACAGGGCTTTGATGCTGGCCTCGCATGCTTTCGATTTCATTCTCCTCTCTCCCTTTCTCTCTTCTCATGGACAAAGGAAGCCTTCTAGCCGGCAAGGTAAATAGTTCATGGGTTATTTATTTTATCTCTATTCCTGGTTAAATTGAGTTCAAAATAATTAGCTAACCCTGGAAAAGCAGTGACTGGTACTGCTAATTCCACCTAATGATTTTCCGGCGTAGTTGCCCAGTGAAAGGGGTTATCTGTAAAAAAAGAAGCTTTAAACTATTAATAGAGTGAAATTACAGCTTTAGCAGCTAACCCCAGGTAAAGTGGGTCCGGTGTGGGATTAACACTCAAGGCTGGGGGCTGGCTCCTCACCTCCTCCCAGTGACCTTCCTCTCTCTCTGGCAGTTGACTGTTCGGGCCAGGCAGAAGTCGTTAACTTGCTCCCGACACCTTACACTATTTGTGGTCTTAATTGAGGGACCTAAACAAACAAATTAATCACCTTAGCCCATAAAAATGACAGAATTCATATGGTAGCATTCTTCATTCTCTCCAATTTGTTTTCCTGAAATCCCCGCAGCGATTTATTTGCTGAATATGCGAGTTTTTCCCCCCTTATGAAAATTACAAATTGTTGTCAAGGTTAACGAGTTAATATTCTCATTCAATATTTATTTTATGGGGAGACGGAGGAAGCACGGCTGTTCCGTACTTCTCTCAGCTGCGAAGTCTGGTTTCTTAATCAAAATGACAAGGACACTGTCCTTTGCGTGATACTCTGAATCATCGAGACTAAAAAATGAGCTTTATTAATCAACAGATCCTGATTAATTATTATAAAGCGCAGCTTCTACATTTCTGTACATTTTAATAATTCCTGCAGAAGGCTAACAATGCCCCCAGAGAGCCAGAGTCTTTGGGGTTTGAATTTTTCTAAGCAATGTCACAATAAGCGGCAGTCAAGAGGAGCAATGTTCTGTCTCTAATCCACTCCACTTCCAGCCAGCAAACCAGGGACCACCTTCCTTTTCCTCCTTCCCATCTCTATTCTACCATTTGTGCACATAGTCAAGAGCCACAAATCAAAGGCTTCAGAAGTTTCCAAAAATGAGGGTGAGTGTTCGCAAGACCTAGCTCACAAAGTCTGACTATTTCTGTAGAAAACAGTTGACATGGTTTTCTGGTGAGTGACCATGTCCAACACCGGTGGAAGAAAGGTCACAGGACCAAGCAAGTCTGCAAGGGCTGGCAGCCTGACTTTCTCTGTGGGACTCCCATCCCCACCTCATCAATGGCAGAGGACCAGCCCAGAGGATTGGCAGGCACAACACCTCACCAAGAGCACTGAGCACCCCTCCGAATGCTCACCCAGACTGCCCGAAAGCTTTCTCTGTCTCCGGTGAGGTTTGGCCACACTGGGCAGACGGAACCCTAATCTTAAGTGGCCACTTTTAGCTAGACAGTATGAATCCTCTTCAAGTTTTCTTTCTCAATAATACCCCGAGGCTTTGTCAAAGTCTGTATCACCACGGGAAATACTCTAGGTAACTCTGCATTTTTACAGAAGGAGTTGATGGAGGACATTTAGTCTTCCCATTCCTAAGAAATACAAAAGCCTAGCACAACAACTTATCCATGGGTCTTGGACTGAAGACTTTTGAATTAAGACCATACTTGTCAGAGACTAAACCAGACCCTGGGTATCCCCCAATACAGTTTTTTTTAAAGATTTTATTAGCACATATTAGTCGTATAAGAGGATATCCCCACTGGTGGTGTCACACGTGCACAAGATGTACTGTAATCCATCTTACCCTTCCTACCGCTCAACGTCATCTGCCCTCCCCTCTTTCTTAAACAGTTTCAACAGATTTCATTGTTCAACATTCATACATGCTTATAAAGTACTAATAAATATCATATTCGCCCTCAAATAAAATTTCAAAAAGAGAAGCACTTAAGAGAGAGAAGTGAAATCCTAGCCTGCCATTTCTGGGACACAGACCCTCTTGCCTCAAGCCAGGAGTTTCTATTACAGCAGGCAGAGTCATCGTAAAATAGAAGCCGGATTTCCGCACAGGCCTTGAGCACCGCGAGGCTCGTTCAGGTGACGTTCCCTGAAATAGTGAGTGGACCGACAAAGCTAACACTTCTTCTCCTGCGGTTCAGTAGTCGCATCTCCGAGCACTGGCATCCTGGGCTTCCTCGCTGTGCTTGCATTTTCCCCTGTAGAAGTACACGTCCTAATCACAGATAACACGGAAATGAGATTATGATGTTAGCTTTCTCCAGAGATAACAGCAGTCCAGGTCATAAAACCACCATATGGCAGATTTGGCAGCCTTTACTGAGCACCATGGATTAATTATCACATAGACAGACTCTGGTCCCCATTTGCGAGAGCCCCGGCCCCCCTGTGGCACGGATTGGCAGCCCAGTGAAGGCGAGGGGCTGTATTATGTTTGGCAGGGACACAATGTGACCTTACTGTGGCCAGTTCTGTCATCTCTTAGCATTTCGATCATGATTAAGTTTATCATTTCAAATAAACACAAAATGTCAGGTCTCCGGGTCTACTCGGCATGGAGAGCCAGAATGAGAGCGTGGGTTGATTTCAAGGGGTTCCAGGCCAAGAGAACAATCTGATTAGCTCCTCATCTGACTTTTATTTAGAGCTATGGCACAATACGGTGTGGAAAAAACCCTCATTCCAATTGATCCCTTGCCACACATCAGATCCACAGGGCATCCACCATTTCCAGGCAGTGGTTGTGCAATTCACCCTGCTGCCATTTCACCTTTCCGCCCTGAGACCCACTAGATCTGACTCCCTGTCATTCACAGTAACCCTGCCTCTCCATCGACAGAAGCCATCTGGACTGGACCTGGTCAGCAATCAGGGATAAGGATGGGCCAGAGTGTTTACAAAGCCCTCCACATCCAGGGCTTGGGTCAGCATCCCGTCTCTGGGGAAGATGCCTTACTCTCCTTTGAGACTGGACTCGGCTGACGGAATCATCTCCCTCACAAATGTTTTCTTTGATCTTCTGGAATGAGGGTAAAATGCTACGGTGACCACTTAGCTACAAGAATGCTGTAGAGATGAAATGCAACTAGCCAGCACGGCTTTAGTCCTGTCTCTGATTTGGGACTAGGTTGTGCCTAATTATATAACTATAGACTCAAGGCAAACATAGTTAGTTTTTAACTTGGAGCAGAAGTCAGTTTCTGCCTGTTCTGAACTCATTCATTTATTTATGCAATAGAATGCCTGGTCTTGTTTGTGTCCACAGATCAGCTAATTATGTAGACATTTCTTTCCCCACTGCCCTCATTCTCTGTCCTACAGCCAAGAGGACTCTCTCTTAGTGCTCAGGACAAGCAGAGGCTTTTCCTGCTTCACAGTAATCTATGGTTCACTAAGCTAGCACACCCCTTCCCTGTTCCACACAGCCACCAATTGCCTACTCACCTTTGACTTCTCTCTAATCAAGGGTTACTTCCCCAGAAGGAAAACCAGGAACTCTCCTACAGTTTCACAACTGGAAAGAGAAACAAACAATGAAAGAACAATGATCACAATGGATAAATTTATTGTGTGAGAGTTGGTTACAGACCCTACTTTGCTTGCAAGATTCCAACTCCACGATCCAAATGATAGCTCTCTTTGATCAATTTGATTCTTGCTGCCTAGTATCTTACAAAAAGTGTTACTCAATAAATATTTGTCTATTGATGGATCAAAGATTTACATGTGTGGCCTGAAGGGTTTTCTCCTGAGATAATAAAAGAAAGGCTTCCAGGGGAACTCATGGATAAGAGGTCCAAAGGGAAATGAGGATGACAATTCAGTCTGATGTGTGCCAGGACACATAGCAGACCCTATCTTGGGGGAAATGTGCACACTGAGATATATCAGTCTGCACTGTCTTTTACATGTGTCTGTAGCTTCCATGTTTAGCTTCAAGTAAAAGGTAGATATAGACCAGCACAATAATACAAATGCCAATTTGTAGTTTATTGAACTTGAACAACAAATAACACTCTGAGAGCGAAGGCGCTTATGATTTTCAAGAGCCAAGCTTGATTGAAAAGAAGGAGGTTTTTTTTATCAGGATTGCAAATGTCAGCCCTAGAGCTTGGAGAACTGGGTAAATACTACGGTTCATAAATAAGTACAAGCAGATATGATCATGGGCTAGTCTTATCCTCATCTGAAAGGAAGAGATGTTGGAACACAGAGTGGCTTGAAGATGAGATTTGGAAAAGATCAAGCTCTTTCGTGGGGCACCCAAAAAACATCTCTTCCCTTGGTTCCTGGTGAGGAACAGTGTTTGGTGGGAGAGGCTGGGGTAGGGATGCCAAGTGGGTTTGGAGAAATCCCAGGTCAAGGCTGTAGATAGCTCCCTTCCTCCTCACAGCCTCTCAGAAGAGATCTTTCCTCACTCAGCACAACACTGTTGCAAAATGGCGCTGGAGAAATCACACTTCCACGTGGTCCACTAGCAAGAGCTGAAGAACATCCCTAAATTTAAAAGCCCAACGATGATATCACAAAGACTTTGCTGTGCCAGTGTGGCATGAGAAAACCAGTCAAGAGTTCCTGAGTTACCAAGGATCACCAAATATCAGCAAGGATGAAGGATATGGATAAAGAATACAATGAGACTTTGGAAGGAGATTCCAAAACACCATATTCAAACATCAGAGGAAACAATCCATCATTATTGGATACCACAGGGGCCCAAGGATAGGATGAACTATGCGAGTTTCGCTTCTAGAGTTTGAGTAACTCTTTAATCATGCCCCGAAGTCTCTGAAAATTATAGAATTGAAGAAGGGATGGGAAATAAATCCTGGCTATTTCTGAGATCTAACCAGAAAGTAATTTAAAAGATGACATTACATTGAACACATCCAGCCATTGGTGTACATAAGAACCCTTGACTAGAAATTTTATTTTAATTGAAGAGAAATAAATCAAACATTTGCACCCAAAGTCTCTGTGTGTTTACATCAAGATCTGTCAAGCACAGTTTTTGTGAGAACTAAAGAAAGGAACAACAGTGTTTGTTCATGGTTGAAGAGAGGATTCTTGAGTTGGATCATGAAGCATAAGTAGTGAGGTTGAGTAATAAAAGGTACTAGGATGTAAATTCTAGAGTTTAGGGAAAGCGGTATGGAAGAGGATAAGCCAAACAGCAGCCTATGAGGGCATCTAAATTGCTAGAACAGAGGACTTTGATATAAGACAAGAAAACTAGGGCAAATCCAAGCAAAGGGTGATAGGCTTTGGAAATGGAAGCTTCCAATATGGAGACGAAATGGTGGGAGTCTTAAGATTTTGCTCTCCTATCAACGTAACAACCTGAGAAGGTTTGAAAATCTCATCATCATCACAGCCCAGCTGTAGAGACTCTGAATCCATCTGAAACAAAGCCTAAATATCTGATTTCAGTTAAAGCTCCCCAAGTGATAGACAATGTGGCCATAGATGAGAATCGATGGATCAGGAGCAGGGGAAAACCAGCCACAGAAGCGTTACAAGAGATCATGAAGACTGAATGGGTGTCTTCAAGAGCAGCTCTGCCAACGTTCATGATGACCGCATGCCAGTGTTGAAGGAGAGATGGGAGGCGAGGATGATGAGCTTGTAGGAAGGCTCCTCTTCATTCTTGCCTTGGTGCCTTTGATTTTCTTACCCTCTTCCTGGGGAAAACCTCTGTGCCTTTGGTCTTCTCAATAAGCAAAAGTGGCCATTTTGAAATTCCTCTTGTGAGGTCTTCCTTATTAGATCCATACTTAGAGTCTTGATTTCTTACACTGTCCAGAATGCTGATCTCTTCGTAGCATAAGGGTTGCAATCTCCTTCCAGGGCAGCTGTACTCTCCCTTGCCCCTTCAGAGAAGATATCTTCACCCTTTCCTTCCGACATGAGGTTGCTTCTACTTTATGTCTTGACTCATTTGTTTGCTTTTTATATTATCTGTCTCACTCAAGAAGTAAACTCTATAAACACCAGGACAATGTCTGTTGCATTCACCATACTCAGATCTGATTACAAGGTCTAAAATGTAGTAGGCACTCAACAAGTGTGTGTACAGTGAAAGAATCACATGTACCGGGCTTGTGACATTTCACTTGAAGTTTTTCTTCAGAATGTGGTGCCCAGGAAATTAATTTACTTATTTATGTGTTCACTTCATTCTCTTCTTTCAGTGTTTTATTTGTTCTCTTCTTCCCTCCCTCCCTCCTTTCCTTTCTTGCTCCTTCTTTTTTGTCCCTCTGGAAAATATTTATTAAGCTCCAACATAGAGCAGGCATTGTTAGGAAATGGAGCTACAGGTGAGATTACAACTATAAATGAGACAGTACCAATCTTCAGGTAGGTCATCTGTGAGAGAGGATAGCTGTGAAAGCAAGCAATTACAGCTCAGCACAGTGAAAAGAACAAGCCTGCAACCTGTGGGAGGCCAGAGGAGGGGCTCTGGGCATTGGGTAGTTTGTTAACAGCATCAAAGAGAGTGTGATAATTGAGTTGGATCTTTTCTCAACCCTAAGCCTATTGACATTTTGCACTGGATAATACTTTGCTGGGGGTGAATAGATGCCATGTGCCTGGTGGGGGTGTAGCCTCTACCTCCTGAACACCAGCCGCACTCACTCTTCCTATTACTCAGTGGCGACAACCAAAGATATCTGGAGACATTGCCAGGGTTTCCTGAAGGGGAGAGGAGAACCAACTCACTCCCAGGTGAGAGCCACAGGCTACATTATCTTAAGTCCAAGAGGCAGTGAACAGAGCAAAAGCTCTCCTGGCTAAAAGAGAGTCATGTGGCCACACTAACTCTCCTAAAAGATGCTTTATGCAAATGTGTGAAAATGGAGCCGTGATTAGTCTGGTTGGAGGAACAATGAGGGAGAGAGCCTGATCAAGATACAATGGGCATATGTGGACATACCAAATGGAAACCTGCTTGTACAATGAATTGTTGCTTAGAAAAGGTGGAAAATAGGGCTGAGACCATGTGGCTTTGTGGTAGAGTGCTTGCCTAGCATGCATGAAGCCCCCAGTTTGATTCCTCAGTACCACATAAACAGAAAAAGCCAGAAGTGGCGCTGTGACTCAAGTGGTAAAAGTGCTAGCCTTGAGCAAAAGAAGCTCAGGACAGTGCCCAGGCCCTGAGTTCAAGACCCACGACTGGCAAAAAAAAAGATGGAAAATAATCAAACAGGAAGGACACCATAGTGCTAAAACATACAAGGTTCTACATGGATCTTGGTTTCTCTTGATTCACACCTAGAAGCCAACAACAGCTAGAAATCACCAACATGTTGCTCTAACTGGTCTCCACATGAGTGCTTGTTATATTCAGAACCAAAGAACAGCTCAGTGATGTAAAGAAAGGCCTCTGGAATGGGAAGAAAAGTGAGGCAACTTCTACCAAGGATAGCTCAGTTTTGCCTACTGACATTGAAACCCGCTGGCCTTTACCAAAACTTTGACTTTCAGCACTTGCAGAAACCAGAAGTGTCTGCCCATTTATTCCTCAAAGTTATGTGTGCTCAAAATGGTCATTGTAGCAGTGTTTTGAATAGGAAACCTAGCAAAATAGTCTAAATGTTTGTAGGAGGAAAATGATTTAGCAAACGGTGAAATATTACTCACTTGTTGAAAGTAAGGACTTTCATTGCTATTCTCTGGTATTGCAAGAGCTCCAACATATGATTAAATTCAGCTTCATCCTTTTAATATCTTCTGTCCTTGAGCAATTTTTTAACCCCTCAGACACAGAGTAAGAATATACCTACTTCAGAAAAACATCAGGAAGATTGAATGAATGAATGGACACAAAAGGCTTCAAATAGTGTACAGCACTTGGTAGCCATGGGATTGTCCATTAATATTATTCTGTATTAAGTAAGAAAAACAGCTATTGTATGGTACAGGTAGTAACATCCTGTTTTTGTGCTAAAAGCTTGCATTAAACTTATATTACTTAAATATTTATCATATCAGTGTGAAAAATAGACACAAGAAAATACCAGAAAGAGTTGATCAGAGCGTGAGGTAGAGGCGACAGTCATTACAAGATCGGCCATCTGGCCATTTTATTCCTGTCTGTGTTTCTTTAAATTTAAAATCAAGAGCGAGCTCCCATTATTTGTCAGGTGATATAAAACTACAAAGTGAAGGATACTGTCCAAACCACAATTTATACACTACATCACACTGAAGTTGGTTTACATAAGATGATTTCAGCAACTAAAATGTGTAATAAAAATTGCGGTTCACTCTGTACATCACCTTTGTAATAACAATAAAAAACTAAAAACTGTGGCTCGGTATATAATGTGCAGCTCTAGAAAATCTCAAATGGAAACTAGAGTAGGAGCCCCATTTCCACTCACACCACCACCCACAGTGTGGAGAGGTTTCAAGGCACTTTGTAAATCAATGTTTATAAAAAGAACAGAAGATGACAGTAAAGAATTCAATATTTATAAAATTTTAGTATTAAAACAAAATTGTAATTTACTAACATGTGCTGACTAAACCTCTTTAATTAAATCCAACCAGTTGGATATTTATTGACTCATATAATTATTGCATGAGACCATATGTTATATAAATATATTTATATAACAATGCATCATGCTTAATTACATTTAGCAAAAAATATAAACTTACTTTAATTTAATAAGAATCACAATGTTGGACAGATTCAATTTAATTAATAAAAATATTATAAATATAGGCCAAGCAGTAATCCCGTAATCCCCTCATTTGGGAGGCTGAGGCAGGAGGATTGAAAGTCTGAAGCCAGCCTGAGCTACACACTGAACCTCAGAAACTGAAGGACTGGAGATGTACCTCACTGGTGAGGAGATTGCTGAGCATATACGAGGCTCTGGGCTCTAACTCCAGCACTGATATGGTGGTGATAAGAGTTATAAAAGTAAGACGATCGGTTATCTCCATAACTTGGTGGCGTTGTGACCTCCGCATACACCTTTCTGACCGCCTTTCTTCATTGAACACGGGGTACTGCGCTGTGCCCTCACACCTGGACAACAGAGGGTAAGATGTGAGCTCGTGCTTTGCACACGGCCCAGAATGCACAATAGAGCACAGAGAGGGTGGTCATTGGGCGTCATCTTCCAGTAACCACAGTCAGGGGCTCCCACCTTGTGCAGTAAGGAAGGACTGCTTCAAAGGAGGGCTCCTGACAAACCTGGGCTTCGTTCCACAGACAGCGGCTTTCTTCTGCAGTTCCAAAACAACCCTTACAGACCCAGCCGTGGACATGCTCGATTTATTATTTTTTTTAAAGCTTCTAATAAGAAAATGATCAACCATGTTACAGACAGTATGAAACTTAGGAACCCTGGCCAATACATGTGTCTGCACACAAACTTCTAGTTCCTTGTGAAAACAAAACAAAACACAAAAACATCAAACAAAAAAGTCAAGCCATTTCCTTACTTTACTCAACAACAACAACAACAAAAGAGAATCAAACCCTTAAACAATCATGCAATCCGTTTAGATGAGCTGATACTATCACAAAGCCATCACTCAATGTCAACTGATGAGAATCAGTCATGGCGAGCTCCTGGGATGGGTGTGTAATTAACACTGGTAGGTAGGAGGGATTTTTTTTTTTAACCAGCATCAGGAAAATGGCCTAAAACTACAGTGTAATGTAAGACACGCGTGTGGGCTGGCAGAGACGTGCCCAGGCGACCCACGGGGCCCCTGTTCCAACTCTAATTGCTATTATTCTCTGGGATGTGATATCTTAATCAGAAACAATAGCTTGTCTAATTGACTCTGGCTAGGGGGAGACTTCCTACCTCTCACAAGTCTCTGAACAGTCAGCCTGGTAAATGAAGACTGTAGTAAAATCAAGAAAAGGCCATTCAGACAGTGAGATCAATGAGATTGTGAACCGTCATCGAAGGGGAAGATTTAGGATGTGGAAGGGGATGCCGAGAACGCATTCTGTAGACTCATCCGTTACGCGCAAGGCTGCTCGGCCCATGCTTCCAAAAATTAGCATTGAAATATTGTTCACATGGAGGCTGTGTCCTTTTAATCAGAGAGCGTAAGGAAGGGTCACGTAGACCCTCTTATATCGAGGGCTACAATCCCCAGTGTTTTCACGCAGGTTTTCAAATGTGCCGTCTAAGACAATCGTTTCCTACAATTTACTGCTCCAGAACATAAAAGATGACACAGGAAAGAATATGCACCACAAACAATAATCCTGTGTCCCCAATCATCGATGAGGGGCCATCCATGCACACTAAATGACATATATTCTTTTCCTTCAGGCCCTTGGGCTGCTGTCTACCTAGGTGGAATTTGGCAAATCTCTTTTCTGAAAAATCGCTGTGCTGGGGGAGTATTTATCTATGTGGGTTATCCTACTATTATGGGTTTGACTGCAAAGTTGAAATGCGGTTGAAACGCCAGATGTTTGGGACTAAATGTCAGGAGTCCTGCCCCCTGCTCTGTAGGCATGTCATTTTTGGACAGGATACTCACTGTCTCGGGAGAAGTACTTCCTAAAATTTCCATGACCAAGGACTCCCTTTCCCTTTCCCTTTCTCTCCCATCCTAGGAGACCCAGGCTAATCTGTCACTCTTCATTTTCTTCACAATGGGACCGATTGTCCCTCTTTCTTCATCTTACTATTGTTGTTGGCTCGCTGCTAGCCAATCGGAACTTTGGACTGCACTCAAGCGAATGAGCAATTTGATTTGTTCAATGAACTCTGGTCAGAGGCCCGTGATCGTTTTGAAAAGTCAAAATCAGCCTGTCCATCTCTCTTCCCTCTACAGGGGGCTCCTCAGGTCCAGGAGCTGTGAGATGAGGCTCCCAGAGCTCTGATGAGCAATGCCAGAGTAGGTGAAGCCCTTGGACGCTGGGCTTGAGCCCAAGAGCCTGGGCTCGCTTTTAAGAGCTTGGAGTCAGTGTGGTTCACACTAGGCTCCTGTAGGCACCAGGCCACATTTGAGAGATTCCACAACTTACAGACACCGGAAATCTCAGCATCTCCATGAAATCTACTGACCATTGACATCTTTGGCCACCACTGGGTTTCAACAAGTCTAAGATGTCTCTGTTTAAAAAATGTTAAATCTTAATTTCTGAGAAGCAGCATGTATAATAGAAGGCAAGAGATGAGTTTCTGAATCAACAAAGTATACTAGGTTGACAGTTTTGTGTTTTTTTAAAAGACCTTAACTTATCACTTGTAATCAAAATGTCTTTATGAAATTCAAGTTGATACGTAAAAGGACCATGACACTGGATGTAACTTACAGGCTATTTTCTTCTGAGTCAGTATGTTTGCCTCCATCTCTGCCAGCTCTAATATTTGATGATCTTATTAACTCGACAACGTTGACATGATAGTGTACCGAGAGCCGTTTAAACACCATCTCCCTTACAAAAGCCAACCAGTACAATAGGAATGAGAACCTTTTAAGGAGCAGGGAGACATACCAAACACGCCAAGTCCTAAATAAACTTACATGGAACAAAATAGCAGCAAATTATGGTGTGACTTGTTCACATATTATTATGCTTAACACAAAACGTATTCAGGATCCAACTATCTAACTAGCCTAATTTTATATTTTTTAATTACAATTTGTATTTTTAGGTCTGACATATTTTCATAGGCCTTAAAAAAGCTCTCTAGAACCCATTCCCTCACCAGCTCACCCGTCTCACAGTGGAAATGATCCTTTGGGAAGTGTGAGATCACACACTTGTGAGGACCTACTAAGCGTGGGGAACTTGCCAGGCAATGACGTACCTTGTCTCCAACATAGTGGTTATATACTTTTACCTTGCCAAGGGGGAAACTGAGTCCCAGAGAAGCTCAGAGGCATGCTGGGAGTTAGATTTCTGTCTTCTCCATCTCCATACCCTCTGAGGGCAAGGAGGCTAAGCCACATCATGCACATAGCCAGTATCACCTCCTCTCCATGTCTTCTAGCAAGTTCTCCATAGTCTATGCACAACTCTATAAATGGTGCCTTTATTAGGCTCACTTCCAAACCATAAATTTTGGGAGAACTCAGTCATAATATTCAGTGTGTGTGTGTGTGTGTGTGTGTGTGTGTGTGTGTGTGTGTGAATGAGACTAGGAAAATTAAGGGAATGGGTGGAGTTGGCAGAGATGGAGGAAAATGATGGGTGGCGTGATGATGCATTGTACTCATAAGCCAAATACTGAATTGTGATCCCTTTGTACAATTACTTAAACATAATACAATTATAATAAAAATACATGCATTTTGTGACTTCCAGGTACGACAGCTTCCTGGACCCTTTGGATATTCAAAGCCAGGTCCTGATGATTCAGAATAAAGAATACTTTTCATCAAATTACAGAGCTCCCAAGGAACTCTTTAGAACAAATAACTCTGAGTAGGTGGTGTTATTGCCGTCTTTTTTTAAAAGGGGGAAATGTTTTTTAAAAAGTAAACAGTTGTTTCCTGTGACATAACAATCTTCTTTATTAATATCAAATGCCATTTCTTCAAAACCTATACACTATCTTTGAACTGTTGAGGAGAAAAATGATGTGCAAATCCAAGATATTAATATTATACCATTTTTTTTCTCAGTGTTAAAATCCCCAGGGAAGCAAGATGCCCATAGGATAAAATTGCTTCAGCAGGAGGAAATCTTGAGGAAACAGATTCTATTACAAAGGAATTTCCTTTGCATGCAAAGTATAGATTTGCTGACCTCTAAATGGTGCTAGGAGATTTGGTAACACGAAGAGTAACCCAAGACTGTCTGTACTTCAAGAATGGAATGCTGTGTTGGGAGGGGTGGAGAAGAATGGTAGAAGAGGTGACACTGATCACAGCACACTTCACTCACAACTGACATGTTGAATTGAAATCCCTTTGTACAACCACCTAAAATAATTTTTTTTTGGGTCCCGTCATGGGGCCTGAACTCTGGGCCTGGGCGCTGTCCCTCAGCTCTTCAGCTCAAGGCTAGCACTCTACCACTTGAGCCACAGTGCCACTTCTGGCTTTTTTTCTTTTTGCTTATGTGGTGCTGAGAAATCGAACCCAGGGCCTCAGGCATGCAAGGCAAGTGTTCTACCACTGAGCCACCTTCCCAGCCCCTAAAATAATTTAAAAAAATGAATATATATTTAAAGAATATAATGCTCGGAGCTGGACCTGGTGGCTTGGGCCAGCAATCCAACCTATTCAGAAGGTGGAGATAGAAGGATCGCAATTCAAGGCTAGACAAAGAAAAGGTTACTGAGACTTTACCTTAAAAACCCTAAAATCAAAAAAGTATGGGTCAACTGGTAAAGAGATTGCCTAGAAAAAAAGAATCAGGAAGAGGAGGAAGAGGAGGAAGAGGAGGGGAGAATGGTCTGTTTTCTGTAGAAGGATGAATGGCCCTACTAATTGCACAGGTCTAGAATTGCTTCAATATTTGCTTTCAACAGATATTAAGATACTTTTCCTAATGCAAATAATATTGTCCTATCATTATTTTATTTCCGTAGCTTTTATTGACGTATTATGTATTTGTATATTAAGTTTCTTACGGGCGATACTCTGTTTTATTTTTCTGTAAAACTGATGATAATAAAAGAATAAGGAGGAAAACACTTTTGATGGACCTTTACTATGCTTCCTGGCCCTTGTCAAGCTATTAATATGCACTTTCTCAATGTACATCCTTGAACTGAATTTACTATTGCAACTTACCATTATAACAATAATAATTTTGCTATTCCTGAATTTGTGTGTATCAGTCAGCTTTTCCTGAGTGTGACAACATACTCAAGCAACCTGTAAGATGGAAGGGTTGGTTTGGGCTCATGGCCTACCTGCTCACCTCATGGCAGCCAGGAAACAGAGAGAGGCAGGAAGTGGACAGTATCCCCGTTCGAGGACACCCCCCCCCCCAATGACCTAACTTCCTCTCACTAGGTCCCACCTCCTACAGGTTCCACCACTTCCCATTAGCCCCACAAGCTGCCAACACAAGCCTTTAGCACCTGGATCCTTGGAGGATATTTAAGATCCACTGGTCTGAGACCCAGTGTTTGTTTATTTGGCACAAGGGCAGACAGTGAAGACATAATAGAAGGGAGACTAGAATCTGTTCCATAGCCAACGCTTTTAACCTTTATCCTGAAGTACAAAGTTGGGGTCAGGTTGAGACCAGAGAGGCACACACAGAATGGCCGGGAAGTTAGCCAAGTAGAAATCACCTTCATGTGAGGTGCCAGTTACTGTTGGTGCTGGCTGGAGAACGGGAGCGCCACTTATCCTTTTCTTTTCAGGAGAGGTGGAAATACTGAAGTTGTGCATCAGCCTTTCTGTTCTTTGCAGTGCTGGGGTCTGAATCAGGGCCTCATATCTATTCAGAAACTACTTTATCAGGAGACCACACTAGTCCCATTTTTCCCTAGTTATTTTTAGGATAGCGTCTTGCTTACCACTCAGGTGTGCACCTGAGCCATGCCCCACCTACTTTCGGGCTTTCTATGGTTTCTGGAATCCTGTACATGCCACCATATCCAACTTCCTTCTGTAGAGACAGAATCATACAGATTTCTCTTCTCAGCTGGCCTCAAACCTATATCCTCTCATTCTCAGACTCCTACGTACTTAGGACTAAAAGCAGGAACCAAAAACTACTTGGTTGGAGCCTCAACAAAAGCAACCCCAGCATCCACTGAGCCTGTGGGGCCCAGGGGTAGAGTTGGCTCCTTTCTCTTAACAACCCCTTACCTCCCCCAGAAAATACAAGGATGTGGCCTGGGTCATGTCTGTAATCCTTGGAAGCTCTTCCTGTCTGCTTCCATGGCTGCAAGCATTAGACAAGTTTCTAGTGAGTTAGAACAGGAGTGTTCAACTCGTTTGTGTTCACCCTGAATTTTCCTGATTTTAGAGCTATTCGTCCCATGCCCTGTAGAACCCCAGTCCCAGCCAAAGCGAGATACTCACTGGCTGCAGCAGAGAATTGGCTTCTGGCATGTGTAAACTCCAGAAGGTCAAACCACCTGACCTTTAGAACGTGTCCTTTCAGGGGAATTCTGCTACTCTTGCAGGTGCTAATTTGTGAACGCTTTGGTGTCTCAGCTTCAAACTTTCCCTGCCAACGATGCCAGGGGTAACACTCCCTAGGAAGCCCCACCTCTCACTCTAATGCCAGCTCCCTAGAACTCTGTGGCTAAGAAGAGGGCACTGGAAGGCAAGCAACGTCCCTGAGATGGCTTCTGGTTGTTATTTGTCAGAGCATCCTAATTCAAATCCAAATGGGAGCTCGCCATTATCGGGGACTCGCACAGCTCCAGGTAAACAGCTAATGAGCAGGCTGCCAGTTCCATTTTTATCAAGAGCCCTCGGAGACTTAACCGTGCCATTTCATAAAATATGCAGATGATAGTGCGGAGAGAAGAGCTAAGGCTTTGCAAATGATTCACACAACCTAAAAATGATGTTGAAAAGGGAGGAATTAAATATTCACAAAGTGAGAGAAATTAAGGCATATTAACTGTTCGAATGTGGAAATGAAATGACTGGTATGCGTAGAGTTGATGAGAACGGTGTGATTACAGATCTGTCGAAAGTTTCTAATTCTGACACTGTGCGACGTGGAGGTGCTAGTTGGCTGGTAAGGGCAAAAAAGAAATAGGTAAGGGGCGAGGTACGTGATGCTGACAGATCAGAGTCAAAGACAGGAAGGCACAGTCACGATTAGCACCACAGGATCACAAAATGAATACTAATTACCAGCGCAGAACACACGCGGACTTGAAGACTAGGCCCTTGAACAGGCAGAGAATGGCCATTAAGCCCATAATGAGAAAGACCAAAGACAGCCGAAAGGCAGAAGACGCTAAATTTGGTGAGGTCATGCAATTCTCCCCCACACCCCACATTTAGGGACTGCAGAGCCAAATTGTGGTCCATCCAAACTAGAATTAGCAGTAATTATTATATAATATGTAATGATGAGATTTAAATGGCTAACACATTTTCTCTGCCGAGATCATTGAGCCATGATTCATACAAATGATTAAATTAATAGATCTTCCTCTTTTTTTCCCCCAGACTGCCAGGCAGCTTAAACTAGACTTTTTCAACAGAGACTGATCTGTTGAAATCATATGAATAGAGAGACTTACGGAAATTGCAGGAAAGATTGGTTCAAAGTATAAGAGCATGATTGGGTTTGAGGGATTACACATTCACCTCGAGGCTGAGAACTCGCCTCCTGGACTTTAATTTATGCTTCTATTTCCAAAACAGCCTCCTGTGTTCTCAAAGAGGAGTTTAAAAGGGTGAACACCGGATATCCACAAGCATCTTTGAATTAAAGAGCCGGAACACCAAAACCGACACAGATATTCCCAGAGTACGCTGTCTTCACTGTACCGAAATGCAGCTTTTTAAAAACTAAAAACAAAAATAAAACCAATAGCAAATGTGACAATACTCTTTCAATCATAATAGGGGGATGATTCTGAAGAATTAAAAATCCAAAGCCAATGGAGAAGAATCGGAATGCGAGTTCACCACGTGGAGGTACTCATAACTTCAGGGCAGCATCTGAACTTTGCAAAAGAAGTCTGGAAAGTCGAAGCAGAAGCTCCGCGCCATGTTTGAGGACGCACCTCTCCAGAAACATTTCGCCTGAAAGTCCCACCTCTGTGGTTGAATCTACCCGAGGAAATGCTGAAGCCCCGCTGTTGTTCTGAGGGGAGATTTCTCTAGTCCCTGAATTAGCTGCACAGCACATGAGTAAATTAACAGGCACTCGGGGAGGAAGCCCACGCATGAGGCCCAGGCATGGAATAATTAACATAGCTCTGTGGCATCCTGGGACGAAAATATTAATCATTCACAGCTGTGATTGCCTCAAAGTCTCCTATTTTATGTCTCTGACACATCCATGAATAATGCCATTTACTCTCTTGGGTAGCCTATCAGAAAGAATCCATCTACAGTAGGGCTGCTTTGCTGGAAATTACTGTAAGGCCAACAGAAAGCCCATTTCCTTGAAGCAGAAAAAAAAAAGACGTACCCCTATTTCTGCCCTGCATTTTATTGAGCCACTATCATGTGACGGAATTCCTGTGTATTCACTGATGCAATACAATGATAGTATATGGGCAGGTTTGGGAAAGAAAGAATGAAATGGAAGACTTTGACACTAAATATCACTACTCAAGATATAGACATGAGGTGTAAATATCAGCCCGCTGGGCCCCAGAGCCCAAGCTCTTTCCAGACCCCAGAATTCAGAGTGCAGTAAAGGTGACTGTGACTTGGGGTTCTCCTTCTTGGTTTGGGTCTGTGAGGGATCACCTTGGCATTAGACTTCGCTCCTCTGCTTCATCGCCCGACTCCACACCTTTCCCACCCTTGTTTGGCCATTCAGCTAGTGCGTGCCCTTGTACCTGTTCTGCATGCTGAGATTCCAGACAGAGTTTCCTGATGCCAACTGAGTTGGGAAACTGCCCTGGAATTGCACTCGGGATAAAGATAGACCCCACACAAACTACACAGCCCAGGGGATCTTGAGCACCATCTGCCTCCCAACATTATCTCCTAGATCCCTCTTTCTACATTATCTGCATCAGTTAGACTTGGTGCTGAGGCTGACACTTGAGGGGAAAAAAAACAATGGGAGAGAGGAAGGATTTCTTTTCCTTACCGTTTCAGAGGTTTACATCCATCCATCCATCTATCCATGGTGGAGAAGTTCCCCTCATGGCCGCCAGGAAGCAAAGAGAGAAAGAGAAGTGGGGAAAAAGGTGAAGGGAGAGGAAGGGAGAGGAGAGGAAGAGGTGATGGGAGAGGAGAAGAAGTGGTAAAGGGAGAGGAGAGGGAAAAGAAGAAGGAAGAAAGGGAGGGCGAGGTGGACAGAGCAAGCCTGCCGTGATGGGCTTTCTTTGTTCTCCTTTTGTTCCATGGATATTCCCAGCCTTGCAGACAGTGCTGCTGGCATTCAGGGTAGGTCTGCTCTTTTCAGTGAATCCTCTCTGCAAATGGCCTGGTATACGCCTAGAGATGTGCTTTACTCATCTCCCAGGTGCTTCTCAATCCAACGACTGAGATCCCACAATTGAATGCGATGGCTGAGAGCCGAGGCTCAGGATGAACCGCGCAGTCTTCCACTGTCTCCAGCAAAGAGAGATCTGACCCTATCTCAAACTCGTCTTACCCCATCTCAAACTCCTCACCCTGCTAGGTGCCTTCACCCGCACTGCCACTCCAACTGCCCACCCTTTCAGTCTGACTTTCGCAGAGTGAACAGAGACATCCTTAACTCCGCGGTTGCCTTCGAGTTTGCTCTCTTCTCACAACACTGCACACATCTGCCACAGTCCTGGGTAAATTTCTGCTGCCGCAGTTTCTACCATAACACCTGACCTCCACAATCGATTTTAGACTCCTAGATGGCATGGAGCCTACTCTGAAGGGCAAGCATCTAGTAGGCTCTTACCAAAGTTATGTTGAAAGAAGACAACACAGAGCGTCCTCAGTTTAGCCAGAGTCCCTCTGTTACCCTTTCTCCATCATCTGATTCAGCCAAGAAGTGTTGCTCGCTGACAGGTACACCCTTAGCAACAACCAAAGTCGATTGCATCATGAAAGCCTAGAGTAAGAGCTGTGTGTTTACTCTTGGACACTCATCTGACAGAGGGCACACAGGAATCTTCCCTCCCTCCCCAAACCCCGAACTCCTCCCACACAGTCTCTCAGGTGGTTCTGAGCTCATGCTGCAATTGCTGGCTTGCAAGGCTGCATCACTTGCTAGGCCTCCCAGAGCAAGGAGTTACCTGGCTGTGACTCAAATTCATTCATCATGCAGCATGGGGCCTGAACACCTTAGATCCTCTCTAAATGGCTGTGGATAAATAACAACAATAATTAATAAAATAAATCTATAAATATAATAAATAAATCAAAATATACAAATATATCATATAAATATATAAATTAATAATAATAGTTATTTTCATTAATTAGTGACTCACTAAGTAATTGAATGAATAAGTATGAATAAGAAAATTAAGAACAGTAAGTATAACAAGTTGTTGATACAAATGTTCATGATGGACGGGTGGTGCCTAATTTTCAAATTTTAGGATGAGTTGAACTTGTTCATGTATTCCTTTATGTCATTGATAAGATGTCTTGGGACACTTAGCAATCATTAAGAGAAGAAATGTGCAGAAGGTAGTGAAATATGAACAAAAAAATCATGAATCTGGTGTGTATGTAAATGAGGTGAGGACCACTGTTCTAAAATGTACAAGGAACACACCCAATATTTCGTGAACATTTGCTATGTTCCAGATACTGTTTTCACCTCCTGACCAGTAGTAATTCATGGAGAGAAAATTGGCCCATTTTGTAAGTGGCAGAACTGACATAGGGGGAGGGAAATCCTCACGCCAGGGTGAGACTCTTACCTCTAACCAGCAAAAAGCTGGAAGTAGAGCTGTGGCCCAAGGGGTAGAATGCCAGCCTTGAACAACAACAAAAAAAAACCCTCAGGTATATTGTTCAGGCGCTGGGATCAAGCTCAAGACCAACACACACCCATGTATACACAAAAATAAAGACATTTAAAAAAATTTTTAGAAAAGTTAACAAATCACAAACATCTCCAAATCTAGAGAAAGACCTTAATATTTTATCAATATTTTATTAACAGAAAATATTCGGCTCACAGGTTTTTTTGGTTGTTATTGTTTCATTCTCTTTGTTCATCTCCTCATGAGGTGAAAATAGAAAAGTAATTTATTCTTTTTCCTAGCATAGTGGATTGATTTAACGTAGCGGATTTTTTAACGATTGATAGCTTACCAATGTATATGTGAGCTTTGAAACACATGGGTAACAGCATCTGCATTTTTAGATGAGCTGTGAAATCCAGGGCAGCCCCTGCTCCGTTCCCTTTCATACATGAGCTGTAGGATTTCAGGGAAATCACAAGCTTTTTAATTTTTTTCTCTGTGTCATGACTGATCTTAAACACTCTTTGAATTAAGGGATCCCCCTGCTCCCATTTTGTCACTGATCTGCGTACTTAATGGTATATTAAGAGTTTTACGTTATCTTCATCTGCGTTAGTATGCTGTGTCAAATCAGCAGGAAATTTCAAGAGTGGAATGATGGCAATTTTCTAAAATTTCCATCAAGAAAGAAAACTAATATAGGGTACATTTTTAATTGCATACGCCGCATTAATGAGCATTTCTTGAGAGCATGCCTGTCTCCAACCTGACTGAATGCTTCTGAGAGGAAAACTCCCACTCACCGTGGTGGCTCGGACAAGTCTCCATCCACAGGTGAGCTTCCGGCTCAGCCCCTTGCATCCCATGCCACACTGCTCCCCTCTGTCACCCAGGGATGGAGCAGAACACCCCAATGCCAGAACGCTCAGGTTCGGCCTATCAGTGCAGACTCTGACCTGCCTCCCTCAACAAGGCCTTCATGCCTACAGTGAAAATAGCACAGTTCCATAGTACTCGCCACACCATGAACAAAAGCAACGGAGGATCACATCAACTTATCTTATTAACTCCTTTAAAAAAAAAATTCACCCTCAACTCGCCTTTCCAATAATCGCATCTTAAGACACCAATGGTCGTTCTAATGCCCACCTAACTCAAGAGAGACATGTGATGGAAAGAAGTTGGACAGAGCAACAACAGCATCATAGCCAACTGTGCTGAAAGCATTTCACATTGCAGATGCTACACATGCAGATCACCATGACAACACATCAGCAGGACCGCCTCCTCCCAGAGCTGGAAAAGCCTGAGAATCTCAGAAGCCTCTTCTCACTTGGCCTCATGGTCTGTTAGCACCAGAAACCAGATCTGCAATGCCCATCTTTCCACTAGGCCTGAAGACCTCCATATTCGAGGAAAGAATCTGCATAATCCGGGGATATCTTCTGGCTCTGTATTAGCCACAATTAATAATCAGAGGCAGACACACAGCCACTTAACATATATCAACCATTCTTCTGGGATGGAGCTGTCATCCTTTGGTTCGTTTTTTCCGGAGATAGGGAAATTGATAGGTCACTGGTGCCTGTGAGGAGCCCTCTGAAGGTACCATATTTATTGTAGTTGCAGCACCCAGAAGAAGCTATCTGCACTGAGAAGAACATCATTCCATAAAACACATTTGGTCTTCATTTTTCAAATGCTACTGAAGGGAGCGTATGGAAATCTGTTTAACATTGTATCCCATAGAGACACCTAAACTCCATCCACCAAACCCTCATGCTATTTTTATTATAAAATTCATGTCTTCTTTATACCTTTATACCTTCCTGCTAAGATGGTTAGAAAAAATACCAAAGGCCATGAGACTAACCTATTTGCCATCAAATTCATGACTCATGCCCTGGACTCATTAAATAAAACAGAGTTATTATTCACTAAGGATTTCACAAGTACCTGTGGATAAAGCCCTGTTTTCTTGTGGGTTTCAGATCTGAACTATTTTAAAGATTCTTGGGGTTTTTTTCCCTTTAAAAAGGGACCCATGCTATCATAAACTCTCGATTTGATTTCCTGAATTATTTGTCTGCTGCTAGAAACTAACCTTGTAAGTCTTTCCTGATCACCTATTTCCGAGGCTGTATTTCAACATTTGATTGTTTTTCCAGATCTGAATATGTCTGCCCTTCCCCCATGGGTAGCGTCATTCAAAATATCCATTTCACCCCCCTCTACCCCACCTCCTCTCAGGGAAGACTCAGAGTGGAAGGAGATGGGACTCCAGGTCTCCATCCTTATGGTAGTTGTTACTGACATTCAAATCATAAACCAGAGCTGTTGTTTAATGGGAAGTTGTTTGCCAAGCGTAAGGAGGGGATTATAGCTCCCCAAATTTGGTTTGTGAGAGAGGTGGAGTTTCTCTAAGAAAATCAATACAGCCCTATCTCCCCGCACAGGCATAAACATGAAATATTGACCTGCTTTCCTCACACATGGCTGCGTTTCTAAAAGAAGGTCTATAACCCAGTGATTCTCTGTGGTCAAATATATTTAGAAAACAGTTCATTTTAAGGCCCCCACTTTGGTTTTCCTGGTATATTTAAGAGTCTTTCACCGTAGCAAACAAAATCTAACATTTTTTTCTGGTTTTTCAATTGTACATATTTGTAAGTCAGTGCTACACAAACAACATTTTGGGTAATGGCACCAAAACATTTTTTTTCCTTAACAAAAGAATGCACTATCACTATCATTTTATTAGCATGCAGTAGTGGTACAAGAATGTTTCACAGTGACAATCGCAAAGATAGGTTAACTTGACCTCTCTGTTATGTCTGCTCACAATGAATAGACTTTAGATAGGACTAAACCCATTTGATTAAGCTTTGTTTTAAACACTGGACAAAACAATAGCATCGATGCGTAAAATAACACACGCATTTGTTGTAAACTTAAGGATCAGAACTCAGAGTTTGAGTTCTGAAGACCCCTTGACTTTCTGATGATCCTCAAATCAGAATGAATGGAATCCAACAAAGCATTTACTCCCCTGTTCTGTAGCTTCTTCCTCATTCTTCTATTTATTGAGCTGTTATCATGTGTCCTACATTGTTCTAGGCATCAGAGATACTACACATAAAAAAATTACTACACACACACACACACACACACACACACACACACACATACAAAACTTGTCTATGGGGAATAATAGGCCCATAAGAAAGATAACCACTATACAAAAAACAGCACTATTGCAGATTTAATCTTAATTGATTTATGTTCTAGAGGGAAATAATGTGTGGTAGCAGTGGCCCAGTGTAAAAGGAGCAGGGGGTCAGGAGGGGCTGCTGCTGAGCTGTCGTTCAGGTTAACACTGAACAGTTAGTTGCACTGGAGCAGATCAAGGTGGGATAGAAGGAAGGGATGCTCCAGCCCCGGCCCCCAGTAGACAATGCAGGAAGGGATTCTGATGGTTGGGACTGGCTGGAACAAGAGCAAGGAGGGGCTAAGGCTGGAAGGGCAGGCAGGCGCCACGTGAGCAAATACTGAAACACGTCGGCATTTCTGTTCGTGGTCTCCTTATGATTTTATCTTAGCTTTGGCCACTCTCTTCAGCCAAAGTGAAATCTGCTTCACTTTCAAATAATCTTTTGGGCTGGGAAGGTGGCTCAGTGGTAGAGCGCTTGTCTTGCATGCCTCAGGCCCTGGGTTCAATTCCTCAGCACCACATAAGCAAAAAGAAAAAAGCCGGAAGTGATGCTATGGCTCAAGTGGTAGAGCGCTAGCCTTGAGCTGAAGAGCTGAGGGACAGAGCCCAGGCCCAGAGTTCAGGCCCCACGACCGGACCAAAAAAAAACAAAAAACAAAAACAATAATCAAATAATCTTTCTCTGAATACATTCCTTCCACAAATATTCACCTGAGTAATTTTTTTTCTGGTCGTGGGGCCTGAACTCTGGGCCCTGTCCCTCAGCTCTTCAGCTCAAGGCTAGCACTCTACCACTTGAGCCACAGTGCTACTTCCAGCTTTTTCTGCTTATGTGGTGCTGAGGAATTGAACCCAGGGCTTCATGCACGCAAGGCAAGCATTCTGCCCGTGAGCCATCTTCCCAGCCCCCACCCGAGTAATTTTATCCAAGTTTTTCCTCTTCTACCATTTTCTCTCATTCAAATGCATTACCTAGCATTTATGGCAATGTTTCTCCATACACACACACAGCGGAACAAATGTAAATAAGGTAGAAAATATAAGGACCCCGCAGTAGGACACATTAAAACAATTCTTCAAGGTGCCAGGCTAAAAGAGTGTCTTGAAGTAGTCTTTTCAGAGCCAACCAAATGCAGAGGGGACCCTACGAGGAAGGGCACGTGTGAGTGCCCCCTTGCTTTCTTCCTTTCTTTTTAACTTTCATAAGTTGTGCAAAGGATCTGCCATTTAGCAAAGCAAAATATGATACAATGTATCTCGATCAGTCTCTCCCTCCCAATCCACCTTTCCCTCACTCTTCTCAGTTTTGTAGGATAGACATTGCATTCTCCCTTTCTCCTCTTCATTTATCTGTCCCTTTCACCTTGACCCCACCATGGTCAACTACCTGTTTCCAGGTGTTTTATTTTGTTGAACTTTGACTTTGCCTTCCTAAGGAATTACACTATTTGAGTTCCCCCTTGACTCTACCCTATTTCAGTTAATACATGCAAGTTAATATACTTGCATGCCACCCAGTGTGTTGATACATTTCTAAGCCAAATCTATGTGGAAGTGCTCCTTGATTTCTATGGAATTTTGTGTCTTCAGATTTGCTTGCTTGTTACACTGTGTATCACAGCTCCTAATACTTTTGACAACTATTCTGAGCATAGATAAGCTGTGGAAAAGGGAGATGAAGGCCGTCCCACAGTGGGCAACGTTGACTTTGCTAAGGAAGGTTCTGGAAAACAAAAATGTAGCTGTTACCAGCAACAAACACCCTTGCATAGAAGGGAAAGGCATTTTTTTTCCAAACAAAGATGGGAAAAACGCAGCACAATATCTGGATAAAAGACTACATTTTAAAACCCAGACCTATTTGGCTGTAAAAAGAGTGCTATGTGTGCCTTCTTTCAGTTATTTCATTGAAGCTCTGTAGAAAACTTTGTCACAGACTGTCATCGATGTGCTGAATTTGGAAACGTGGGTCTAGATTGCATTAAGTCTGGCACCCACACGAACTCAGAAACCACTGTTAAAGAACAACAACAACAACAAAAAAAAAAAACAGTTCACGTGGGAGAGAAGAGACGGAAGGTCTCTGAGGAAGGGTGCTCTGTGGAGCCATGGAAATACCCTGAAGTAACCGGGGTGGAAAAGAAGGGGGCGTGGAGAAAGTGGAATCTTGCCAGGAATGGCTCTTGCAAGGTCTTTTCCATTGAACCGTACCGTGCACTGAGGGCATGCTGGGGAGAGATTGGGACCTGGCCTGAGCTCCCAGCGCTGGTTGGAGCAATGACTCCTGACACAAGGGATGACTACCTTCACCTTTGGGTTAGGTCAAAGAGAAGCAGAAGTCATATTGTGAGAATTGGCCTAGTGTAGTGGAAAGCCTTGCAAACGTGTTAATTAAGCTCTTTCTAGAAGTGCTCGTGGTAACTATCAGGAGGTAACAACACAAGACAAGATGATGTCACAATTATCCATCCACCCCAGTTCTTGCCCTCTGACCAGTGAACTTTCATGCACCAATTGAACAAACTCCTTGTGTTAAGAGCTTGATAGAAGTTTTGATGTGTTTTATAAAGGCCTCTTTATTGCCATTTATAGCAACAGCTCATTAGGGTGAAGACTATGGAGCTGCTAAATAATCTCTCTGTTAGATTAAAAAATATTTTGTTTCCTTTTGCTGGTGCTTGGGTTTGAACTCGGACCCTCCCTCTTTTTCAACTGGCACACCACGGCCAGAGCCAGGTCTCTAGCCTGGCTCTTTGCCTGGCCAGTTGTAAGCCCTCACTTAATATGCCTTTGTGAGAGAACCAATGAAAGTGAGAATGGGTAATGCGGGAAAACCAGGAGACTGAGTACTTTGTACTCTCACTGGTGAAGTGAACCTTTCCACAGGCAGCTGTGACATAGGAATCCAGAAATCCCACAAGGCCTTGCCCCAGATTCTCCTGGGGGAACATCTCACAGAACTGTGGGATGAGACCACAGGCCGGACACGGACAGTGACAAATAAGGTATTTCCAACATCCGCAGGGGCCCTGGCAATCCTTCCAGGGTGGCTTCTCTTCCTCTTGTCAAAGTCCAGCTTCCCGTGGGAGGTGGATGGGTGGGAGGGAGCTCTGGCTCCCACCAGCCCCCTCAAGTACTGGCTGGGGTGAGTGCATGGTCCCGCTTCCACAGATCACGTGGGATGCGCTGGAAGAGCGTGATGAAGTGGGCATGCCCTGCTGGGGGGTAGTGGACATGCGGACGCCCCCCCAGGGGAGCACTGGCCCTTCAACTCAGCTTTATGGGAACGAGAGATGTGGTTTCCCAGGTGGCCTTGGCTGTCCGGGGTATGTTGGACCATTTGTTTCTCACATGGTGTTGGCTGCCTGGGGTGACCAGCAATGGCTGTGACTAGAGAGAATGTCCAACCAGTGCCTTTCTTTTTTCCATCCCTACTGGCGTTTGGCTCCTTCAGTTCTGATCTGGGGCTGTGTGAGACGCAAAGAAATCCCAATGAGCTCTCACCACCCCGAGAGGCTGGAGTTCCCTGCTTGCTCCTCCTCCTCCTCCTCCTCCTCCTCCTCACACTGTTTTTGAGGGAGGATAGTAAAGGTTTGAACTCAGAGGCAGCCATGGCATACTTGAGCCAATCCCTGGTTCTTTGGGTTGGAGTTTAATGTTTTTTCAGATAGGGTCTCGTGCTTTTGCCGGGTCTAGCCTCAGACCTTGATTCTCCTTCCTTCCTGATCAACTGGGATGACAGGCATGCATCGCTCTACCTGGATCATTGCTGTCTTTCTGTTCATGCTATCTATATTTGCATATGAAATACAGATACATGCACACATGACTGTGCATCTGTAATATGTATATGTGTGTATACACATAAACACATACACATGTGCACCCACATTTATAGATACACACATATATACATATATGCAGACATCCATACAGCAATAAACACACATACACATACATAATGTCCAGAGATGTAGTGGAATAAATAGGGAAAACTATGTATACTAGGTCTTTCCTGAAACAAGAGTCCTCATTTTACATGTAAAAAGAGATAAAAAAAAAATCCCCAAGTATGATACATTTCAATGGTCATCATGAAGACTATGAGCTTTTTTATCCACATGGACTCTATTCAATATTATGTTAGTGTATGCTCATCTGAAAATAACACCCCCGAATTCTAACCTGAGAATAGTGACAATTCACAGCAAAAGAATAACCAGAGAAAACTGAGAACCCACAGCTAATGAATGACTAGCTAAAGAGTACTGAGAACCCATAGCGAATGAATGACTAGCTAAAGAGTACTGAGAACCCATAGCTAATGAATGACTAGCTAAAGAGTACTGAGAATCATGTTTTTTTCAAAGAAAGTTCCCAAACGTGGGAACTCACAGAAGCCCTTTCAAAATAGAGAGGAAATTTTCTAGGCATGGATGCCACTGCCGGTGTTCTCTCCTGTAGGAACTACACATGTGTGAGCAGTCTGGGGTCTCAGCATGGGTGAGGTTTCTATTCTCCAGACAGTAGGGTAGGCAGCTGCACCACAACGGTGTCAGAGACAAGTTTCCTGCAGAAGTCACTTGGATCTTTCTGCACCAGGCTCTGAGTCCACCCACTTGCTCCTGCCAGGCCAAAGTCGGCCTGCCTGTCTCCTGACCGCCCCGAGTCCACTCGACCCTCTCCTCTGTGGGCTGGGTCAGGCCTGTGGCAGTCTCAGAGGGAACACACACAGGAGTGGGAGACTCACGGCCCATGAGCCATACGAGGCCCTCAACATGTTTTGATCCATGGTAGGTCAGAAACGTGACGTTTGTCTTCCGCTGCCCAAGGCCCATTTGTCTGTATTGATAATTTTGCACAACCCACAAATGGTGTTATAAATATCCAACTGGCCCTTGACGAATGTTTCCCACCTCTGACTCTAGACATAAGCCAGGCTTATGCCTTCTGAAGGATGATTATTGAAGCTGAATCAAGTAGACACCCTATCTTTCCAGGGAACTTTCTGGAAATCTCCATCTTGTCCATCCCATGTGTCTTGAGAGAGTTTACTGCCTATGCCCCTGTCATAGGAAATACAACTTGGTCTGCCTGAGGACAGAAGTAAATGCCAGACTCAATTTGAGATCTCTTAGTACTCAGCAGGCAACTGACCTATGGAAAGTGTATAATGTTTGAATAAATGGATGAAGCTCTATCCAAAGGAAAGAAGGAAGGAAGGAAGGAAGGAAGGAAGGAAGGAAGGAAGGAAGGAAGGAAGGAAGGACGGAAGGAAGGAAGGGAGAAAGGAAGGAAGGGAGGGAGGGAGAAAGGGAGGAGGGGAGGGAGAGAGGGAGGGAGGGAGGGAGGGAGGGAGGAGGGATGGAGGGAGGGAGGAAGGGAGGAGGGAGGGAAGGAGCTAGGGAGGAAGGGAGGGAAGGAGCTAGGGAGGGAGGGAGGGATGAAGGAAGGAAGGAAGGAACGGAGGGAGAGAGAGAAGGAGGGAAGGAGGGAAGAAGGGAGGGAGGAAGGGTGGGAGCTAGGAAGGAAGAAAGGAAGAAAGAGGGAGAGAGGGAGGAAGGGAGGGAGGGAAGAAGCTAGGAAGGAAAGAAGGAAGGAAGGAAGGAAGGAAGGAAAGAAGGAAGGAAGGGGGAGGGAGGGAGGAAGGAAGGAAGGGAGGTAAGAAGGGAAGGAGTAGAAAGGAAGAAAGAGAGAGGGAGGGAATAAGGGAGGGATGGAGGGAGGGAGGGAGGTTGGCGAGACAATGCCTTGAAACCACATGACCAAAACAGAGTGGCCAGTTCGCCATGTTGTTTCAAAGAGCTGTTACTGGAGCATCTTTTATGGAACTGAGGAGTTGGAGACACTACCCCATTCACATGAGATGCACAAGTTAGACATGGGACACTTAACAGTTTAAAAGGGATGGGAAGGTCAGTGTGTATTCAAATGAAGCAACCTTAGAAATAGGCTAAAGAAACTAGGAAATTGAAGACTGCCCTATACGTGTTGAGACCTTTATATACAAAAACATAGGAACATCCAACAATCCTCTCTATAACGTGGAAAAAATAACCATTGTATGTACCATGTAGAACATGGATGCAATTTTTTTCTGTTTATGGCAGGGAGACAAATTTCAGGCTCAGAACTCTTTTCCTTAGGGGAAGAGGGAATTAAAAATGGGGCTGGGGTCCAAGGAGACAACCACTCTTGCCCTTATATAAAGAGAGTACTGGATCGTGTGTGTGTGTGTGTGTGTGTGTGTGTGTGTGTGTGTGTGTGTGTGTGTGTGTGTGTGATCTTCATCCCCCCCAAATCCTCTCTTTTATACCACAAAAAGATCAGAACATCCTTAGACTTGCAACCTTTGAGTTGTGGCCCCAGCACTCCCAAGTAACTTGCCAGGGCTTTCTGGATCTTCTCCCCCCCCACTCTCCCTCTTCAAACAAGACTGAGCAGAACATTCGTGAAAGGCATTGTGCAGGCCACTCCCCCTGGCTTTGGAAGCCTTGCCTGGTTTGTCAGCTGCCAGTCCTCACTCTCTCTCACTTCCCACGGTCTGGCAGCCAAGAGGGAGTTTGGAGCCAGTTCTGTTCCCCTTGCTGAAGGAGCAGCCTAGCAGTCCCTGCTGTGTTCAGAGAGAACTAATAACACGTGCGTTTCCCCTTGGTTCCGAATGCCCGGGCGTGTGTGCCAGGATGGGAGAAATCTGTCTTGTGGCAACAATGAGAATCTGCCATGGGAACTGCTTTCTAATACGCCTTAGTGTTTGATGGAAGGGTTTGAGCATACAA